>NC_069504.1:349176217-349488550 GCF_027579735.1 Bombina bombina
TAACCCTTAGTTCAGACATGTTAAACAGGCATAAACTTGATAACAAAGTACAAAAAACGTTTTAAAATAAAACCGTTACTGTCACTTTAAATTTTAAACTGAACACACTTTATTACTGCAATTGCGAAAAAATATGAAGGAATTGTTCAAAATTCACCAAAATTTCACCACAGTGTCTTAAAGCCTTAAAAGTATTGCACACCAAATTTGGAAGCTTTAACCCTTAAAATAACGGAACCGGAGCCGTTTTTAACTTTAACCCCTTTACAGTCCCTGGTGTCTGCTTTGCTGAGACCCAACCAAGCCCAAAGGGGAATACGATACCAAATGACGCCTTCAGAAAGTCTTTTCTATGTATCAGAGCTCCTCACACATGCGACTGCATGTCATGCCTCTCAAAAACAAGTGCGCAACACCGGCGCGAAAATGAGGCTCTGCCTATGATTTGGGAAAGCCCCTAAAGAGAAAGGTGTCTAAAAAAGTGCCTGCCGATATAATCTTATCAAAATACCCAGATTAAATGATTCCTCAAGGCTAAATATGTGTTAATAATGAATCGATTTAGCCCAGAAAAAGTCTACAGTCTTAATAAGCCCTTGTGAAGCCCTTATTTACAATCTTAATAAACATGGCTTACCGGATCCCATAGGGAAAATGACAGCTTCCAGCATTACATCGTCTTGTTAGAATGTGTCATACCTCAAGCAGCAAGAGACTGCTCACTGTTCCCCCAACTGAAGTTAATTCCTCTCAACAGTCCTGTGTGGAACAGCCATGGATTTTAGTAACGGTTGCTAAAATCATTTTCCTCATACAAACAGAAATCTTCATCTCTTTTCTGTTTCTGAGTAAATAGTACATACCAGCACTATTTTAAAATAACAAACTCTTGATTGAATAATAAAAACTACAGTTAAACACTAAAAAACTCTAAGCCATCTCCGTGGAGATGTTGCCTGTACAACGGCAAAGAGAATGACTGGGGTAGGCGGAGCCTAGGAGGGATCATGTGACCAGCTTTGCTGGGCTCTTTGCCATTTCCTGTTGGGGAAGAGAATATCCCACAAGTAAGGATGACGCCGTGGACCGGACACACCTATGTTGGAGAAAGTAATAATCTGCCAAATATACTTAGTAAAGTAATCGTTTTAGCCCAGAAAAATGTCTACCAGTTTTTTAAGCCCTAATGAAGCCCTTTATTCTTTTACTTAAACTAAGAAAATGGCTTACCGGTTCCCATAGGGAAAATGACAGCTTCCAGCATTACCGAGTCTTGTTAGAAATGTGTCATACCTCAAGCAGCAAAAGTCTGCTCACTGTTTCCCCCAACTGAAGTTAATTCCTCTCAACAGTCCTGTGTGGAAACAGCCATCGATTTTAGTAACGGTTGCTAAAATCATTTTCCTCTTACAAACAGAAATCTTCATCTCTTTCCTGTTTCAGAGTAAATAGTACATACCAGCACTATTTTAAAATAACAAACTCTTGATTGAAGAATAAAAACTACATTTAAACACCAAAAAACTCTAAGCCATCTCCGTGGAGATGTTGCCTGTACAACGGCAAAGAGAATGACTGGGGAAGGCGGAGCCTAGGAGGGATCATGTGACCAGCTTTGCTGGGCTCTTTGCCATTTCCTGTTGGGGAGGAGAATATCCCACAAGTAAGGATGACGCCGTGGACCGGACACACCTATGTTGGAGAAATTAGGCCTTTTTTGTCCCTTGATTTGGACCTGTCCTGAGGAAGAGCATGATCTTTTCCTCCAGTGATATAAGTAATAATCTCCTTCAAACTAGGCCTGAATAGGGTCTGCCCCTTGAAGGGAAGTTAAGTAGCTTATTTATTAAAGTCACGACAGCTGACCATGATATAAGCCATAGCGCTCTGCGCGCCAGTATAGTAAAAAACAGAATTCTTAGCCGTTAGTCTAGTCAAAGGAACAAAGGCATCAGAAAACAAAGGAATTGGCTAGCTTAAGTGCTCTAAGCTTGTCAAATATATTCATCCAATGGAGCCTGTAAAGCCTCATCAAGAGACTCAAACCAGAATGCCGCAGCAGCAGTGACAGGAGCAATGCGTGCAAGGGGCTGCAGGATAAAACCTTGTTGAATAAACATTTTTTATCCATTGGATCTAAAAAAGCACAACAGTCCTCGCCAGAGGTAGTGGTACGCTTAGCTAGAGTAGAAACTCTTCTCTCCACCTTAGGAACTGTCTGCCATAAGTCCCGTGTGGTGGCAACTATTAGAAAACATTCTTCTAAAAAATAGGAGGGGAAGAGAACGGCACACCTGGTCTATCCCATTCCTTATGAAAAATTTTAGTAAACCTCTTTAGGTATTGGAAAAACATAAGTACACACCGGCACTGCATATTATTTATCCAGTCTACACAATTTCTCTGGCACTGCAATTGTACACATTCATTCAGAGCAGCTAAAGCCTCCCTGAGCAACAAGTGGAGGTTCTCAAGCATAAATTTTAAATGTAGAAATATCAGAATCAGGTTAAATCATCTTCCCTGAGTCACAAATATCACCCACAGACTAAGCATATTGTGAGGTAGTATCAGACATGGTTCTTAAAGCGTCTGTATGCTCTGTATCTACCCCCAGAGCTGTTTTGCTTTCCTTTAATTTCAGGTAGTCTGACTAATACTGCTGCCAGTGTATTATACACAACCTTTGCCATGTCTTGTAAAATAAACGCTATGGGCGCCATTGATATACTTGGCGCCATTTGAGCATGAGTCCCTGGAGCGGGAGTCAAAGGGTCTGACACGTGGGGAGAGTTAGTCGGCATAACTTCCCCCTCGACAGAATCCTCTGGTAAAATAAACGCTATGGGTGCCCTTGATGTACTTGGCGCCATTTGAGCGTGAGTCCCTAAAGCGGGAGTCAAAGGGTCTGACACGTGGGGAGAGTTAGTCGGCATAACTTCCCCCTCGACAGAATCCTCTGGTGATAATGTTTTTAAATACAAAAAATGATCTTTATTGTTTAACATGAAATCAGTACATCTGGTACACATTCTAAAATGGGGTTCCACCATGGCTTTAAACATAATAAACACAGAGCCTCCTCTATGTTAGACATGTTAGAACTAATAAAGAGACTAGTAAGCTTGGAAAACACTTTAAATCAAGTTAACAAGCAAATATAACAAACGTTACTGTGCCTTTAAGAGAAACAAATTTTGTCAAAATTTGAAAAACAGTGAAAAAAGGCAGTAAATCAAACGAAATTTTTACAGTACATGTAATAAGTTAACAGAGCATTGCACCCACTTGCAAATGGATGATTAACCCCTTAATGCAAAAAACAGATAAAAAAAAAAAAACGACATTTTTTTAAACAGACACAACAAAACTGCCACAGCTGAGCTGTGGATTACCTTCCCTATAACTGTTTCTATGCAAAATTTAAGCCAGCCATGTGGAAAAATTAGGCCCCAATAAGTTTTATCACCAAACATATGTTAAAAAACGATTAAACATGCCAGCAAACGTTTTAAAACACATTCTTATAAGAGTATGTATGTCTATTAATAAGCCTGATCCAGTCGCTATCACTGCATTTAAGGCTTTACTTACATTACTTCGGTATCAGCAGTATTTTCTTAGTCAATTCCATTCCTTAGAAAAATATATTACTGCACATACCTTAGCATATATCTCTATCAATCAGCCTGGTACCAGTCGCTTTCACTGCATTTAAAGGCTGTACTTACATTACTTCGGTATCAGCAGTATTTTCTTAGTCAATTCCATTCCTTAGAAAAATATTTTACTGCACATACCTTATTTGCAGGAAAACCTGCACGCCATTCCCCCTCTGAAGTACCTTACTCCTCAGAATGTGTGAGAACAGCAACTGGATCTTAGTTACGTCTGCTAAGATCATAGAAAAAACGCAGGCAGATTCTTCTTCCAAATACTGCCTGAGATAAACAGCACACTCCGGTGCCATTTAAAAATAACAAACTTTTGATTGAAGAAATAAACTAAGTATAAAAAACCACAGACTCTCACGACCTCCTATCTATGTTGAGACTTGCAAGAGAATGACTGGGAATGGCAGTTAGGGGAGGAGCTATATAGCAGCTTTGCTGTGGGTGGACTCTTGCAACTTCCTGTTGGGAAGGAGAATATATCCCATAAGTAATGGATGATCCGTGGACTGGATACACTTAACAAGAGAAATAAACTCTTGATTGAAGGTAAAAACTACACTAAGTCACCACATCTCTCTTACACTTCCTATCTTGTCGAGAGTTGCAAGAGAATGACTGGGGGTGGCAGTTAGGCGAGGAGCTATATAGACAGCTCTGCTGTGGGTGTCCTCTTGCAACTTCCTGTTGGGAAGGAGAATATCCCCCACAAGTAATGGATGAACCCATGGACTGGATACACCTTTACAAGAGAAAAAAGGTGCGCAACTCAATTGCCGCCTCCTCTTGTACCGCCCATCGTGGGCGTCGCCAATACAGTCATCTCCCGGTCAGCATATTTGTTATGAAGCTGCCGGGAGATGTGAACCACCGCCAAATGATTTCCTTGCCCCAGTGCCTGCGTCTAGACTGTCCCCATAATGTCTCCTGTGTATAAAGGAGAATTTATGCGTTAGGAATATAAAGTGCCCAATTTTAATTAGATGATCCGTGGACTCGTCGTGTCATTAAAAAGAAAGGAGATCCTACATACATGGTATAAGGAGGGGGTAGTGAACGTTCAAGAGAAGCCAAATTTATCCTGTAGGATAACATTAGAACAATAAAACCAGCACATACATTTTACTTCTGCAGTGTACAGGAAGGCCACCTCAGTTTTATACTGGGGAGATTTGTTGAGATCTACATTAATAGATTTCTTTGGTGCATACACTTCGGTCTGCAGAATAAGTTTTATGTTAAGCAAATAAGAGACCTCCCATTCAAATAGTAGACTTTTATAAAGGCGCTTTATTTGTTACTTTTGGTTATTGTAATACTTTAAAACTTCAATAAATACTAATTACATAAAACAAATTACTAATGAGCATTATGAGAATTTAAACCAATGTTAAAAAAAAAGGGGCAGAACGTATCACAAACCATCAGTAAAAAAATCTTACTAAACAACTCCATCTGCATGGAGTTAAATCTTAATAGTAACTTTACTCATGAGGTCCAGTTACAAATCCATGGAATGTTCAGCAAGGAGTTTAATCTTTTCAGAATATCATTTAAGATACATTCATTTAAAAATAAAAAACAGAATAAAAAACAAATTAAATATAAATACAAATGATACCTTTTTCATAGAAAAAATAATATTTACAAAAAAAATAATACAAATAAATTAAATATCAAATTTCTCTTCACAAATTGAGTGTCCATTTTCTTCATATTCATCTCTTGTAACTATCATATCTTCAAAATCATCATTTTCTGATATTAACTTTCCACCTTCCCAGGAATATGTAATAGGGCTGTAAAGAAAACAAAACAAAACACATCTTACTTTTTTTTTTTGTTTTGTTTTTAAAACAGCTTTATTGAACAAAAAACAGAATTTATGTTTACCTGATAAATTACTTTCTCCAACGGTGTGTCCGGTCCACGGCGTCATCCTTACTTGTGGGATATTCTCTTCCCCAACAGGAAATGGCAAAGAGCCCAGCAAAGCTGGTCACATGATCCCTCCTAGGCTCCGCCTACCCCAGTCATTCGACCGACGTTAAGGAGGAATATTTGCATAGGAGAAACCATATGGTACCGTGGTGACTGTAGTTAAAGAAAATAAATTATCAGACCTGATTAAAAAAACCAGGGCGGGCCGTGGACCGGACACACCGTTGGAGAAAGTAATTTATCAGGTAAACATAAATTCTGTTTTCTCCAACATAGGTGTGTCCGGTCCACGGCGTCATCCTTACTTGTGGGAACCAATACCAAAGCTTTAGGACACGGATGAAGGGAGGGAGCAAATCAGGTCACCTAAATGGAAGGCACCACGGTTTGCAAAACCTTTCTCCCAAAAATAGCCTCAGAAGAAGCAAAAGTATCAAACTTGTAAAATTTGGTAAAAGTGTGCAGTGAAGACAAAGTCGCTGCCCTACATATCTGATCAACAGAAGCCTCGTTCTTGAAGGCCCATGTGGAAGCCACAGCCCTAGTGGAATGAGCTGTGATTCTTTCGGGAGGCTGCCGTCCGGCAGTCTCGTAAGCCAATCTGATGATGCTTTTAATCCAAAAAGAGAGAGAGGTAGAAGTTGCTTTTTGACCTCTCCTTTTACCGGAATAAACAACAAACAAGGAAGATGTTTGTCTAAAATCCTTTGTAGCTTCTAAATAGAATTTTAGAGCGCGAACAACATCCAAATTGTGCAACAAACGTTCCTTCTTTGAAACTGGTTTCGGACACAGAGAAGGTACGATAATCTCCTGGTTAATGTTTTTGTTAGAAACAACTTTTGGAAGAAAACCAGGTTTAGTACGTAAAACCACCTTATCTGCATGGAACACCAGATAAGGAGGAGAACACTGCAGAGCAGATAATTCTGAAACTCTTCTAGCAGAAGAAATTGCAACTAAAAACAAAACTTTCCAAGATAATAACTTAATATCAACGGAATGTAAGGGTTCAAACGGAACCCCCTGAAGAACTGAAAGAACTAAATTGAGACTCCAAGGAGGAGTCAAAGGTTTGTAAACAGGCTTAATTCTAACCAGAGCCTGAACAAAGGCTTGAACATCTGGCACAGCTGCCAGCTTTTTGTGAAGTAACACAGACAAGGCAGAAATCTGTCCCTTCAGGGAACTTGCAGATAATCCTTTTTCCAATCCTTCTTGAAGGAAGGATAGAATCTTAGGAATCTTAACCTTGTCCCAAGGGAATCCTTTAGATTCACACCAACAGATATATTTTTTCCAAATTTTGTGGTAAATCTTTCTAGTTACAGGCTTTCTGGCCTGAACAAGAGTATCGATAACAGAATCTGAGAACCCTCGCTTCGATAAGATCAAGCGTTCAATCTCCAAGCAGTCAGCTGGAGTGAAACCAGGTTCGGATGTTCGAACGGACCCTGAACAAGAAGGTCTCGTCTCAAAGGTAGCTTCCAAGGTGGAGCCGATGACATATTCACCAGATCTGCATACCAAGTCCTGCGTGGCCACGCAGGAGCTATCAAGATCACCGACGCCCTCTCCTGATTGATCCTGGCTACCAGCCTGGGGATGAGAGGAAACGGCGGGAACACATAAGCTAGTTTGAAGGTCCAAGGTGCTACTAGTGCATCCACTAGAGCCGCCTTGGGATCCCTGGATCTGGACCCGTAGCAAGGAACTTTGAAGTTCTGACGAGAGGCCATCAGATCCATGTCTGGAATGCCCCACAGCTGAGTGACTTGGGCAAAGATTTCCGGATGGAGTTCCCACTCCCCCGGATGCAATGTCTGACGACTCAGAAAATCCGCTTCCCAATTTTCCACTCCTGGGATGTGGATAGCGGACAGGTGGCAGGAGTGAGACTCCGCCCATAGAATGATTTTGGTCACTTCTTCCATCGCTAGGGAACTCCTTGTTCCCCCCTGATGGTTGATGTACGCAACAGTTGTCATGTTGTCTGATTGAAACCGTATGAACTTGGCCCTCGCTAGCTGAGGCCAAGCCTTGAGAGCATTGAATATCGCTCTCAGTTCCAGAATATTTATCGGTAGAAGAGATTCTTCCCGAGACCAAAGACCCTGAGCTTTCAGGGATCCCCAGACCGCGCCCCAGCCCATCAGACTGGCGTCGGTCGTGACAATGACCCACTCTGGTCTGCGGAATGTCATCCCTTGTGACAGGTTGTCCAGGGACAGCCACCAACGGAGTGAGTCTCTGGTCCTCTGATTTACTTGTATCTTCGGAGACAAGTCTGTATAATCCCCATTCCACTGACTGAGCATGCACAGTTGTAATGGTCTTAGATGAATGCGCGCAAAAGGAACTATGTCCATTGCCGCTACCATCAACCCGATCACTTCCATGCACTGAGCTATGGAAGGAAGAGGAACGGAATGAAGTATCCGACAAGAGTCTAGAAGCTTTGTTTTTCTGGCCTCTGTCAGAAATATCCTCATTTCTAAGGATTGAAAGAAAAATGAATTGCGCTAGAGAATATATATGTATATATATAAGACTGGTTAATATCTATGTTGTATCTAAATACACACGTAGTAGATCTTGCTAAGAATGCAACAAAAAAGGATTATATCAAAACCACAACAGGATAAAAAAACACAAGATAGAGGAATGTAAACAGTTGCAGATAGTTGCAAATTAAAAAACCAATTTCAGCCTATTTGTGTTATCCCTTTAAATGGTATATAATACCTTACGGTTACTGGTTGTGTCCATACAATCAAAAAATGTTCAGATTGAGTCCAGTCCAATTATATTCTTTTATTGGATATTCCAAGAAGAAGGCATATGTTGCTTTCCTTGATTGCAAACAATTTATTGAGTGGCTGTTTTCGTGCTGCCTGTGATCAGCTGGGCAATCCAATCCTCAGCTCCAATGCAGTATCATGTAAAAGAGAAAAAAAGAAGAAAGCGCACAGGGCCGACTCAAGTGAAATATTTTATTAACAGTGAAGTATACACATAAAAACTGACACTTACAAGATTCGTAAGTGCTAAAAAGCACATCAGTTGAGCACTGTGTAGGTACAGCTGCTGCTCCTCCACACCAGGTTCAAGATGGAAATTTTCAGGCACGGTATCCGGAACCCCTGCTCTGATAACCGTGGATAGGATTCTGAGGCAGCTGGCCAGACGCTTGCTCTTTAATAGCCTAACGCGTTTCCCCCGATCAGCGGCCGGGCTTCTTCATGAGGCAGTAATGACGTATGTGTTTGAAATTGCGCCTTTGTTATTTAAAGGAGAGACAGCCAATTATCATAAAGAGGTGTGTTACTTGGCCAATCCTGTTCATAGGTGTGTCTCATATTGCTCCACATACACAGACTTTTAGTTCGCTGCAGTGTAAATGATGTCTTGTCAAACATTTTTACATTTTTACATCAAATTGCTAGATACCACATAATATATACAGAAGAAATACTTATAAAACTAGTTAAAAGAGTTATATAAAAAAAGGAGAATACATCATTATTCTTTAAGATTTGACCGCTACTATATACAATAACGTTTTGTACCCAAAGTATAATCGCATAAGGCGCGGTCAGTGTTAAAACTTTATTTACATGAAGTAATTGTCCCCATACTATTCATTTTCCCTGGAGCTGTCTATCAGGGTTTTTACTGTACTATTATAAGATTACTACAGAAGTTTAGTACTGTGTTCTACGTATTACGTACTGTGTGCTAGCTGTATCATTGGATAGAACAGAACAGTATATTACAATAATGGTGATAACAAATAATAAAAAAACAATTTGTTTTTTTATTATTTGTTATCACCATTATTGTAATATACTGTTCTGTTCTATCCAATGATACAGCTAGCACACAGTACGTAATACGTAGAACACAGTACTAAACTTCTGTAGTAATCTTATAATAGTACAGTAAAAACCCTGATAGACAGCTCCAGGGAAAATGAATAGTATGGGGACAATTACTTCATGTAAATAAAGTTTTAACACTGACCGCGCCTTATGCGATTATACTTTGGGTACAAAACGTTATTGTATATAGTAGCGGTCAAATCTTAAAGAATAATGATGTATTCTCCTTTTTTTATATAACTCTTTTAACTAGTTTTATAAGTATTTCTTCTGTATATATTATGTGGTATCTAGCAATTTGATGTAAAAATGTAAAAATGTTTGACAAGACATCATTTACACTGCAGCGAACTAAAAGTCTGTGTATGTGGAGCAATATGAGACACACCTATGAACAGGATTGGCCAAGTAACACACCTCTTTATGATAATTGGCTGTCTCTCCTTTAAATAACAAAGGCGCAATTTCAAACACATACGTCATTACTGCCTCATGAAGAAGCCCGGCCGCTGATCGGGGGAAACGCGTTAGGCTATTAAAGAGCAAGCGTCTGGCCAGCTGCCTCAGAATCCTATCCACGGTTATCAGAGCAGGGGTTCCGGATACCGTGCCTGAAAATTTCCATCTTGAACCTGGTGTGGAGGAGCAGCAGCTGTACCTACACAGTGCTCAACTGATGTGCTTTTTAGCACTTACGAATCTTGTAAGTGTCAGTTTTTATGTGTATACTTCACTGTTAATAAAATATTTCACTTGAGTCGGCCCTGTGCGCTCATTTCTAAGGAGTCTATTATTGTTCCCAAGAAGGGAACCCTTGTTGACGGAGATAGAGAACTCTTTTCCACGTTCACTTTCCATCCGTGAGATCTGAGAAAGGCCAGGACTATGTCCGTGTGAGCCTTTGCTTGAGGAAGGGACGACGCTTGAATCAGAATGTCGTCCAAATAAGGTACTACAGCAATGCCCCTTGGTCTTAGCACAGCTAGAAGGGACCCTAGTACCTTTGTGAAAATCCTTGGAGCAGTGGCTAATCCGAAAGGAAGCGCCACGAACTGGTAATGCTTGTCCAGGAATGCGAACCTTAGGAACCGATGATGTTCCTTGTGGATAGGAATATGTAGATACGCATCCTTTAAATCCACCGTGGTCATGAATTGACCTTCCTGGATGGAAGGAAGAATAGTTCGAATGGTTTCCATCTTGAACGATGGAACCTTGAGAAACTTGTTTAAGATCTTGAGATCTAAGATTGGTCTGAACGTTCCCTCTTTTTTGGGAACTATGAACAGATTGGAGTAGAACCCCATCCCTTGTTCTCTTAATGGAACAGGATGAATCACTCCCATTTTTAACAGGTCTTCTACACAATGTAAGAATGCCTGTCTTTTTATGTGGTCTGAAGACAACTGAGACCTGTGGAACCTCCCCCTTGGGGGAAGCCCCTTGAATTCCAGAAGATAACCTTGGGAGACTATTTCTAGCGCCCAAGGATCCAGAACATCTCTTGCCCAAGCCTGAGCGAAGAGAGAGAGTCTGCCCCCCACCAGATCCGGTCCCGGATCGGGGGCCAACATTTCATGCTGTCTTGGTAGCAGTGGCAGGTTTCTTGGCCTGCTTTCCCTTGTTCCAGCCTTGCATTGGTCTCCAAGCTGGCTTGGCTTGAGAAGTATTACCCTCTTGCTTAGAGGACGTAGCACTTTGGGCTGGTCCGTTTCTACGAAAGGGACGAAAATTAGGTTTATTTTTTGCCTTGAAAGGCCGATCCTGAGGAAGGGCGTGGCCCTTACCCCCAGTGATATCAGAGATAATCTCTTTCAAGTCAGGGCCAAACAGCGTTTTCCCCTTGAAAGGAATGTTAAGTAGCTTGTTCTTGGAAGACGCATCAGCCGACCAAGATTTCAACCAAAGCGCTCTGCGCACCACAATAGCAAACCCAGAATTCTTAGCCGCTAACCTAGCCAATTGCAAAGTGGCGTCTAGGGTAAAAGAATTAGCCAATTTGAGAGCATTGATTCTGTCCATAATCTCCTCATAAGGAGGAGAATCACTATCGACCGCCTTTATCAGCTCATCGAACCAGAAACATGCGGCTGTAGCGACAGGGACAACGCATGAAATCGGTTGTAGAAGGTAACCCTGCTGAACAAACATCTTTTTAAGCAAACCTTCTAATTTTTTATCCATAGGATCTTTGAAAGCACAACTATCCTCTATGGGTATAGTGGTGCGTTTGTTTAAAGTGGAAACCGCTCCCTCGACCTTGGGGACTGTCTGCCATAAGTCCTTTCTGGGGTCGACCATAGGAAACAATTTTTTAAATATGGGGGGAGGGACGAAAGGAATACCGGGCCTTTCCCATTCTTTATTAACAATGTCCGCCACCCGCTTGGGTATAGGAAAAGCTTCTGGGAGCCCCGGCACCTCTAGGAACTTGTCCATTTTACATAGTTTCTCTGGGATGACCAACTTGTCACAATCATCCAGAGTGGATAATACCTCCTTAAGCAGAATGCGGAGATGTTCCAACTTAAATTTAAATGTAATCACATCAGGTTCAGCATGTTGAGAAATGTTCCCTGAATCAGTAATTTCTCCCTCAGACAAAACCTCCCTGGCCCCATCAGACTGGGTTAGGGGCCCTTCAGAAACATTATTATCAGCGTCGTCATGCTCTTCAGTATCTAAAACAGAGCAGTCGCGCTTACGCTGATAAGTGTTCATTTTGGCTAAAATGTTTTTGACAGAATTATCCATTACAGCCGTTAATTGTTGCATAGTAAGGAGTATTGGCGCGCTAGATGTACTAGGGGCCTCCTGAGTGGGCAAGACTCGTGTAGACGAAGGAGGGAATGATGCAGTACCATGCTTACTCCCCTCACTTGAGGAATCATCTTGGGCATCATTGTCATTGTCACATAAATCACATTTATTTAAATGAATAGGAATTCTGGCTTCCCCACATTCAGAACACAGTCTATCTGGTAGTTCAGACATGTTAAACAGGCATAAACTTGATAACAAAGTACAAAAAACGTTTTAAAATAAAACCGTTACTGTCACTTTAAATTTTAAACTGAACACACTTTATTACTGCAATTGCGAAAAAACATGAAGGAATTGTTCAAAATTCACCAAATTTTCACCACAGTGTCTTAAAAGTATTGCACACCAAATTTGGAAGCTTTAACCCTTAAAATAACGGAACCGGAGCCGTTTTGAACTTTAACCCCTTTACAGTCCCTGGTATCTGCTTTGCTGAGACCCAACCAAGCCCAAAGGGGAATACGATACCAAATGACGCCTTCAGAAAGTCTTTTCTAAGTATCAGAGCTCCTCTCACATGCGACTGCATGCCATGCCTCTCAAAAACAAGTGCGCAACACCGGCGCGAAAATGAGGCTCTGCCTATGCTTTGGGAAAGCCCCTAAAGAATAAGGTGTCTAAAACAGTGCCTGCCGATATTATTATATCAAAATACCCAAATAAAATGATTCCTCAAGGCTAAATATGTGTTAATAATGAATCGATTTAGCCCAGAAAAAGTCTACAGTCTTAATAAGCCCTTGTGAAGCCCTTATTTACGATCGTAATAAACATGGCTTACCGGATCCCATAGGGAAAATGACAGCTTCCAGCATTACATCGTCTTGTTAGAATGTGTCATACCTCAAGCAGCAAGAGACTGCTCACTGTTCCCCCAACTGAAGTTAATTGCTCTCAACAGTCCTGTGTGGAACAGCCATGGATTTTAGTGACGGTTGCTAAAATCATTTTCCTCATACAAACAGAAATCTTCATCTCTTTTCTGTTTCTGAGTAAATAGTACATACCAGCACTATTTCAAAATAACAAACTCTTGATTGAATAATAAAAACTACAGTTAAACACTAAAAAACTCTAAGCCATCTCCGTGGAGATGTTGCCTGTACAACGGCAAAGAGAATGACTGGGGTAGGCGGAGCCTAGGAGGGATCATGTGACCAGCTTTGCTGGGCTCTTTGCCATTTCCTGTTGGGGAAGAGAATATCCCACAAGTAAGGATGACGCCGTGGACCGGACACACCTATGTTGGAGAAAAGATCAATTTACAACTTGAGTATTACCATGAACAGAAAATAAAAATGAATAAAAGAAGATTACAGAAAATTTCACGTACATAGCAAAGTCCAAGTGTCTGTATCTCCTAATGCTGTTGGATTTTACATTTATAAGCATAACATCATATAACGTTGAGTCAGAATTTTACACAATTTTACAGTTCTACAGGTTGCGGCCTCTCCACATTGTTACATGTAGGGTGGGAAAACATCAAAAGCGTCATAGGACCCATGGAACTCGCAAATTCCTATTGAGTTGAGAGGGCTGGAGTTTGAATTTGTGCTATGTAGTTAGTGTATGACTCCCATAATATCTTCATCTGAATGTATTTATCTGCTCTTTTGCATTTCATGTAAGCATATTCTTCTAGTTCTAATACATGATGCATCTTATGGTGCCATTGAGCTAATGTGGGGATTTCCCTACTCTTCCAATTCTTAGCCACTAAAGACTTGAAGCTGTTACTTGCAATATATAGTAGGCTCCTCTTGTAACCCTGAAATCTCCCATATACTATGTTAAATAACCATATAGTTGGTTCTGCTGATACCTCCATTTCTAACAAAGCTGAGGTTTCATTAGCTATTCTCCCCCACATTTCCTGTAAAGGCGGACATGTCCACCATATGTGTGTCATGTTTCCTGGGGTGGCCCCACATCTCCAACATCTATCATTGCTGGCTGGAAAAATCTTGTGTATATTTGAGGGTGTGAGATACCATCTCTGAATGATTTTGAGATTTAATTCCACCAGCCTGCTAGACGCTGAGGTTTTATTTATAGATGCGAACATGTATGTCTTGTCTTTGTGTGAGAGTTCAATGTTAAGCTCTCTCTCCCAGCTATCAATGTAGTGTGGCGTATTAGAGGTCGCTTGTAGGATGGAGTATGTGAGTGAAAGAGTTCTCCTAGGTGGAGAAGATGTTGCGCACAATGTCTCAAATGGTGTGAGTGTACGCAGCTCTCAAATGGTGTGAGTGTACGCAGCCACATCTTACTTTTTTTAATAAAAGCATATACATACCATAAATATGTTTAGTAGTTCTAAAACAAATCTTGGATTTTGCATAAGTCTATAGTATGGATTACAATGACACCCAGCCTATAAAAAGGTACACTCTAATGCAAAAACTACACATTATTATTTGTCACAGCGTGTATTTTTTGTATTACTGGCTCACTGGCGAATTTAGAGTCTATTAGGATTGGCAGTTGCACAACCTGCCAATCACCAGCCATGTTCTGCTTGCAGCATCCAAGCAAGACAACATAAACCCCTCTGTGTGAAATACAGTCAGACAAGGTTAGTAGTAAAAGCACTAATTACATTTCTGCATTTCAATGCCTCTTATTCCCCTTATTCTTTCACTCTTAAAAGGGACAGTAAACCAATTTTCATTCAACTGCATGTAATTAGACACTATAAACGGATATAAAAATCCAGTATAAAACCTTTAAAAAAAAAAAAAAGTTCTATATTGGGAGCTTCTGTTGAGGTTAGGCTGGGACACCCACTGAAGGAGGCTGAGAGCAGGCCCCCTCCCCTGCATATGCATTATACAAACAGAAGCAAACTAAGGTGTGTATACATCTAAAAAGTTGAGGCTTGGTCAGGAGTCTGTAAATCAGCATGTTATTTAAAAATAAGCAAAACTATACATTTTTACAAAAACACCCCCAGTTGGGATATAGAAGTGGATCATCTTCAAAACATTTATGCAAAGAGAAATCTAGTGTACAATGTCCCTTTAAAAACTATCCCATACAGCAGGATAAGGCAGGATAAACTAAAATCAGTGTGCTTTAGTAAATATTAACCAGAGCAGAAGATTTATTGCAATTTTACATTCCATTTGGATCTAACCTTGGAGAATGCAACAGAAAAAAGGGACATTTTAGAGACACTACTACATAGGTTAGTCAAGCTTAAAAGGACAGTCAACACCAGAATTGTTGTTTAAAAAGATAGATAATCCCTTAATTACCAATTCCCCAGTTTTGCATAACCAACACAGTTATAATTATACACGTTTTACCTCTGTAATTACCTTGTATCTAAGCCTCAGCAGACTGCCCCCTTATTTCAGTTCTTTTGACAGACTTGCATTTTAGCCAATCAGAGCTGTCTCCATGGTAAATTCATGTGCATGGTCTCAAAGTTATCTATATAAAACACATGAACTAATGCCCTTTAGTGGTGAAAAACTATCAAAATGTATTTAGATTCGAGGCGGCCTTCAAGGTCTAATAAATTAGCATATGAACCTCCTAGGTTTAGCTTTCAACTAAGAATACCAAGAAAACAAAGCAAAAACATAATTTATGCTTACCTGATAAATTCCTTTCTTCTGTAGAGTGATCAGTCCACGGGTCATCATTACTTCTGGGATATTACTCCTCCCCAACAGGAAGTGCAAGAGGATTCACCCAGCAGAGCTGCATATAGCTCCTCCCCTCTACGTCACTCCCAGTCATTCGACCAAGGACCAACGAGAAAGGAAAAGCCAAGGGTGAAGTGGTGACTGGAGTATAAATTAAAAAATATTTACCTGCCTTAAAAACAGGGCGGGCCGTGGACTGATCACACTACAGAAGAAAGGAATTTATCAGGTAAGCATAAATTATGTTTTCTTCTGTTAAGTGTGATCAGTCCACGGGTCATCATTACTTCTGGGATACCAATACCAAAGCAAAAGTACACGGATGACGGGAGGGATAGGCAGGCTCTTTATACAGAAGGAACCACTGCCTGAAGAACCTTTCTCCCAAAAATAGCCTCCGATGAAGCAAAAGTGTCAAATTTGTAAAATTTGGAAAAAGTATGAAGCGAAGACCAAGTTGCAGCCTTGCAAATCTGTTCAACAGAGGCCTCATTCTTGAAGGCCCAAGTGGAAGCCACAGCTCTAGTAGAATGAGCTGTAATTCTTTCAGGAGGCTGCTGTCCAGCAGTCTCATAAGCTAAACGAATTATGCTACGAAGCCAAAAAGAAAGAGAGGTAGCGGAAGCTTTTTGACCTCTCCTCTGCCCAGAGTAAATGACAAACAGAGAAGACGTTTGTCGAAATTCCTTAGTTGCCTGTAAGTAAAATTTTAGAGCACGGACTACATCCAGGTTGTGCAGTAGACGTTCCTTCTTTGAAGAAGGATTTGGGCATAAAGAAGTTAGTAACTACCTTAGGTAAGAACCCAGGTTTAGTACGCAGGACTACCTTATCCGAATGAAAAATCAAATAAGGAGAATCACAATGTAAGGCTGACAATTCAGAGACTCTTCAAGCCGAGGAAATAAACATTAAAAATAGAACTTTCCAAGATAACAACTTTATATCAATGGAATGAAGGGGTTCAAACGGAACGCCCTGTAAAACATTAAAGGGATACTGTACCCAAAAAATGTCTTTTGTGATTCAGATTGAGCATGACATTTTAAGCAACTTTCTAATTTACTCCTATTATCAAATTTTCTTCATTCTCTTGGTATCTTTATTTGAAATGCAACAATGTAAGTTTAGATGCCGGCCCATTTTTGGTGAACAACCTGGGTTGTCCTTGCTGATTGGTGGATAAATTCATCCACCAATAAAAAAGTGCTGTCCAGAGTACTGAAACCAAAAAAAGCTTAGATGCGTTCTTTTTCAAATAATGATAGCAAGAGAACGAAGAAAAATTGATAATAGGAGTAAATTAGAAAGTTGCTTAAAATTGCATGCTCTTTCGGAATTACAAAAGAAAACATTTGGGTACAGTGTCCCTTTAAGAACAAGGTTTAAACTCCATGGTGGAGCAACAGTTTTAAACACAGGCTTAATCCTGGCCAAAGCCTGACAAAAAGCCTGGACGTCAGGAACTTCTGACAGACGTTTGTGTAACAGAATGGACAGAGCTGAGATCTGTCCCTTTAATGAACTAGCAGATAAACCCTTTTCTAAACCTTCTTGTAGAAAAGACAATATCCTAGGAATCCTAACCTTACTCCAAGAGTAACCTTTGGATTCACACCAATATAGGTATTTACGCCATATCTTATGGTAAATCTTTCTGGTAACAGGTTTCCTAGCCTGTATTAAGGTATCAATAACTGACTCAGAAAACCCACGTCTTGATAAAATCAAGCGTTCAATTTCCAAGCAGTCAGCTTCAGAGAAGTTAGATTTTGATGTTTGAAGGGACCCTGTATCAGAAGGTCCTGTTTCAGAGGTAGAGACCAAGGTGGACAGGATGACATGTCCACCAGGTCTGCATACCAAGTCCTGCGTGGCCACGCAGGTGCTATTAGAATCACTGATGCTCTCTCTTGTTTGATTCTGGCAATCAATCGAGGAAGCAACGGGAAGGGTGGAAACACGTAAGCCATCCTGAAGTCCCAAGGTGCTGTCAGAGCATCTATCAGGACTGCTCCTGGATCCCTGGATCTGGACCCGTAACGAGGAAGCTTGGCGTTCTGTCGAGACGCCATGAGATCTATCTCTGGTTTGCCCCAACGTCGAAGTATTTGGGCAAAGACCTCCGGATGAAGTTCCCACTCCCCCGGATGAAAAGTCTGACGACTTAAGAAATCCGCCTCCCAGTTCTCCACTCCCGGGATGTGGATTGCTGACAGGTGGCAAGAGTGATGTTGTCCGACTGAAACCTGATGAACCCCCGAGTTGTCAACTGGGGCCAAGCCAGGAGGGCATTGAGAACTGCTCTCAATTCCAGAATGTTTATTGGCAGGAGACTCTCCTCCTGACTCCATTGTCCCTGAGCCTTCAGAGAATTCCAGACGGCACCCCAACCTAGAAGGCTGGCGTCTGTTGTTACAATTGTCCAGTCTGGTCTGCTGAATGGCATCCCCCTGGACAGATGTGGCCGAGAAAGCCACCATAGAAGAGAATTTCTGGTCTCTTGATCCAGATTCAGAGAAGGGGATAAGTCTGAGTAATCCCCATTCCACTGACTTAGCATGCACAGTTGCAGTGGTCTGAGGTGTAAGCGTGCAAAGGGTACTATGTCCATTGCCGCTACCATTAAGCCGATTACCTCCATGCATTGAGCCACTGACGGGTGTTGAATGGAATGAAGGGTGCGGCAAGCACTTTGAAGTCTTGTTAGCCTGTCCTCTGTCAGGTAAATCTTCATTTCTACAGAATCTATAAGAGTCCCCAGGAAGGGAACTCTTGTGAGTGGAACGAGTGAACTCTTCTTTTCGTTCACCTTCCATCCATGTGACCTTAGAAATGCCAGCACTAACTCTGTATGAGACTTGGCAGTTTGAAAGCTTGAAGCTTGTATCAGAATGTCGTCTAGGTATGGAGCTACCGAGATTCCCCGCGGTCTTAGTACCGCCAGAAGAGCACCCAGAACCTTTGTGAAGATTCTTGGAGCTGTAGCCAATCCGAATGGAAGAGCCACAAACTGGTAATGCCTGTCTAGGAAGGCAAACCTTAGGTACCGATAATGATCTTTGTGAATCGGTATGTGAAGGTAAGCATCTTTTAAATCTACAGTGGTCATGTACTGACCCTCTTGGATCATAGGTAAAATTGTCCGAATAGTCTCCATCTTGAACGATGGAACTCTTAGGAATTTGTTTAGGATCTTTAAGTCCAGGATTGGTCTGAAAGTTCCCTCTTTTTTGGGAACCACAAACAGATTTGAGTAAAACCCCTGTCCCTGTTCCGATCGTGGAACTGGATGGATTACTCCCATTAACAAGAGCTCTTGTACGCAGCGTAGAAACGCCTCTTTCTTTGTCTGGATTGTTGACAATCTTGACAGATGAAATCTCTCTCTTGGAGGAGAGTATTTGAAGTCCAGAAGGTATCCCTGAGATATTATCTCTAGCGCCCAGGGATCCTGAACATCTCTTGCCCAAGCCTGGGCGAAGAGAGAAAGTCTGCCCCCCACTAGATCCGATCCCGGATCGGGGGCCCTCAATTCATGCTGTTTTAGGGGCAGCAGCAGGTTTCCTAGTCTGCTTGCCCTTGTTCCAGGACTGGTTAGGTTTCCAGCCTTGTCTGTAGCGAGCAACAGCTCCTTCCTGTTTTGGTGCAGAGGAAGTTGATGCTGCTCCTGCTTTGAAATTACGAAAGGAACGAAAATTAGACTGTCTAGTCTTGGCTTTGGCTTTGTCCTGAGGCAGGGCATGGCCTTTACCTCCTGTAATGTCAGCGATAATCTCTTTCAACCCGGGCCCGAATAAGGTCTGCCCTTTGAAAGGTATATTAAGCAATTTAGACTTAGAAGTAACATCAGCTGACCAGGATTTTAGCCACAGCGCCCTGCGTGCCTGAATGGCGAATCCTGAATTCTTCGCCGTAAGTTTAGTAAGATGTACTACGGCCTCCGAAATGAATGAATTAGCTAGTTTAAGGACTCTAAGCCTGTCCGTAATGTCGTCCAGAGTAGCTGAACCAATGTTCTCTTCCAGAGACTCAATCCAGAATGCCGCTGCAGCCGTGATCGGCGCAATGCATGCAAGGGGTTGCAATATAAAACCTTGTTGAACAAACATTTTCTTAAGGTAACCCTCTAATTTTTTATCCATTGGATCTGAAAAAGCACAGCTATCCTCCACCGGGATAGTGGTACGCTTAGCTAAGGTAGAAACTGCTCCCTCCACCTTAGGGACCGTTTGCCATAAGTCCCTTGTGGTGGCGTCTATTGGAAACATTTTTCTAAATATCGGAGGGGGTGAGAACGGCACACCGGGTCTATCCCACTCCTTAGTAACAATTTCAGTAAGTCTCTTAGGTATAGGAAAAACCTCAGTACTCGTCGGTACCGCAAAATATTTATCCAACCTACACATTTTCTCTGGTATTGCAACTGTGTTACAATCATTCAGAGCCGCTAACACCTCCCCTAGTAATACACGGAGGTTTTCCAGTTTAAATTTAAAATTTGAAATATCTGAATCCAGTCTGTTTGGATCAGAACCGTCACCCACAGAAACAGAATTTATGTTTACCTGATAAATTACTTTCTCCAACGGTGTGTCCGGTCCACGGCGTCATCCTTACTTGTGGGATATTCTCTTCCCCAACAGGAAATGGCAAAGAGCCCAGCAAAGCTGGTCACATGATCCCTCCTAGGCTCCGCCTACCCCAGTCATTCGACCGACGTTAAGGAGGAATATTTGCATAGGAGAAACCATATGATACCGTGGTGACTGTAGTTAAAGAAAATAAAATATCAGACCTGATTAAAAAACCAGGGCGGGCCGTGGACCGGACACACCGTTGGAGAAAGTAATTTATCAGGTAAACATAAATTCTGTTTTCTCCAACATAGGTGTGTCCGGTCCACGGCGTCATCCTTACTTGTGGGAACCAATACCAAAGCTTTAGGACACGGATGATGGGAGGGAGCAAATCAGGTCACCTAGATGGAAGGCACCACGGCTTGCAAAACCTTTCTCCCAAAAATAGCCTCAGAAGAAGCAAAAGTATCAAACTTGTAAAATTTGGTAAAAGTGTGCAGTGAAGACCAAGTCGCTGCCCTACATATCTGATCAACAGAAGCCTCGTTCTTGAAGGCCCATGTGGAAGCCACAGCCCTAGTGGAATGAGCTGTGATTCTTTCGGGAGGCTGCCGTCCGGCAGTCTCGTAAGCCAATCTGATGATGCTTTTAATCCAAAAAGAGAGAGAGGTAGAAGTTGCTTTTTGACCTCTCCTTTTACCGGAATAAACAACAAACAAGGAAGATGTTTGTCTAAAATCCTTTGTAGCATCTAAATAGAATTTTAGAGCGCGAACAACATCCAAATTGTGCAACAAACGTTCCTTCTTCGAAACTGGTTTCGGACACAGAGAAGGTACGATAATCTCCTGGTTAATGTTTTTGTTAGAAACAACTTTTGGAAGAAAACCAGGTTTAGTACGTAAAACCACCTTATCTGCATGGAACACCAGATAAGGAGGAGAACACTGCAGAGCAGATAATTCTGAAACTCTTCTAGCAGAAGAAATTGCAACCAAAAACAAAACTTTCTTAATAAACATGGCTTACCGGATCCCATAGGGAAAATGACAGCTTCCAGCATTACATCGTCTTGTTAGAATGTGTCATACCTCAAGCAGCAAGAGACTGCTCACTGTTCCCCCAACTGAAGTTAATTCCTCTCAACAGTCCTGTGTGGAACAGCCATGGATTTTAGTAACGGTTGCTAAAATCATTTTCCTCATACAAACAGAAATCTTCATCTCTTTTCTGTTTCTGAGTAAATAGTACATACCAGCACTATTTTAAAATAACAAACTCTTGATTGAATAATAAAAACTACAGTTAAACACTAAAAAATTCTAAGCCATCTCCGTGGAGATGTTGCCTGTACAACGGCAAAGAGAATGACTGGGGTAGGCGGAGCCTAGGAGGGATCATGTGACCAGCTTTGCTGGGCTCTTTGCCATTTCCTGTTGGGGAAGAGAATATCCCACAAGTAAGGATGACGCCGTGGACCGGACACACCTATGTTGGAGAAATGAAGTTCTCCGTCCTCATGTTCTGCCACCTGTGACGCAGTGTCTGACATGGCCCTAATATTATCAGCGCACTCTGTTCTCACCCCAGAGTGATCACACTTACCTCTTAGTTCTGGTAATTTAGCCAAAACCTCAGTCATAACAGTAGCCATATCCTGTAATGTGATTTGTAATGGCCGCCCAGATGTACTCGGCGCTACAATATCACGCACCTCCCTCTGAGCGGGAGATGTAGGTACTGACACGTGAGGCGAGTTAGTCGGCATAACTCTCCCCTCGTTGTTTGGTGAAATTTGTTCAATTTGTACAGATTGACTTTTATTTAAAGTAGCATAAATACAGTTAGTACATAAATTTCTATTGGGCTCCACTTTGGCATTGCAACAAATGACACAGGTATCATCCTCTGAATCAGACATGTTTAACACACTAGCAAATAAACTTGCAACTTGGAAATACAATTCAATTAGAATAATATTAAAACGTACTGTGCCTTTAAGAAGCACAGAAGATCTATGACAGTTGAAAATTAATAAATTGAAACAGTTATAGCCTCAATCCTTGTAAACAACACAACTTTAGCAAAGGTTTAATCCCATTAGCAAAGATAACAAATTCTGAAAGCAGGAAACAAATTACAGAATAAACGTTTTTTATCTCAGTCAAACTATAATTCTCACAGCTCTGCTGAGAGAAATTACCTCCCTCAAAATAAGTTTTGAAGACCCCTGAGCTCTGTAGAGATGAACCGGATCATGCAGGGAATACAATGAGTTGCTGACTGAAATATTTGATGCATAGTAAAAGCGCCAAAAAACGGCCCCTCCCCCTCACACACAGCAGTGAGGGAGAACAGAAACTGTCAGAAAACAGATTAAGCAACTGCCAAGTGGAAAAATAGTGCCCAAACATTTATTCACTCAGTACCTCAGTAAATGAAAACGATTTTACATTCCAGCAAAAACGTTAAACATAATCTCTAGTTATTAAACAGCTTTATGTATTTCTTACAGTGTAATTCTAGTGAAGTACCATTCCCCAGAATACTGAAGTGTAAAGTATACATACATGACATTATATCGGTATGGCAGGATTTTCTCATCAATTCCATTGTCAGAAAATAAAAACTGCTACATACCTCTATGCAGATTCATCTGCCCGCTGTCCCCTGATCTGAAGTTTACCTCTCCTCAGATGGCCGAGAAACAGCAATATGATCTTAACTACTCCGGCTAAAATCATAACAAAAACTCTGGTAGATTCTTCTTCAAACTCTGCCAGAGAGATAATAACACACTCCGGTGCTATTTTAAAATAACAAACTTTTGATTGAAGATATAAAACTAAGTATAATCACCATAGTCCTCTCACACATCCTATCTAGTCGTTGGGTGCAAGAGAATGACTGGGAGTGACGTAGAGGGGAGGAGCTATATGCAGCTCTGCTGGGTGAATCCTCTTGCACTTCCTGTTGGGGAGGAGTAATATCCCAGAAGTAATGATGACCCGTGGACTGATCACACTTAACAGAAGAAATTGGTAATAAAAGTAAATTGGAAAGTTGTTTAAAATGACGTGCCCTATTTGAATCATGAAAGTGTTTTTGGACTTGACTGTTCCTTTAAGGTTATCATTTCAGTCTTCCATTTATTTATTCATTCATTCAAGTTGTACATAAGCCACAGTTTAATACTTAAAGAAACAGGAAACCCGAAAAGTTTATTTCATGATTTGTATAGAACACACAATTTTAAACAACTTTCCATTTACATCTATTATCCTTTGCTGAAGGTACACTGACAGCTAGCTGAACACATTTAGTTAGCCAATCACAAGAGACAAAATATGTACAGGCATTAATCAGCAACTAGCTCCCACTAGTGTAGGATATGTGCATATTCATTTTCAACAAGGGATACCAAGAGAACAAAGTAAGTTTGACAATAGAAGTGAATTTAAGTGTCTTAAAATTACACGCTGTATCTGAATCATGCAAGTTTAATTTTGACTTTCCTATCCTTTTAAAGTGGTATACAAGGGGGGCGGAGCTAGCCTGAGAAGCGAGTGGATGCAACTTTGCAGAGCTGCTGTATACTTTTCTGTTTAAAAAGGCTTAATAGACATTTTCCTACCTTTATTTTTATATTCTATTGAGCCACTAAAACCAAGAAGGATTGTGCAGACCTGTCCTAACGATAACTTGAGGACTTAACAAAAATATTCCCTGCTGGAGGTCGCAATGTAAGAGTGGCGGTGGCTGAGAGCTTTACTAACTTGGCTCAGAGATCGTTCTGGGCTGTCTGCCCGGGCGACTGCGGGACTTCAGATTGGTGAGCGGAAAGCAGCGGGGAGACAGTGAGAACGGCGGAGACTCCCTGGGCATCTACAGACTGCAGCCCGGTGTAAAGTCAGAGAGGCGCGAAAACCCGCCATTGCAATTTGACGTCATCAGACATCCGCGGTGAAGAAGGCGCCCTCTGATCCTGGTAGGAGCAATGAGTTACGATACTGAGAGGGGAAGGTAGAAATACTCCCAATACATCCATACCCTGCCAGGTCAGTTGAGCGAGCCTATATTATAAAGGCACCCAGACGGCTGTATAAGCACAGTAAAAAAAAAACACACTGCACGACATACTCTGTACCGGAGGGTCGGGGCTTCGCTCTGGAACAGTATAGCTACTGCTCACAAGGTGGGAGGCTGGCTCATGACCAGCATCTTAACGGAGCAGCTTAGCAAAAAATAAAACACTGTCTTACAAGTCAGATTTGTCCAGTCTGTAACCCATATTGAATAAACAGTTCTGGCACCCAGGATTAATACACAGTTTGGGGGAGCTTGGGGCTCAGACCAACTTACTAAGACGTCTGTAGCATAAAGGAATACCTGGCTCATAGCTCCTTACTGTGTATATGAAGTCTCCATTGCAGATTAGTTTTAAAATATATATGCTGCTTACTGTGGAGATCTGCAGGTTGTGGTTTGAAGCTGCAGTGTTGTTTCTCTCACCAGTTCTTATAGGCCTGGGCCTGAATCTTACCATCTGCTGCTAAAACTGCTACATTGAAAGGAATAACCATCCTCCATGTATCTTCTGAGTCACCAGGATTGCTAGATATAGTGATTTGCAATATATATCACAGATAAAAGCTCTGAGCACTGATAGATTGTTCTCTATCCCCTCCATTTCCTGCTGATTAGGATCAGCAGGTCATATCCCACCATCCCTCCCCGACTTCGTCCAGTGAGGACACCTGCCCCCGGGGTGAAGAGGTAATCTTAGAGAAACAACACAGTAAACGGGGGCTTGCAGGAGATTATCCTGCCTGCCCAAAACAGAGAGAGATAGTGAATTAAAGGGTGCTATGGCTACTTGAAGGAGCCTGTTGAGGTGGTCTGACAGAAACCAATATGATATAATCATCAAGGGACTTTTCTTTTCTTTTTACAGTTACGCCTTTGCTCTTTATAAGACGCTTAATTAAAGGTATCTGTATGCATCATCACAAGGGATAGGGGCAATGCAGCCACAATGAGTGAGGATCTCAGATGAATAGAGGGTGGACGCTGGTGTATTCAGCTCTATGTGCATATCAAGCCAAATAATTGAGATTGAAGGAGCCATTGACTGTTTCCTGCTCCAGTTAGGGGAAGTAGGAAGCAGAATATATACCCTAAAGTAACGCAACAAACTATTCTATTCTCATATAGAGCCGTATAGATGCCTACTATCCCCTTTCCTTGGGACTGGATAATTTGAGAGATTATTATTATTTTTCTTTCTGGCTCAACTAAGGGGCTAAACTACAATACAATGTAGCTTTCTCATCTCTGTCGCCCATCATGTCTACTAGAAAAGGCCCCAAGAGTGATAAAGGGGTGAAATCCACGTCGATGGATACCTTCTTCAAATCATCTAAACCACCCAAGTCTCAGGATAATCTCCTGAGATTGAGGAAGATTTGGAGTCTGAAACTAAAGCGGGCCCTGAAGATATGATACCTGTGACTAGGGCTGATCTTCGATCTCTGGTCTCTAAGCAGGACATAGCTGCTAATTTTGATAAATTGTGAAAGAAAATGGATAATTTTCAGGTGCAAATCACCAACAGTCTTACTGATATTAAGAATGAGATTTCAGAGCTGGGAAATCGAGTAGACTCTCTGGAGATGGCCACGGATGAAATGGGCGAAGAAGTAAATACAGTGTCAGAGTCTTTGGCCTCTCAACAACAAGTAATACTGGAGTTGGAGGAGAAGATAGAAGATATGGAAAATAGAAGCAGAAGGTCTAATATCAGACTTAAAGGAATCCCTGAGGCTATAACAGCTGAGGAGCTTCAAATTTACCTGCAGCAGTTGTTCCATGCGATCATGGCAACGCCGAATGAATCAGAATACCCAATAGAAAGAGCTCATAGAGCTCTCAGACCCAAGCCCAAACCGGATCAACCTCCAAGAGATGTCATTATTAAATTTCTACGGTTCCCCGATAAAGAAAAAATACTTCTAGCAGCCAGGCAAAATCCCACCTTCAAGTTTCAGGGAAATATAATACAATTTTTTCAAGATCTCTGCGTTAAAACTCTACAAAAGAGAAATACACTGCAACCCCTTACTCTCCTCTTGAGGAAGAATCATATCCCATATAGATGGGGTTTCCCTTTCGCGTTACATGTAATAAGAAATGGGAAAGCAACTACTATCAAGACAACAGAGGAGATACCAGATCTCTGTAAACTTCTAGACCTGGAGCCTCCAGATACCACAAGTGGAGCAACACCAGCACACCCACCTGACGCATCCCATCCCTGCCCGAAACCTCAAAGGCTAAAATGGAAGAAGGTTACAAAGAAAAAAACTAAAACCTGAAATAGCCTAAAGAGAAAACCAAAAAACGTTTAAGCTGGATGAGGGTATCCGTGCTCTCTTTCGACAGATGAGGGACTCACTTGAACTTAATAACTTCCTAGTTTAAAGGGAGGTTAACCAGATGAAGAACCCTTATGAAGGGAAAAATAGGGGACCAGTATGGTCCCAACACTTATTGAGAAGTATGTTTGCTTATGGTTTCTGGTAAGACCACATGTTTGTTACAAATTGTATTTGTTTTGATGTATAGTTACTCTAAAAGTTTTTATCATTATTAGTAAATGTTGATATTAGTATTGTTTACACTACTATTTCATAGAGTTGTAAGACAAAGCACATTATTTTTATGCTCATCAATGCATGTCGATCTGTGCGGATGTTGGAGAAGGGTAGAGAACTATAGACCCTTGAGGAAGGGGAAGAGAGGAGATAGTAACACCTACCATTTTTGCAACACGCAGTTGTCACACCTTATACTATTACTGACTGCTGGTGGTAGGAGCTTAGTTTTCACACACATAGAGGACAATGGCACTACCTAAGATTGTTCTGATCTCACATAATGCAAGAGGCCTTAATACAGATGTAAAAAAGGAGGACGGCTATGACTAACTATAGACGGTTGAGAGCCACTGTAATTTACCTTCAGGAGACTCACTTCCTTAAAAACACTATCCCAAAATACTGGGCAAAAGACTTTCCGTTGCAATTTCACTCTGCCTTAGATTCCAAAAAAAGAGTTTCTATACTGATACATTCATCTATACCGTTCACACACAAAGAAACCTTTGTAGATGCTGAAGGCAGATATTTATTAGTGTCTGGACGGATAGGGGAAGTAGATGTGTTGATGTGTAATGTGTAAGCTCCTAATGAGAAACAAGACAAATTTTTTGACAAAATCTCAAATTTGCTGACTGGTTGGTCCAGAATACGAATACTCCTAGCGGGAGACCTTAATATTGACCTTCAGGCATTAGTAAAACAAACTACCACTTTACAGACTAATAAAAAACAATGCTAAAGGACAATTGCCAAGAACATTCTAGGCGTACTTAGGCAACATAATCTACATGACACGTGGCAGACCCTGAATAAAGAGACGAGAGACACGACCTTTTACTCATCAGCCCATGATAGCTACTCTAAAATAGAATATGTATTTACTAGCCAGATCCTACAGCCAACACTACAATCTATAGTTATCCACCCATGTGTGTGGTCTGACCATTCTATCACACAACTTAATTTAGGCAATCTATCAGACCCACAAAGAATAAAGACCTGGACATATGACTTATCTTGCATGAAAAACCCACTTATACGGAACAACATACTTAAACACTTAAGAGTATTGGCAGATTAATATAGACTCCACAGAGAATCCCATTGCTCCTTGGGCGGCACATAAAGCGGTGTTGAGGGGAATCCTAATTAAAGAAAAATCCCTGATTAAAAGGCAGACTGAGACCCACATAAAACAACTGCACATAAAAATTAAATCTTTAGAAGATGCACATAAACAAACTAAATCAAAAGCTACACTACAACAACTCATGAGCAAAAGACAGAGCTTGCAGTCATTGTTAAATTCCTTGAGAGCTGCATATAGATTAAAAACTAATTATTTTATCTTTGCTAATAAGCCTGATAAATATTTAGCAAAAAAAAATAGAGATAACTATCAAGCTCTTTCTATACCACAAATACGAGATCCTAATGGCAGGGTGACATCCCACCCTCAGGAAATTGTAAATACTTTTGCTCAGTTCTATAGTGACCTGTATAATGGCCAGAAAGTACAACACAACCAGTCCACACAAACGGTATTTGACTCTTTCCTACAAAAAGCTAATATTAACACAATAAATGAACAAGATAGAGACATTTTGAACGCCAAAATCACTCATGTAGAGGTGTTGAAGGCTATTAGGGATCTCAAACCAGGTAAAGCCCTGGGACCTGACGGGTTCCCAGGGGAGTATTATAAAGCATTTAAGGATACATTGATACCCCATATAGTAACGTTTGCAAACCACATTATGGAGGGGGGGAGATACCTGTAGATCTTCTTCGAGCCAAAATAGTGGTTATACCGAAACAGGGGAAAGACCCTAAATCTTGCGCTAGCTATAGGCCTATTTCCCTTATCAACCAAGACCTCAAGATAGTAACCAAAATACTGGCCATTAGGTTGAAACATATCTTACCCTCTATTATACACCCGGATCAGGTGGGTTTTATTAAAGATAGGGAAGCCCCAGACAACATACGCAAAATTATATCAATAATATATTTTTTACGGGACAAGGGGATGCCTTCTCTGATCCTATCATTGGACGCGGAGAAGGCATTTGATAGGGTGGATTGGAAATATATGCTGGCGGTGCTGAAAATAATGAGATTTGATGGGAGATTTCTACAAGCCATTACAAGGTTTTATTTGAAACCCACGGCTCAGGTTAGGGCGGTGGGATATCAATCAAGGGAAATACATATACTTAACGGAGCAAGACAGGGATGCCCGCTCTCTCCGTTAATCTTTGCAATATGTATTGAACCGTTAGCAGCGTACATACGAAATTGTCCAGATATAACAGGCCTAGAAATAGGAAAGATACACCACAAAATAACTTTGTTTGCGGACAATGTATTACTTACTATAACGAATCCACTAAAGTCACTGCCCTTTGTATAGCAGGCTATACAGTGGTTTTCCCAAATATCTGGTTATAAAGTTAATGCGGGAAAATGTGAGGCACTCCCCTTATCTATCCCTAAGCACACGATTAAGCTGATTGAGGCAAATTTCGATTTTAAATGGGTGCCAGAGGGGCTAAAATACCTAGGGATTAAACTTACAACACACTCTTCGAAGCTCTATGCGACAAATTATACGCCCTTGTTCAAAACAATTCGATCAGATTTAGGGAAATGGAGGAAGATGGGTTTTTCCTGGTATGGCAGATTGTCTGCGGTAAAAATAACAATTCTGCCAAGAATTTTGTATCTCTTTAGGGTACTCCCTATTAAGCTGAATACCACAGACCTTGACAATCTTCAGAGAGATATAAACAGATATCTGAGAGATAGTAAACATCCAAGGATCTCACACCACATTATGAACAGATACAGACAATTGGGAGGGGTGGGAGCCCCTAATTTACATGACTATTACACAGCAGCTCGATTAGCCCAAAACTCAACATTAGGGAGACGACAAACGGACATTCTATGGCCTGCTCTGGAGGCGGAAATGGTGAAACAAGAGATGCCAGATGGCATTCTCTGAAACAAGGATTTTTGTGAATCCCATTCTATATACCAGAACAAAATTACATTGACTGCAAGGTAGCAATGGACTTCTCTTTGTCGGGCAGGCAAGGTAATTCCTATACACTCATCGATAGTGCCTCTTGCATATATTATAAATGCTGAACACAAACACCAGGTAAAAAAGTAGGAAAACAAGGGGTTGTATAGGGTGGCAGACTTGCAACTGCATGGTAAAATATTGACATTTACCCAACTCCAACAGAAACTCGAACCTATTCCATTACAGTGGTTCCTATATCTCCAAGTAATGTCGGCCATACAAGCATACTTAGAGTCAACTAGAACACATAGTCGACTGACCACTCTAGAACACTTATGTACATCCCTTTATAGACCTAAAAAAGCAATTTCTAGACTATATGTTGCAATTCAAGAGACCAGAGCACAGACTAAAAACCCGGTACTGTCAAGGTGGGAAACAGATTTAGGCAAAGAGATTGAGACAGGAAAATGGAACGAAATAGTTCAGCAGGCCAGTAGGGTTCTCATTAGTGCTGATCTCAAAGAGAATATATTAAAAACAACTTTCAGATGGTACTTGACGCCAATGAAAACAGTACATATGGTCAAAGGGAGTTCTGCTTATTGCTATAGAGGCTGCGAGGTGGCAGGTTCTTATCTCCACATGTGGTGGGAATGTAATAAAGTAAGCAAAATATGGCAAGAACTGTCCCAACTGCTGAGTAAGGTATTAAATGAACAGATATGCCTCACACCAGCCCAGGCATTAGTACATGAAAACATCTCTAGATTCAATGCACACATAAATACATTTATTAGAATCCATTGTACTGTAACTAGAACAACCATCGCCAGATATTGGAAGACGGAGATACCATCTTGGGCAGAGGTTCTAGCTAGAATTCAGACGATATACTTGATGTGTGAGTCAGCAGCAAATGTGCAAAACACGGAGCCTTTGTTCCAAAGGGTCTGGTTTTATTGGATAATGGGAAACAGTAAACAGTAAAATGGTATATTTAGCAAAGGGGAACTAGAGAATAGGAAACGACTGGCAACGATTGCTGGAGAAAGGCTGAAAGAAGGGAACGAAGTGGATGGTAAGGTAAACCAAGTCCGCATAGAGGGATGTTTGAATGAGCTAACAACTATTAGATACTTCAATGATAAATTGTGCTGTGTCAAGATACAAACTTGTAGATGTTCTTGTTTGTCTGTTTTGTTGGTTCAATTTGTTATGTTGACTTTTAAGGTTGGAAATGTACTAAGATATTACCCCCCACACTATTTTATTCCTTATGAAAGAAATTAACTTATGTGTCAAGGACAAGGAGTAAAACCGAGGGGAAATTCAATGGAAAAAGGTCACTCTCAATTCATTAGGGAGAAGACTGTTACATCAACCCATAATAAAAGCTGACGGGAGGAAGATAAACTCCATTGTTGAAGTCTTCATGTCACATACTAAGGGATAACACATATAGACTGGTAAAAACTCAACTAAAAAAGAACTTTACTGACTCAGGCTATTTAGGTAGACTTCTATGTTGAGATATATTTTGTATCCTGAATGTGAAATGTATGTGTATTTCTTGTTATTTTTGGAGGCGGAGAGGAGCTAATAAAAAAAACATAATTTATGCTTACCTGATAAATGTATTTCTCTTGTGGTGTATCCAGTCCACGGATCATCCATTACTTGTGGGATATTCTCATTCCCAACAGGAAGTTGCAAGAGGACACCCACAGCAGAGCCGTTATATAGCTCCTCCCCCAACAGCCATATCCAGTCATTCGACCGAAAACAAGCCGAGAAAAGAGAAACCATAGGGTGCAGTAGTTTAAATTCAAAAATTACCTGCCTTAAAATGACAGGGCGGGCCGTGGACTGGATACACCACAAGCGAAATAAATTTATCAGGTAAGCATAAATTATGTTTTCTCTTGTAAGGTGTATCCAGTCCATGGATCATCCATTACTTGTGGGATATCAATACCAAAGCTAAAGTACACGGATGAAGGGAGGGACAAGGCAGGTACTTAAACGGAAGGTACCACTGCCTGTAAAACCTTTCTCCCAAAATTAGCCTCTGAAGAAGCAAAAGTATCAAATTTGTCAATTTTTGAAAAAGTATGAAGCGAAGACCAAGTCGCCGCCTTACAAATCTGTTCAACAGAAGCCTCATTTTTAAAGGCCCAAGTGGAAGCCACAGCTCTAGTAGAATGAGCTGTAATCCTTTCAGGAGGCTGCTGGCCAGCAGTCTCATAGGCTAAGCGGATTATGCTTCTTATCCAAAAAGAAAGAGAGGTTGCCGAAGCCTTTTGACCTCTCCTCTGTCCAGAGTAGACAACAAACAAAGCAGATGTTTGACGAAAATCTTTAGTAGCTTGTAAGTAAAACTTTAAAGCACGAACCACGTCCAGATTGTGTAATAGACGTTCCTTATTTGAAGAAGGATTAGGACACAAGGATGGAACAACAATCTCTTGATTGATATTCTTGTTAGATACCACCTTAGGTAAAAACCCAGGTTTGGTACGCAGGACTACCTTATCCGTATGGAAGATCAGATAAGGAGAATCACATTGTAAAGCAGATAACTCGGAGACTCTACGAGCCGAGGAAATAGCTACCAAAAAAAGAACTTTCCAAGATAAAAGTTTGATATCTATGGAATGAAGAGGTTCAAACGGAACTCCTTGTATCAAATGAATTATATTAAATCATTTGTATCTTTTGTTAGTTGGAATTGTACTGTACAATTCCAACTAACAAAAGATACAAATGATTTAATATAATTCATTTGATACAACAGAAAGCACCTAACTGATCTCTGAATAATACTGATAGAATAAACTACTACAACATTATATATATTGTTGTCTAGTCTGGGACACTAATTCAGACTACCCACTGTACCTATCTATTCTTCTAGGGTACGTGAGAATTCCATCTCATGATTGTTCACACATAAAAGTGACCAGATTCTTACACTCCAAAATTAAATAATGTTTAATTTCAAGGAGTAACTAGAAAAACTCGTTATATAGGTCCCATCTTTTTGTGTTTTTAAAATTATTTTATGTTGTTGTGTTCTGTTTTTTAATTAAACTAATAAAGGTTAAATTTTAATTTAGTCACCCACTTCATCCACCTATTGATGTTCCAATCATAATTCTATATGAGGAGAATGAAGTGCTAAATAGATGCATACTTCTTTCAACTTCAATGTTGATTTTGTTTTCTAGTTAATTCATGCATAAGCACTCTAGCTAAATAAATAAATCCATTTAATACTAGCATCTCCCTAACACTAGTGTAGTGCTGTTGCACCTTTTTGTTTTCAGGTTTAAACACAGGCTTGATTCTAACTAAAGCCTGACAAAATGCCTGAACGTCTGGAACATCTGCCAGACGCTTGTGCAAAAGAATAGACAGTGCAGAAATCTGTCCCTTTAAGGAACTAGCTGACAATCCTTTTTCCAAACCTTCTTGGAGAAAGGATAATATCCTGGGAATCCTGACCTTACTCCATGAGTAACCCTTGGATTCACACCAATAAAGATATTTACGCCATATCTTATGGTAAATTTTCCTGGTGACAGGCTTTCGTGCCTGTATTAAGGTATCAATGACTGACTCGGAGAAACCACGCTTTGATAAAATCAAGCGTTCAATCTCCAGTCAGTCAGTCTAAGAGAAATTAGATTTGGATGATTGAAAGGACCTTGTAGTAGAAGGTCTTGTCTTAACGGCAGAGTCCAAGGTGGAAAGGATGAAATCTCCACTAGATCTGCATACCAGGTCCTGCGTGGCCACGCAGGCGCTATCAAAATCACTGATGCTCTCTCCTGCTTGATCTTGGCAATCAGTCGAGGGAGCAGAGGAAACGGTGGAAACACATAGGCCAGGTTGAAAGACCAAGGCGCTGCTAGAGCATCTATCAGCGTCGCCTCGGGATCCCTGGATCTGGATACGTAACAAGGAAGCTTGGCGTTCTGGCGAGACGCCATGAGATCCAGTTCTGGTTTGCCCCAACGATGAATCAATTGAGCAAACACCTCCGGATGGAGTTCCCACTCCCCCGGATGAAAAGTCTGACGACTTAGAAAATCCGCCTCCCAGTTCTCTACACCTGGGATATGGATAGCTGATAGGTGGCAAGAGTGAATCTCTGCCCAGCGAATTATCTTTGAGACTTCTAACATCGCTAGGGAACTCCTTGTTCCCCCTTGATGGTTGATGTAAGCTACAGTCGTGATGTTGTCCGACTGAAATCTGATGAACCTCAGAGTTGCTAACAGAGGCCAAGCCTGAAGAGCATTGAATATCGCTCTCAGTTCCAGAATATTTATTGGAAGGAGTGTCTCCTCCTGAGTCCACGATCCCTGAGCCTTCAGGGAGTTCCAGACTGCACCCCAACCTAGAAGGCTGGCATCTGTCGTTACAATTGTCCAATCTGGCCTGCGAAAGGTCATACCTTTGGACAGATGGACCCGAGATAGCCACCAGAGAAGAGAATCCCTGGCCTCTTGATCCAGATTTAGTAGAGGGGACAAATCTATGTAATCCCCATTCCACATGCACTGAGCCACCGAAGGGCGCGGAATGGAATGAAGAACACGGCAGGAATTTAGAAGCTTTGATAACCTGGACTCAGTCAGGTAAATTTTAATTTCCACAAAATCTATCAGAGTCCCTAGGAAGGAAACTCTTGTGAGTGGTGATAGAGAACTCTTTTTCTCGTTCACTTTCCACCCATGCAACCTCAGAAATGACAGTACTATGTCCGTATGAGACTTGGCAATTTGGAAGTTTGACGCCTGTATCAGGATGTCGTCTAAATAAGGGGCCACTGCTATGCCCCGCGGCCTTAGGACCGCCAGAAGCGACCCCAGAACCTTCATAAAAATTCTTGGGGCTGTAGCTAACCCAAAGGGAAGAGCTACAAACTGGTAATGCCTGTCTAGAAAGGCAAACCTGAGAAACCGATGATGGTCTTTGTGTATCGGAATGTGAAGATAAGCATCCTTTAAATCCACTGTAGTCATATATTGATCCTCTTGGATCATAGGTAGGATGGTACGAATAGTTTCCATCTTGAATGATGGAACTCTGAGGAATTTGTTTAAGATCTTTAGATCCAAAATTGGTCTGAAGGTTCCCTCTTTTTTGGGAACCACAAACAGATTTGAGTAAAATCCCTGTCCCTGTTCCTCCTTTGGAACTGGATGGATCACTCCCATAACTAGGAGGTCTTGAGCACAGTGTAAGAATGCCTCTCTCTTTATCTGGTTTGCAGATAATTGTGAAAGGTGAAATCTCCCTTTTGGGGGGGAAGCTTTGAAGTCCAGAAGATATCCCTGAGATATAATTTCCAACGCCCAGGGATCCTGGACATCTCTTACCCACGCCTGGGCGAAGAGCGAAAGTCTGCCCCCTACTAGAACCGTTACCGGATAGGGGGCCGTTCCTTCATGCTGTCTTAGAGGCAGCAGCAGGCTTTTTGGCCTGCTTACCTTTGTTCCAGGTCTGGTTAGGTCTCCAAACCGTCTTGGACTGAGCAAAAGTTCCCTCTTGTTTTGCATTAGAGGAAGTTGATGCCGCACCTGCCTTGAAGTTTCGAAAGGCACGAAAATTAGACTGTTTGGCCCTTGATTTGGACATGACCTTTTCCTCCAGTGATATCAGCAATAATCTCCTTCAAACCAGGCCCGAATAGGGTCTGCCCCTTGAAGGGAATGTTAAGCAGCTTAGACTTTGAAGTAACGTCAGCTGACCATGATTTAAGCCATAGCGCTCTGCGCGCCTGGATAGCAAAACCAGAATTCTTAGCCGTTAGTTTAGTCAAATGAACAATGGCATCAGAAACAAAAGAATTGGCTAGCTTAAGTGCTCTAAGCTTGTCAAGTATGCCATCCAATGGAGTCTCTACCTGTAAAGCCTCTTCCAGAGACTCAAACCAGAACGCTGCAGCAGCAGTGACAGGAGCAATGCATGCAAGGGGCTGTAGGATAAAACCTTGTTGAATAAACATTTTCTTAAGGTAACCCTCTAATTTTTTATCCATTGGATCTAAAAAAAGCACAACTGTCCTCGACAGGGATAATAGTACGCTTTGCTAGAGTAGAAACTGCTCCCTCCACCTTAGGGACTGTCTGCCATAAGTCCCGTGTGGTGGCGTCTATTGGAAACATTTTTCTAAAAATAGGAGGGGGAGAGAACGGCACACCTGGTCTATCCCATTCCTTAGTAATAATTTCTGTAAACCTTTTAGGTATTGGAAAAACATCAGTACACATCGGCACTGAATAGTATTTATCCAGTCTACACAATTTCTCTGGCACTGCAATTGTATCACAGTCATTCAGAGCAGCTAAAACATCCCTGAGCAACACGCGGAGGTGTTCAAGCTTAAATTTAAATGTAGAAATATCAGAATCAGGTTGCATCATCTTCCCTGAGTCAGAAACGTCACCCACAGACTGAAGCTCTCCTTCCTCAGCTTCTGCATATTGTGAGGCAGTATCAGACATGGTTCTTAAAGCGTCAGTATGCTCTGTATTTCGTCTAACCCCAGAGCTATCCCGCTTTCCTCTAAATTCAGGTAGTCTGGCTAATACCGCTGACAGTGTATTATCCATGACTGCCGCCATGTCTTGTAAAGTAAACGCTATGGGCGCCCTAGATGTACTTGGCGCCATTTGAGTGTGAGTCCCTTGAGCGGGAGTCAAAGGATCTGACACGTGGGGAGAGTTAGTCGGCATAACTTTCCCCTCGTCAGATTCCTCTGGTGATAAATTTTTTAAAGACAGAATATGATCTTTATTGCTTAAAGTGAAATCAGTACATTTGGTACACATTCTAAGAGGGGGTTCCACCATGGCTTTTAAACATAATGAACAAGGAGTTTCCTCTATGTCAGACATGTTTGTACAGACTAGCAATGAGACTAGCAAGCTTGGAAAACACTTTAAATCAAGTTAACAAGCAAATATAAAAAACGGTACTGTGCCTTTAAGAGAAACAAATTTTGTCAGAATTTGAAAAACAGTGAAAAAAGGCAGTAAATCAAACGAAATTTTTACAGTGCATGTAATAAGCTAACAGAGCATTGCACCCACTTGCAAATGGATGATTAACCCCTTAGTTCAAAAAACGGATAAAAAAAAACGATAGACGTTTTTTAACAGTCACAACAAACTGCCACAGCTCTGCTGTGGCCCTACCTTCCCCAATAAACGACTTTGGAAAGCCTTTGAGCCCTTTAGATATGTCCTATAGCATTCAGGGGACTCCTGAGGGAAGCTGGATGTCTCAGTCTGTAATTTTAACTGCGCAAAAAAGAGCTAAAATAGGCCCCTCCCACTCATGCTACAACAGTGGAAAGCCTCAGGAAACTGTTTCTAGGCAAAATTTAAGCCAGCCATGTGGAAAAACTAGGCCCCAATAAAGTTTTATCAGCAAAGCATATATAAAAACGCTTAAACATGCCAGCAAACGTTTTATATTGCAATTTTATAAGAGTATTACCTCTGAGAGTAAGCATGATACCAGTCGCTATTAAATCACTGTATCCAGGCTTACCTTACATTAATCCGGTTTTCGCAACATTTTCTAGCATTTACATCTCTAGAAAAAAATGTAACTGCACATACCTCATAGCAGGATAACCTGCACTCCATTCTCCCGCCGAAGTTACCTCTCTCCTCAGACATATGTGAGAGCAGCAATGGATCTTAGTTACAACCTGCTAAGATCATAGAAAACACAGGCAGATTCTTCTTCTATTTACTACCTGGGATAAAATAGTACAACTCCGGTACCATATAAAAATTATAAAAATAACAAACTTTTGATTGAAGAAAAAAAGCTAACTATATTTCACCACTCTCTCTTACTACCTCCATGCTTGTTGAGAGTTGCAAGAGAATGACTGGGTATGGCAGTTGGGGGAGGAGCTATATAACAGCTCTGCTGTGCGTGTCCTCTTGCAACTTCCTGTTGGGAATGAGAATATCCCACAAGTAATGGATGATCCGTGGACTGGATACACCTTGCAAGAGAAACTATTTCAACGGGGGGCGTGTCCGAACACCGACTAGAATGGCTGCTTTTCAACTACGGCTGTGAATCCAAGCAGATAAATCCGTTGTTTATCGCTCATTAGCATTAAAAGTCAAGGCTTCTCTGAGTACTACTGTGTTGTCTATCTCTAAAGGAGCAGAATTATCTATTTTTCATACTTGTTTCCAGCCTGGCAGACCAGAACTTATGAGGTACGCAGCGGAGGCCTAACATCGGCCTGGATCCTCATTCGCCCTCCCCAATTTCCTGATCAGTCAGGTCCAGCAGCTGAAAGAGCTGAGCAGCTATAAGAGCTGAATTTAAACTGTAAGACACAGCAAATACTGTGAACTTTATCATATTTATGGAGTCGAATCACGTAACCCTACTGAAGGTGGTAGACCGTTTATTTCAGGAGCATTTACTGCGCTTTACTGAGACCCTACATTTCACATGGGGGAGTGTTTGCAAAAAAGTGATACTGAGGATACAGCATACCTCGGAGGACAAATCGGCCCTGCAACAAGACACCTACTTTATGGAGCCTGCGGTGACAACATGCCAGGTAGATTGTGCATGTCTTCCGGGGCTCTGAGAGCAGCATAACAATGCATGGTGCAGCTGACAGTTTTGTACAGAAGGAGAGTGAGGAGGTTGCAAAGAAAAGACATGGAGGTGTGCCCTGCAATCTGGTTACCATTGAGACCCGCTCCATGACCCCAAACCTGTCTCGAAAACAAAAAAAGGAGAAAGATCATCTAGCTGAAATGGCATTTGGTCAGGGCCATGACTTCCAGCTGATAAGAGCCGTCCTGAGCGAGGTGTTGCATTACACCCGAATTGGAACTCAAGAGTCTAAGCCTGAAGCATATTATTACTGTAGTTCATATTGTCTATATTTTAAGAGGGAACACGTTCTTTTCCATAAACCTTGATACTTACATTTGGGGGTCACTCTTCTTATTTTATCAGTTAAAGTTATATAAATAGAAAAGAGGATAATAGCTAATGTGGGCATAATTGTGATTATATTTCCTTGTTATGTGATATGTGTAATTTAACATATTTTGTAAGATCTGTTTGATGGCCTGCATTACATGATGCTACCCTTAGTACTGTAATAAGAAAGGTTTGGCTTCTTGTTCAGTATAATTTTTTGTTTTACATTTTATATCTGGAAATCTGTAAGCTATATCCTCAATAAAAATATATATATATATATATATATATAAAAAAAAAAACTATTTCAACTAAAGTGGTATACAAGTGCCAAAGAAAATCCTCTAATGTATTATATGCAAGCATAAACAAAAACAGAATTTATGCTTACCTGATAAATTACTTTCTCCAACGGTGTGTCCGGTCCACGGCGTCATCCTTACTTGTGGGAATATCTCTTCCCCAACAGGAAATGGCAAAGAGTCCCAGCAAAAGCTGGCCATATAGTCCCTCCTAGGCTCCGCCCACCCCAGTCATTCGACCGAGGGACAGGAGGAAAAAACAGGAGAAACTATAGGGTGCCGTGGTGACTGTAGTTAGAGAAAATAATTCATCAAACCTGATTAAAAAACCACGGCGTCATCCTTACTTGTGGGAACCAATACCAAAGCTTTAGGACACGGATGAAGGGAGGGAGCAAATCAGGTTACCTAAACAGAAGGCACCACGGCTTGCAAAACCTTTCTCCCAAAAATAGCCTCCGAAGAAGCAAAAGTATCAAATTTGTAAAATTTGGCAAAAGTGTGCAGTGAAGACCAAGTCGCTGCCTTACATATCTGATCAACAGAAGCCTCGTTCTTGAAGGCCCATGTGGAAGCCACAGCCCTAGTAGAGTGAGCTGTGATTCTTTCAGGAGGCTGCCGTCCGGCAGTCTCGTAAGCCAATCGGATGATGCTTTTAAGCCAAAAGGAAAGAGAGGTAGAAGTCGCTTTTTGACCTCTCCTTTTACCGGAATAGACGACAAACAGAGAAGATGTTTGTCTGAACTCTTTTGTAGCTTCTAAATAGAATTTTAGAGCACGGACTACATCTAAATTGTGTAGCAAACGTTCCTTCTTTGAAACTGGATTCGGACACAAAGAAGGTACAACTATCTCCTGGTTAATATTTTTGTTGGAAACAACCTTTGGAAGAAAACCAGGCTTAGTACGCAAAACAACCTTATCTGAATGGAACACCAGATAGGGCGGAGTACACTGCAGAGCAGATAACTCAGAAACTCTTCTAGCAGAAGAAATAGCAACCAAGAACAAAACTTTCCAAGATAACAACTTAATATCTATGGAATGTAAAGGTTCAAACGGAACCCCTTGGAGAACTGAAAGAACTAGATTTAAACTCCAGGGAGGAGTCAAAGGTCTGTAAACAGGCTTGATCCTAACCAGAGCCTGAACAAATGCTTGAACATCTGGCACAGCTGCCAGTCGTTTGTGTAGTAAGACAGATAAAGCAGAAATCTGTCCCTTTAGAGAACTAGCTGATAATCCTTTATCCAAACCTTCTTGTAGAAAGGAAAGGATCTTAGGGATTTTGATCTTATTCCATGGGAATCCCTTGGATTCACACCAGCAGATATATCTTTTCCATATTTTATGGTAAATTTTTCTAGTTACCGGTTTTCTGGCTTGAACCAGAGTATCTATCACAGAATCTGAAAACCCATGCTTTGATAGAATCAAGCGTTCAATTTCCAAGCCGTCAGCTGGAGGGAGACCAGATTTGGATGTTCGAATGGACCCTGTACAAGAAGGTCCTGTCTCAAAGGTAGCTTCCATGGTGGAACCGATGACATATTCACCAGGTCTGCATACCAAGTCCTGCGTGGCCACGCAGGAGCTATCAAGATCACCGAGGCCCTCTCCTGCTTGATCCTGGCTACCAGCCTGGGAATGAGAGGAAACGGTGGAAACACATAAGCTAGGTTGAAGGTCCAAGGCGCTACTAGTGCATCCACTAGAGTCGCCTTGGGATCCCTGGATCTGGACCCGTAGCAAGGAACCTTGAAGTTCTGATGAGACGCCATCAGATCCATGTCTGGAATGCCCCATAATTGAGTTATTTGGGCAAAGATCTCCGGGTGAAGTTCCCACTCCCCCGGATGGAATGTCTGACGACTCAGATAATCCGCCTCCCAGTTTTCCACTCCTGGGATGTGGATCGCAGATAGAAGGCAGGAGTGATCCTCTGCCCATTCTATTATTTTGGTCACTTCTCTCATCGCCAGGGAACTCCTTGTTCCCCCCTGATGATTGATATAAGCAACAGTCGTCATGTTGTCTGATTGGAATCTTATAAATCTGGCCTTTGCTAGTTGAGGCCAAGCCCTGAGAGCATTGAATATTGCTCTCAGTTCCAGAATGTTTATTGGGAGAAGAGACTCTTCCCGAGACCATAGTCCCTGAGCTTTCAGGGATTCCCAGACCGCGCCCCAGCCCGCTAGACTGGCGTCGGTCGTGGCGATGACCCACTCTGGTCTGCGGAAGCTCATTCCCTGGGACAGGTGGTCCAGGGTTAGCCACCAACGGAGTGAGTCTCTGGTCTTCTGATCTACTTGAATCACTGGAGACAAGTCTGTATAGTCCCCATTCCACTGTTTCAGCATGCACAGTTGTAATGGTCTTAGATGAATTTGCGCAAAAGGAACTATGTCCATTGCTGCAACCATCAACCCTACTACTTCCATGCACTGAGCTACGGAAGGACGAGGAATAGAATGAAGAACTTGACAAGCGTTTAGAAGTTTTGACTTTCTGACTTCTGTCAGGAAAATCCTGTTTCTAAAGAATCTATTATTGTTCCCAAGAAAGGAACTCTTGTCGACGGAGACAGGGAACTCTTTTCTATGTTCACCTTCCATCCGTGAGATCTGAGAAAGGCCAGAACGATGTCTGTGTGAGCCTTTGCCTTTGAGAGAGACGACGCTTGTATCAGAATGTCGTCCAAGTAAGGTACTACTGCAATGCCCCTTGGTCTTAGAACCGCTAGAAGGGACCCGAGTACCTTTGTGAAAATCCTTGGAGCAGTGGCTAACCCGAATGGGAGGGCCACAAACTGGTAATGTTTGTCCAGAAAGGCGAACCTTAGGAACTGATGATGATCCTTGTGGATAGGAATATGTAGATATGCATCCTTTAGGTCCACGGTAGTCATAAATTGAACTTCCTGGATTGTAGGTAGAATCGTTCGAATGGTCTCCATTTTGAACGATGGAACCCTGAGAAATTTGTTTAGGATCTTTAAATCCAGAATTGGTCTGAAAGTTCCCTCTTTTTGGGAACTACAAACAGATTTGAGTAAAATCCCATTCCCTGTTCCGCCGTTGGAACTGGGTGTATCACTCCCATTTTTAACAGGTCTTCTACACAATGTAAGAATGCCTGTCTCTTTATTTGGTTTGAGGATAAGTGAGACATGTGGAACCTTCCCCTTGGGGGTAGATCCTTGAATTCCAGAAGATAACCCTGAGAAACTATTTCTAGTGCCCAGGGATCCTGAACATCTCTTGCCCAAGCCTGAGCAAAGAGAGTGAGTCTGCCCCCTACTAGATCCGGTCCCGGATCGGGGGCTACTCCTTCATGCTGTTTTGTTAGCAGCAGCAGGCTTCTTGGCCTGCTTACCCTTGTTCCAGCCTTGCATCGGTTTCCAGGCTGGTTTGGTTTGTGAAGCATTACCCTCTTGTTTAGAGGATGCGGAATTAGAGGGCGGTCCATTCCTGAAATTGCGAAAGGAACGAAAATTAGACTTATTCTTGGCTTTGAAAGGCCTATCTTGTGGGAGGGTGTGGCCCTTTCCCCCAGTGATGTCTGAGATAATCTCTTTCAATTCTGGCCCAAAGAGAGTTTTACCCTTGAAGGGGATATTAAGCAATTTTGTCTTGGAAGATACATCCGCTGACCAAGACTTTAGCCAAAGCACTCTGCGCGCCACAATTGCAAACCCTGAATTTTTCGCCGCTAATCTAGCTAATTGCAAAGCGGCATCTAAAATAAAAGAATTAGCCAACTTGAGTGCGTGAACTCTGTCCATAACTTCCTCATACGGAGTCTCTCTACTGAGCGACTTTTCTAGTTCCTCGAACCAGAACCCCGCTGCTGTAGTGACAGGAACAATGCACGAAATGGGTTGCAGGAGGTAACCTTGCTGTACAAAAATCTTTTTAAGCAAACCCTCGAATTTTTTATCCATAGGATCTTTGAAAGCACAATTATCCTCGATAGGAATAGTAGTGCGCTTGTTTAGAGTAGAAACTGCCCCCTCGACCTTAGGGACTGTCTGCCATAAGTCCTTTCTGGGGTCGACCATAGGAAATAATTTCTTAAATATAGGAGGGGGGACAAAAGGTATGCCGGGCTTCTCCCACTCCTTATTCACTATGTCCGCCACCCGCTTGGGTATAGGAAAAGCGTCGGGGGGCACCGGAACCTCTAGGAACTTATCCATCTTGCATAATTTTTCTGGAATGACCAGGTTGTCACAATCATCCAGCGTAGATAACACCTCCTTAAGCAGTGCGCGGAGATGCTCTAATTTAAATTTAAAAGTCACAACATCAGGTTCAGCCTGTTGAGAAATTTTTCCTGAATCTGAAATTTCCCCATCTGACAAAACCTCCCTCATGGCCCCTTCAGATTGGTGTGAGGGTATGACAGAGCAATTATCATCAGCGCCCTCCTGCTCTTCAGTGTTTAAAACAGAGCAATCGCGCTTTCTCTGATATGTGGGCATTTTGGATAAAATATTTGCTATGGAGTTATCCATTACTGCCGTCAATTGTTGCATAGTAATAAGCATTGGCGCGCTAGAAGTACTAGGGGCCTCCTGCGTGGGCAAAACTGGCGTAGACACAGAAGGAGATGATGTAGAACTAATTCTACTCCCTTCATCTGATGAAACATCTTGGGCAATTTTACTATCTGTGGCAGCACTGTCCTTACTTTGTTTGGACGCTATGGCACAATTATCACACAATTTTGAAGGGGGAGACACATTGACTTTCATACATATAGAACATAGCTTATCTGAAGGTACAGACATGTTAAACAGGCTTAAACTTGTCAATAAAGCACAAAAACCGTTTTAAAACAAAAACGTTACTGTCTCTTTAAATTTTAAATAGTGCACACTTTATTACTGAATATGTGAAAAAGTATGAAGGAATTGTTCAAAATTTACCAAATTTTCACCAGTGTCTTAAAGCATTAAAAGTATTGCACACCAAATTTCAGAGCTTTAACCCTTAAAATAACGAAACCGGAGCCGGTTACAGTTTTAACCCCTCTACAGTCCCAGCTACAGCCTTTGCTGCGACTTTACCAAACCCAGGGGGGAATACGATACCAAATGAAGCCTTCTAGGAACCTTTCCAACTATTTTCAGATCCACACACATGCATCTGCATGTCTTGCTCTCAAAAGTAACTGCGCAGTAATGGCGCGAAAATGAGGCTCAGCCTACAACTGGGAAGGCCCTTCCTGACTGGAAAGGTGTCTAACTCAGTGCCTGACGTTAAAAAACGTTCCCCAAGATTATAAGTGTGAATTTAAAGCATAAACATGTATAAAATGCTCAAATAAAGCAATCGATTTTGCCCATAAAAGTGTCTACCAGTTTTACAGCCCATATTAAGCCCTTTATTCTGTTTGAGACTAAGAAAATGGCTTACCGGTCCCCATGAGGGGAAATGACAGCCTTCCAGCATTACACAGTCTTGTTAGAAATATGGCTAGTCATACCTTAAGCAGAAAAGTCTGCTAACTGTTTCCCCCAACTGAAGTTACTTCATCTCAACAGTCCTATGTGGAAACAGCAAACGATTTTAGTTACTGCTGCTAAAATCCTCTTCCTCTCACAAACAGAACTCTTCATCTTTTTCTGTTTCAGAGTAAATAGTACATACCAGCACTATTTTAAAATAACAAACTCTTGATAGTAGAATAAAAAACTACAACTAAACACCACATACTCTTAACCATCTCCGTGGAGATGTTGCCTGTGCAACGGCAAAGAGAATGACTGGGGTGGGCGGAGCCTAGGAGGGACTATATGGCCAGCTTTTGCTGGGACTCTTTGCCATATCCTGTTGGGGAAGAGATATTCCCACAAGTAAGGATGACGCCATGGACCGGACACACCAATGTTGGAGAAACATGTTTTTATTAACCCCTACATTGCTGCACCGAAACTAGGAGGTAACTGGTTGCTACACACACGTGCCTCTTGTCACTGGCTAGGTCCCAGTAGTGTACTGCTGCACTGAAGTTACTCTGGGGCAGGCTTTAAAGGGCTATAATAATAATTGAAAACCCTGCAATACTAAGGGTTTGTTATGGTTTTTTCATATATATTAATGGGCAGCCCTAGTGTTAGGCCAAAGAAATGACCGATCCGCTCATGATGGAGCTTCACAGAGAAAAAAAAATCTGTGCTTTGTTTCTTTTCTTTTGTATCCCCTGGGATGTTAGTTTTTGGTAGTAAAGCAGCCCTGACACCAACTTTCTCCTAGCACAGCTGGATATTCTAACCCTTAGAGCCTCTTACACAAATGCAAGTTCCCTGGCTGTCAAGTGCAGGCTTCTCGCGTCCCTCCACCTTCTACCTGCCACTGTGCAGTGCTGTCAGCCTCTAAATAATCAGAAGGCAAGGGGGCACAGGCAACAATAAACATGTAACTTTAATAAGGTTATTAAGCTATTAACATTTCTTCTACTGTCCCTCCTCTAATGCTCTCCGCTTATTTACTCTTTTGTCTCACTCCACTCTGCTGTCAGCCTCTAAATAATCAGAAGGCAAGGGGGCACAGGCAACAATAAACATGTAACTTTAATAAGGTTATTAAGCTATTAACATTTCTTCTACTGTCCCTCCTCTAATGCTCTCCGCTTATTTACTCTTTTGTCTCACTCCACTCTTCTCTCTCCCTTCTCTATTTCTCCTTTCACTCTTTCTTCCCCCTCTCCTGTTCTTCCTATTTTTTATATTCCACTATCTCTGTGTTCTCTCCTTTAGACTTAGCTCTGTCTTATCTTGTTGGCCTCTCTCTCCCTCTCCCCTTTCTCATTTCCCTGCTAGCTCTGTTCTTTATCTCACCCTCTCTCTCTCTCTATCCACTCTCTCTCTCTTTAATCTCCCTTCTATAACCACTCTTTATTTTCTCAGCACTTATTACTCTCCCTTGTCTTGCTCATTTCCTCTCTCTCTTTCTCAATTCTCCCTACTGTCTGTTTCTCTCTCTCAACTCTATCTCTTTGTCCTTTTTTTTGTCCAAAACATATATAATCTAAATAAAGAAAAATAAAGAGGGAAAAGGATTATACACAACCAGGTGTACAAGATGCAGCATAGATGTAAAAAGCCGACTAGAAAATATCACCCAAACATCTTAAGTATTCACACCCCACAGTAAAGAGACTTTAAGCAACCAATTAGGATGCTAGTCCCAGGACTTGCAACTTAAAACATACTAGAAGTAAAACAGACACTGCAAAATACATAGTTGTAAGAGATGATGATTAAAAACCTTTAAATCAGGAACACTTACTTTTCAGGCAGTATTACAGACACATCATAATCTGTAGGTGTTAGCTTGCGAACTTCTGAAAACACACGCTCTTTGAAGCCTGGGAACAGGGTGTTTCCACCAGTAAGAACAATATTCTTGTAGAAATGAGGCTGCATTTCTAAAATAAAAAGACAACAAACATTTTAATATACTATTTGAAATCATACTTAAGTTATGTAACATTTTAAAGTTGAAGTGTTTGTCGTGAACATATAATTAACTAGGGAAGCCTCTACTTTAACCCCTTAAAGACTGGGCAGTTCAGACTAAGACTTCCCCAAAAGACCAGAGCATTTTTAGCATTTTTGTCATCACTACATTTAAACATAATTAGAGCCTTGTTTTTTTTTTGTTTGTTATTTATCTATCAAAACGATATATTTATTTTTTAGTAGACAACCTAAAGTATTGATCTAGGCCCATTTTTGTATATTTTATGCCACCATTTCACCGCCAAATGTGATCAAATAAAAAGAAATGTTAACTTTTTCACAAACTTTGGGTTTCTCACTAATTATTTACATACTGCTTGTGCAATCATGGCACAAATCATTGTAAAATCTTGTATGGGATCCCCTTTGTTCAGTAATAGACATAAATGGCTTTGCCATTGCTTTTTGGTAATTAGAAGACCGCTAATTGCAGAAGGACCACACTTATTCCTAGCAGTGAAGGGGTTAATTAAGTAGCTTGTAAGTTTTTTTTTTACTATTATTATTTTCCTTAGTGTAGGAATACCCCCTTACGTCCCACCTCCATGATCCCTCCCAAAAAGCTCTCTAACCCTCCCCATTCTAACTAATTCCCACCATTTTAGGTACTAGCAGCTTTCTGCCAGTACCCAGTTATCCATCAATTTTTTTATTTTATTTCATAATAATACTAAAACTTTTTTTTTCTGTAGTATAGCTGCCCTCCATTACCCTACCGCCTCCCAGATCACTTTCCCACCCTCTAATCCCCCCTCCACTATAAGAGCCCCATCTCCCTTCTTCCCACGCACTGCTGCTTTAAAAAAAAAAAATCTGTAGCGTAGGGGTCCCACCCGCTCCCCTCCAGCGATGGGCAGCCCTCTCTGCATCGGTACCTCTGCCCGTCCTTTTCTGCACTGCCCCACTTGTGGGACATGCAGAAATAGCATAATATCGCTACTTTTAGCGAGATTGTGGCAGAGAGAGGCCCAGGACAGAAGCCAGGGCTTAATGACCAGCATCGTACAGGTTACGGAGCTGGTCGTTAAGGGGTTAAAACAACAAAATACTAAGAATGAAAATGTAAGTTTGCATAGAGTTTCTTCCATCGTACAAAGACTTGACAAACTGGTTCTAGAAGTTAAAACAATGCGTTCCTCAAAAGAAAAGGACTTTCTGAGATTATCACATAGAATAATTAATCTCTCCTTAAAAGGGAAAGTTTACATGAAAATGTTTATTGTATAAAAATAAATAGTTAATCTCTGTATTACCCATTCCACAGCTTTGCATAACCGACACTGTTGTATTAATACACTTTTACCTCTGCGATTACCTTGTATCTAAGCCTCTGCAGACTGACCCCATATCTCAATTCTTTTGACAGACTTGCATTTTAGCCAATAGCGCCGACTCATAAATAACTCCACGGGAGTAAGCACAATGTTATCTATATGGCACACATGAACTATTTATATATGCACACACACAAAAACTGTATAACAATTGCTCTTTAGAAACATTTTTTATTTTGTAAGATAAACATCATTGTGCCCAGCAGAGAGAGAGAGAGTCCGTCTCTCATACTCACACAGTGCTATGCAAAAGTCTTAGGCCACCATTAGATTTGTTGTTTTAGCAATGGTATAATGAGCATAAAATTATTTATCAGTTTCTTTATTAGAATACAACCAGAAAACACAGGAAATTTTTATGCAGTATTAAAAACAGGTTCCATAGGCTAAAGTAGCAAGTATTTAGTGTGACCTACACTTGAGCATTAGCAGGAACATGGCTCTCATAAACCTAAATGGAATTGAACCCTATTTAATGTCATTGCCAACACCTGTATTTGTGCTACTATTTCATATCAAAATTACTGCTGTTAAAAAGGTCCATTACAGCAGGTTTGTCTAAGACATGCTTGAGCATTACATACACATGTGGTATGAGTTTAATTTATTGGAAACTTGCTAATAAGACCAACATTCAATCATATCATGGCATTCAAAATGCTAAAGAACACAGAATTTGACAGACATAAAATCATACTTTTGCATCAGCAAGGCCACTCTCAAAGGGAAATCAGCAAACAAACTGGATACTCAAGATGTGGTATTGAAGCGGTTATAAAGTCATTTAAAGAAGCAGGAGAGGTCAATGAAAAAAAGTAAGAAAAACAAAGAACTGGAAGGCCAAGAAAACATTCAAAATCTGAGAAGTTCAACATATTCAACTGTTAACTATATATTCAACTGTAGAGCATATGCACCAACTGGTAAAAGATGGATGAATGGCCTCAAGGCTGTTGCTAAGCCACAGTACCATGCCAAAAGTCAAGGATTTTACTCTGCCAGTGGCATGGAATATAGGAACTACTTCCCAAAATATATATCATTACAGAAAACAGTGTCAGTGATAACATTTAGACAGTGTTCAGATTTAAGATCCAGTTAGCCTCCTTTAGGAGGATTTTACTTCTGACCCACCTCTAGTCAAGAGGGGGAACATGGTTCATGAGGATAAATCTCAAATCTTTAAATGCATGTCATTGTTCAGCAAAGTTTTTTTCTGTTTGTGCATTTATTTCAGCCATAGGGATAGGCTGTATTTTTTCATAGAAGCAGTCAGTGAACAGGTTTGCGCTAAGGTTAAACACTTTTTTTCCCTCTTTCAACAAAGTGTCTTGCCATGGGCTGGTCTCTCTTTTTGTCTTTAATGGCCATACATATGGCTGCTTAAAACCAGCAAAGAGCAGAGTTCATGGTTACCTACTAAAGGTGTGTACAGATGCCATAATTTTACCTGTAGGGCCTGTGAGTTTGTGAGAACAGGTAAAGTTTTTTCTAGTGTGGTTACAAGAGAGACCTTTTCATACAAGATGTGTTACAATTGTCGAGTCACATATGCAGTTTGCCTAACTCATCTGTGTTGAGTGTAACCTCCAGTATGTGGGTATGAAGACCCATGAGGTCAGGTCACGCATACAACTGCAGAGCATTGAAAATTTCCCTGAGTTCTACAATGTTGATAGAGAAGCTTGCTTCATCTGGACACCAGATCCCCTGAGCTGTCAGGGACGCCCACACAGCGCCCCAACCAGTCAAGCTTGTATCTATTGTTAAAATCTCCCAGAAAGGGCATAGAAAACACATGCCCCACCTTACAGGTTCCTGAAACAGCCACCAGGAAATAGATTCTCTAATTACTGGGCCCAGAGACATTTCCTGAGACAGGTGTGAGTGAGTGAATCCTGTTCCACTGTCTGAGCATACATAACTGTAGAGGTCTTAGATGAAAGCGAACAAAATAAATAGCATCCAAAGCCGCCACCAAAAGACCTACCACTTCCATGCATTGCGCCACCGAAGGTCAAGGAATGATTTGAAGTAGACGGCAGGTAGCCTGAAGCTTCTCCCTGCGTTGGTCTGAGAGATAAATGCGCATGCTGACAGAATCTATTATGAAGTGAACTCTAGTGTTGGAAAAACATAAATTATGTTTATCTGATAATTTCATTTCCTTCTGTATGAGGAGAGTCCTTACTGTTGGGAAATACTGAACCTGGCCACCAGGAGGTGGCAAAGACACACAAGCCAAAGGCTTAAATACACCCCCTACTTCCGTCATATCCCAGTTATTCTGCCAAGGGAACAAGGAACAATAGGAGAAATATCAGGGTATAAATGGTGCCGGAAGAGAAAACAGAATTTATGTTTACCTGATAAATTACTTTCTCCAACGGTGTGTCCGGTCCACGGCGTCATCCTTACTTGTGGGATATTCTCTTCCCCAACAGGAAATGGCAAAGAGCCCAGCAAAGTTGGTCACATGATCCCTCCTAGGCTCCGCCTTCCCCAGTCATTCGACCGACGTAAAGGAGGAATATTTGCATAGGAGAAATCATATGATACCGTGGTGACTGTAGTTAGAGAAATTAAATCATCAGACCTGATTAAAAACCAGGGCGGGCCGTGGACCGGACACACCGTTGGAGAAAGTAATTTATCAGGTAAACATAAATTCTGTTTTCTCCAACATAGGTGTGTCCGGTCCACGGCGTCATCCTTACTTGTGGGAACCAATACCAAAGCTTTAGGACACGGATGATGGGAGGGAGCAAATCAGGTCACCTAGATGGAAGGCACCACGGTTTGCAAAACCTTTCTCCCAAAAATAGCCTCAGAAGAAGCAAAAGTATCAAATTTGTAAAATTTGGTAAAAGTGTGCAGTGAAGACCAAGTCGCTGCCTTACATATCTGATCAACAGAAGCCTCGTTCTTGAAGGCCCATGTGGAAGCCACAGCCCTAGTGGAATGAGCTGTGATTCTTTCAGGAGGCTGCCGTCCGGCAGTCTCATAAGCCAATCTGATGATGCTTTTAAGCCAAAAAGAGAGAGAGGTAGAAGTTGCTTTTTGACCTCTCCTTTTACCAGAATAAACAACAAACAAGGAAGATGTTTGTCTGAAATCCTTTGTAGCCTCTAAATAGAATTTTAGAGCACGAACTACATCCAAATTGTGCAACAAACGTTCCTTCTTTGAAACTGGATTCGGACACAAAGAAGGCACAACTATCTCCTGGTTAATATTTTTGTTAGAAACAACTTTCGGAAGAAAACCAGGTTTAGTACGCAAAACCACCTTATCTGCATGGAACACCAGATAAGGAGGAGAACACTGCAGAGCAGATAACTCTGAAACTCTTCTATCAGAAGAAATTGCAACCAAAAACAAAACTTTCCAAGATAATAACTTAATATCTACGGAATGTAAGGGTTCAAACGGAACCCCTTGAAGAGCTGAAAGAACTAAATTGAGACTCCAAGGAGGAGTCAAAGGTTTGTAAACAGGCTTGATTCTAACCAGAGCCTGAACAAAAGCCTGAACATCTGGCACAGCCGCCAGCTTCTTGTGAAGTAAAACAGATAAAGCAGAAATCTGTCCCTTCAAAGAACTTGCAGATAATCCTTTCTCCAAACCCTCTTGTAGAAAGGATAGAATCTTAGGAATTTTTACCCTGTTCCATGGGAATCCTTTCGATTCGCACCAACAGATATATTTCTTCCATACTTTATGGTAAATTTTCTTAGTTACAGGCTTTCTAGCCTGAATAAGAGTATCAATGACAGAATCTGAGAACCCACGCTTTGATAAAATCAAGCGTTCAATCTCCAAGCAGTCAGTTGGAGTGATGCCAGATTCGGATGTTCGAACGGACCTTGAACAAGAAGGTCCCGTCTCAAAGGTAGCTTCCATGGTGGAGCCGATGACATATTCACCAGGTCTGCATACCAAGTTCTGCGTGGCCACGCAGGAGCTATCAAGATCACCGAAGCCCTCTCTTGATTGATCCTGGCTACCAGCCTGGGAATGAGAGGAAACGGTGGGAACACATAAGCTAGGTTGAAAGTCCAGGGCGCTACTAGTGCATCTACTAGAGTCGCCTTGGGATCCCTGGATCTGGACCCGTAGCAAGGAACCTTGAAGTTCTGACGAGGCGCCATCAGATCCATGTCTGGAGTGCCCCATAATTGAGTTATTTGGGCAAAGATTTCCGGATGGAGTTCCCACTCCCCCGGATGAAATGTCTGACGACTCAGAAAATCCGCTTCCCAATTTTCCACTCCTGGGATGTGGATTGCAGACAAGTGGCAGGAGTGAAGCTCCGCCCATTGAATTACTTTGGTCACTTCTTCCATCGCCAGGGAACTCCTTGTTCCCCCCTGATGGTTGATATATGCAACAGTCGTCATGTTGTCTGATTGAAACCTTATGAATTTGGCCTTTGCTAGTTGAGGCCAAGCCTTGAGAGCATTGAATATCGCTCTCAGTTCCAGAATGTTTATCGGGAGAAGAGATTCTTCCCGAGACCATAGACCCTGAGCCTTCAGGTGTTTCCAGACCGCGCCCCAGCCCACCAGGCTGGCGTCGGTCGTTACAATGACCCACTCTGGTCTTCTGAAGCTCATCCCTTGGGACAGGTTGTCCAGGGTCAGCCACCAACGGAGTGAATCTCTGGTCCTCTGATCTACTTGGATCGTCGGGGACAAATCTGTATAATCCCCATTCCACTGTCTGAGCATGCACAGTTGTAATGGTCTTAGATGAATTTGCGCAAAAGGAACTATGTCCATTGCCGCAACCATCAAACCTATTACTTCCATGCACTGCGCAATGGAAGGAAGAAGAACAGAATGAAGTGCTTGACAAGAGCTTAGAAGTTTTGATTTTCTGGCTTCTGTCAGAAAAATCTTCATTTCCAAGGAGTCTATTATTGTTCCCAAGAAGGGAACTCTTGTTGACGGGAATATAGAACTTTTTTCTACGTTCACTTTCCACCCGTGAGATCTGAGAAAGGCTAGGACAATGTCCGTATGAGCCTTTGCTTGAGGTAGAGACGACGCTTGAATCAGTATGTCGTCCAAGTAGGGTACTACTGCAATGCCCCTTGGTCTTAGCACCGCTAGAAGGGACCCTAGTACCTTTGTGAAAATTCTTGGAGCAGTGGCTAGTCCGAATGGAAGTGCCACAAACTGGTAATGCTTGTCCAGAAAGGCGAATCTTAGGAACCGATGATGTTCCTTGTGGATAGGAATATGTAGATACGCATCCTTTAAATCCACCGTGGTCATGAATTGACCTTCCTGGATGGTAGGAAGAATTGTCCGAATAGTTTCCATCTTGAACGATGGGACCTTGAGAAATTTGTTTAGGATCTTGAGATCCAAAATTGGCCTGAATGTTCCCTCTTTTTTGGGAACTATGAACAGATTGGAGTAAAACCCCATCCCTTGTTCTCCTAATGGAACAGGATGAATCACTCCCATTTTTAACAGGTCTTCTACACAATGTAAGAATGCCTGTCTTTTTATTTGGTCTGAAGACAATTGAGACCTGTGGAACCTTCCCCTTGGGGGTAGTTCCTTGAATTCCAGGAGATAACCTTGAGAAACTATTTCTAGCGCCCAAGGATCCTGAACATCTCTTGCCCAAGCCTGAGCGAAGAGAGAGAGTCTGCCCCCCACCAGATCCGGTCCCGGATCGGGGGCCAGCATCTCATGCTGTCTTGGTAGCGGTAGCGGGCTTCTTGGCCTGCTTACCTTTGTTCCAGCCTTGCATCGGTCTCCAGGCTGGCTTGGTTTGAGAAGAATTACCCTCTTGCTTAGAGGATGTAGAATTTGAGGCTGGTCCGTTTCTGCGAAAGGGACGAAAATTTGTTTTATTTTTAGCCTTAAAAGACCTATCCTGAGGAAGGGCGTGGCCCTTTCCCCCAGTGATGTCTGAAATAATCTCTTTCAAGTCAGGGCCAAACAGCGTTTTCCCCTTGAAAGGGATGTTAAGCAATCTGTTCTTGGAGGACACATCCGCTGACCAAGACTTCAGCCAAAGCGCTCTGCGCGCCACAATAGCAAAACCTGAATTTTTCGCCGCTAATCTAGCTAATTGCAAAGTGGTGTCTAAGGTAAAAGAGTTAGCCAACTTAAGTGCTTGAACTCTGTCCATAACCTCCTCATAAGAGGATGCTTGATTGAGCGACTTTTCTAGTTCCTCGAACCAGAAACACGCTGCTGTAGTGACAGGAACAATGCATGAAATTGGTTGTAGAAGGTAACCTTGCTGAACAAACATCTTTTTAAGCAAACCCTCTAATTTTTTATCCATAGGATCTTTGAAAGCACAACTATCTTCTATAGGGATAGTGGTGCGTTTGTTTAGAGTAGAAACCGCCCCCTCGACCTTGGGGACTGTCTGCCATAAGTCCTTCCTGGGGTCGACCATAGGAAATAATTTCTTAAATATAGGGGGAGGGACAAAAGGTATGCCGGGCCTTTCCCATTCTTTATTTACAATGTCCGCCACCCGCTTGGGTATAGGAAAAGCTTCGGGGGGCACCGGGACCTCTAGGAACCTGTCCATCTTACATAATTTCTCTGGAATGACCAAATTGTCACAATCATCCAGAGTAGATAACACCTCCTTAAGCAGAGCGCGGAGATGTTCCAATTTAAATTTAAATGTAATAACGTCAGGTTCAGCTTGTTGAGAAATTTTTCCTGAATCTGAAATTTCTCCCTCAGACAAAACCTCCCTAGCCCCTTCAGACTGGTGTAAGGGCATGTCAGAACCATTATCATCAGCGACCTCATGCTCTTCAGAATCTAAAACAGAGCAGTCGCGCTTTCGCTGATAAGTGGGCATTTTCGCTAAAATGTTTTTAATAGAATTATCCATTACAGCCGTTCATTGTTGCATAGTAAGGAGGATTGGCGCACTAGATTCACTAGGGACCTCCTGAGTGGGCAAGACTGGTGTAGACATAGAAGGAGATGATGCAGTACCATGCTTACTCCCCTCACTTAAGGAATCATTTTGGGCAACATTATTATCAGTGGCATCATTGTCCCTACTTTGTTTGTCACATTCAACACATATATTTAAATGGAGAGGAACCTTGGCTTCCGAACATACAGAACATCGTCTATCTGATAGTTCAGACATGTTAATAGGCATAAACTTGATAACAAAGCACAAAAAACGTTTTAAAATAAAACCGTTACTGTCTCTTTAAATTTTAAACTGAACACACTTTTTTACTGAATATACGCAAAAGTATGAAGGAAATGTTCAAAATTCACCAAAATTTCACCATAGTGTCATAAAGCCTTAAAAGTATTGCACACCAAATTTGAAAGCTTTAACTCTTAAAATAACGGAACCGGAGCCGTTTTTACATTTAACCCCTATACAGTCCCTGGTATCTGCTTTGCTGAGACCCAACCAAGCCCAGAGGGGAATACGATACCAAATGACGCCTTCAATAAGCTTTTTCAGTGGGTCTGAGCTCCTCACACATGCATCTGCATGCCTTGCTTCTCAAAAACAACTGCGCATTAGTGGCGCGAAAATGAGGCTCTGCCTATGACTAGAAAAGGCCCCCAGTGAAAAAGGTGTCCAATACAGTGCCTGCCGTTTTTTTTTTTTTAATAAAATTCCCAAGATTAAAATAACTCTCCAAAGTTATAAACCATTAAATATGCTTATAAAGTAATCGTTTTGGCCCAGAAAAATGTCTACCAGTCTTTAAAGCCCTTGTGAAGCCCTTTTATTCTTATATTGAAAATTAAGAAAATGGCTTACCGGATCCCATAGGGAAAATGACAGCTTCCAGCATTACCAAGTCTTGTTAGAAATGTGTCATACCTCAAGCAGCCAAAGTCTGCTCACTGTTTCCCCCAACTGAAGTTAATTCCTCTCAACAGTCCTGTGTGGAAACAGCCATCGATTCTAGTAACGGTTGCTAAAATCATTTTCCTCTTACAAACAGAAATCTTCATCTCTTTTCTGTTTCAGAGTAAATAGTACATACCAGCACTATTTTAAAATAACAAACTCTTGATAGAAGAATAAAAACTACATTTAAACACCAAAAAACTCTGAGCCATCTCCGTGGAGATGTTGCCTGTGCAACGGCAAAGAGAATGACTGGGGAAGGCGGAGCCTAGGAGGGATCATGTGACCAGCTTTGCTGGGCTCTTTGCCATTTCCTGTTGGGGAAGAGAATATCCCACAAGTAAGGATGACGCCGTGGACCGGACACACCTATGTTGGAGAAAACAGAATTTATGTTTACCTGATAAATTACTTTCTCCAACGGTGTGTCCGGTCCACGGCGTCATCCTTACTTGTGGGATATTCTCTTCCCCAACAGGAAATGGCAAAGAGCCCAGCAAAGCTGGTCACATGATCCCTCCTAGGCTCCGCCTACCCCAGTCATTCGACCGACGTTAAGGAGGAATATTTGCATAGGAGAAACCATATGATACCGTGGTGACTGTAGTTAAAGAAAATAAATTATCAGACCTGATTAAAAAACCAGGGCGGGCCGTGGACCGGACACACCGTTGGAGAAAGTAATTTATCAGGTAAACATAAATTCTGTTTTCTCCAACATAGGTGTGTCCGGTCCACGGCGTCATCCTTACTTGTGGGAACCAATACCAAAGCTTTAGGACACGGATGATGGGAGGGAGCAAATCAGGTCACCTAGATGGAAGGCACCACGGCTTGCAAAACCTTTCTCCCAAAAATAGCCTCAGAAGAAGCAAAAGTATCAAACTTGTAAAATTTGGTAAAAGTGTGCAGTGAAGACCAAGTCGCTGCCCTACATATCTGATCAACAGAAGCCTCGTTCTTGAAGGCCCATGTGGAAGCCACAGCCCTAGTGGAATGAGCTGTGATTCTTTCGGGAGGCTGCCGTCCGGCAGTCTCGTAAGCCAATCTGATGATGCTTTTAATTCAAAAAGAGAGAGAGGTAGAAGTTGCTTTTTGACCTCTCCTTTTACCGGAATAAACAACAAACAAGGAAGATGTTTGTCTAAAATCCTTTGTAGCATCTAAATAGAATTTTAGAGCGCGAACAACATCCAAATTGTGCAACAAACGTTCCTTCTTCGAAACTGGTTTCGGACACAGAGAAGGTACGATAATCTCCTGGTTAATGTTTTTGTTAGAAACAACTTTTGGAAGAAAACCAGGTTTAGTACGTAAAACCACCTTATCTGCATGGAACACCAGATAAGGAGGAGAACACTGCAGAGCAGATAATTCTGAAACTCTTCTAGCAGAAGAAATTGCAACCAAAAACAAAACTTTCCAAGATAATAACTTAATATCAACGGAATGTAAGGGTTCAAACGGAACCCCCTGAAGAACTGAAAGAACTAAGTTGAGACTCCAAGGAGGAGTCAAAGGTTTGTAAACAGGCTTGATTCTAACCAGAGCCTGAACAAAGGCTTGAACATCTGGCACAGCTGCCAGCTTTTTGTGAAGTAACACAGACAAGGCAGAAATCTGTCCCTTCAGGGAACTTGCAGATAATCCTTTTTCCAATCCTTCTTGAAGGAAGGATAGAATCTTAGGAATCTTAACCTTGTCCCAAGGGAATCCTTTAGATTCACACCAACAGATATATTTTTTCCAAATTTTGTGGTAAATCTTTCTAGTTACAGGCTTTCTGGCCTGAACAAGAGTATCGATAACAGAATCTGAGAACCCTCGCTTCGATAAGATCAAGCGTTCAATCTCCAAGCAGTCAGCTGGAGTGAGACCAGATTCGGATGTTCGAACGGACCTTGAACAAGAAGGTCCCGTCTCAAAGGTAGCTTCCATGGTGGAGCCGATGACATATTCACCAGATCTGCATACCAAGTCCTGCGTGGCCATGCAGGAGCTATCAAGATCACCGACGCCCTTTCCTGATTGATCCTGGCTACCAGCCTGGGGATGAGAGGAAACGGCGGGAATACATAAGCTAGTTTGAAGGTCCAAGGTGCTACTAGTGCATCCACTAGAGCCGCCTTGGGATCCCTGGATCTGGACCCGTAGCAAGGAACTTTGAAGTTCTGACGAGAGGCCATCAGATCCATGTCTGGAATGCCCCACAGTTGAGTGACTTGGGCAAAGATTTCCGGATGGAGTTCCCACTCCCCCGGATGCAATGTCTGACGACTCAGAAAATCCGCTTCCCAATTTTCCACTCCTGGGATGTGGATAGCAGACAGGTGGCAGGAGTGAGACTCCGCCCATAGAATGATTTTGGTCACTTCTTCCATCGCCAGGGAACTCCTTGTTCCCCCCTGATGGTTGATGTACGCAACAGTTGTCATGTTGTCTGATTGAAACCGTATGAACTTGGCCCTCGCTAGCTGAGGCCAAGCCTTGAGAGCATTGAATATCGCTCTCAGTTCCAGAATATTTATCGGTAGAAGAGATTCTTCCCGAGACCAAAGACCCTGAGCTTTCAGGGATCCCCAGACCGCGCCCCAGCCCATCAGACTGGCGTCGGTCGTGACAATGACCCACTCTGGTCTGCGGAAGGTCATCCCTTGTGACAGGTTGTCCAGGGACAGCCACCAACGGAGTGAGTCTCTGGTCCTCTGATTTACTTGTATCCTCGGAGACAAGTTTGTATAGTCCCCATTCCACTGACTGAGCATGCACAGTTGTAATGGTCTTAGATGAATGCGCGCAAAAGGAACTATGTCCATTGCCGCTACCATCAAACCTATCACTTCCATGCACTGCGCTATGGAAGGAAGAGGAACGGAATGAAGTATCCGACAAGAGTCTAGAAGTTTTGTTTTTCTGGCCTCTGTCAGAAAAATCCTCATTTCTAAGGAGTCTATTATTGTTCCCAAGAAGGGAACCCTTGTTGACGGAGATAGAGAACTCTTTTCCACGTTCACTTTCCATCCATGAGATCTGAGAAAGGCCAGGACGATGTCCGTGTGAGCCTTTGCTTGAGGAAGGGACGACGCTTGAATCAGAATGTCGTCCAAGTAAGGTACTACAGCAATGCCCCTTGGTCTTAGCACAGCTAGAAGGGACCCTAGTACCTTTGTGAAAATCCTTGGAGCAGTGGCTAATCCGAAAGGAAGCGCCACGAACTGGTAATGCTTGTCCAGGAATGCGAACCTTAGGAACCGATGATGTTCCTTGTGGATAGGAATATGTAGATACGCATCCTTTAAATCCACCGTGGTCATGAATTGACCTTCCTGGATGGAAGGAAGAATTGTTCGAATGGTTTCCATTTTGAACGATGGAACCTTGAGAAACTTGTTTAAGATCTTGAGATCTAAGATTGGTCTGAACGTTCCCTCTTTTTTGGGAACTATGAACAGATTGGAGTAGAACCCCATCCCTTGTTCTCCTAATGGAACAGGATGAATCACTCCCATTTTTAACAGGTCTTCTACACAACGTAAGAATGCCTGTCTTTTTATGTGGTCTGAAGACAACTGAGACCTGTGGAACCTCCCCCTTGGGGGAAGCCCCTTGAATTCCAGAAGATAACCTTGGGAGACTATTTCTAGCGCCCAAGGATCCAGAACATCTCTTGCCCAAGCCTGAGCGAAGAGAGAGAGTCTGCCCCCCACCAGATCCGGTCCCGGATCGGGGGCCAACATTTCATGCTGTCTTGGTAGCAGTGGCAGGTTTCTTGGCCTGCTTTCCCTTGTTCCAGCCTTGCATTGGTCTCCAAGCTGGCTTGGCTTGAGAAGTATTACCCTCTTGCTTAGAGGACGTAGCACTTTGGGCTGGTCCGTTTCTACGAAAGGGACGAAAATTAGGTTTATTTTTGGCCTTGAAAGGCCGATCCTGAGGAAGGGCGTGGCCCTTACCCCCAGTGATATCAGAGATAATCTCTTTCAAGTCAGGGCCAAACAGCGTTTTCCCCTTGAAAGGAATGTTAAGTAGCTTGTTCTTGGAAGACGCATCAGCTGACCAAGATTTCAACCAAAGCGCTCTGCGCGCCACAATAGCAAACCCAGAATTCTTAGCCGCTAACCTAGCCAATTGCAAAGTGGCGTCTAGGGTGAAAGAATTAGCCAATTTGAGAGCATTGATTCTGTCCATAATCTCCTCATAAGGAGGAGAATCACTATCGACCGCCTTTACCAGCTCATCGAACCAGAAACACGCGGCTGTAGCGACAGGGACAATGCATGAAATTGGTTGTAGAAGGTAACCCTGCTGAACAAACATCTTTTTAAGTAAACCTTCTAATTTTTTATCCATAGGATCTTTGAAAGCACAACTATCTTCTATGGGTATAGTGGTGCGTTTGTTTAAAGTGGAAACCGCTCCCTCGACCTTGGGGACTGTCTGCCATAAGTCCTTTCTGGGGTCGACCATAGGAAACAATTTTTTAAATATGGGGGGAGGGACGAAAGGAATACCGGGCCTTTCCCATTCTTTATTTACAATGTCCGCCACCCGCTTGGGTATAGGAAAAGCTTCTGGGAGCCCCGGGACCTCTAGGAACTTGTCCATTTTACATAGTTTCTCTGGGATGACCAACTTGTCACAATCATCCAGAGTGGATAATACCTCCTTAAGCAAAATGCGGAGATGTTCCAACTTAAATTTAAACGTAATCACATCAGGTTCAGCTTGTTGAGAAATGTTCCCTGAATCAGTAATTTCTCCCTCAGACAAAACCTCCCTGGCCCCATCAGACTGGTTTAGGGGCCCTTCAGAACCATTATTATCAGCGTCGTCATGCTCTTCAGTATCTAAAACAGAGCAGTCGCGCTTACGCTGATAAGTGTGCATTTTGGCTAAAATGTTTTTGACAGAATTATCCATTACAGCCGTTAATTGTTGCATAGTAAGGAGTATTGGCGCGCTAGATGTACTAGGGGCCTCCTGAGTGGGCAAGACTCGTGTAGACGAAGGAGGGAATGATGCAGTACCATGCTTACTCCCCTCACTTGAGGAATCATCTTGGGCATCATTGTCATTGTCACATAAATCACATTTATTTAAATGAGAAGGAACTCTGGCTTCCCCACATTCAGAACACAGTCTATCTGGTAGTTCAGACATGTTAAACAGGCATAAACTTGATAACAAAGTACAAAAAACGTTTTAAAATAAAACCGTTACTGTCACTTTAAATTTTAAACTGAACACACTTTATTACTGCAATTGCGAAAAAATATGAAGGAATTGTTCAAAATTCACCAAAATTTCACCACAGTGTCTTAAAGCCTTAAAAGTATTGCACACCAAATTTGGAAGCTTTAACCCTTAAAATAACGGAACCGGAGCCGTTTTTAACTTTAACCCCTTTACAGTCCCTGGTATCTGCTTTGCTGAGACCCAACCAAGCCCAAAGGGGAATACGATACCAAATGACGCCTTCAGAAAGTCTTTTCTATGTATCAGAGCTCCTCACACATGCGACTGCATGTCATGCCTGTCAAAAACAAGTGCGCAACACCGGCGCGAAAATGAGGCTCTGCCTATGATTTGGGAAAGCCCCTAAGAATAAGGTGTCTAAAACAGTGCCTGCCGATATAATCTTATCAAAATACCCAGATTAAATGATTCCTCAAGGCTAAATATGTGTTAATAATGAATCGATTTAGCCCAGAAAAAGTCTACAGTCTTAATAAGCCCTTGTGAAGCCCTTATTTACTATCTTAATAAACATGGCTTACCGGATCCCATAGGGAAAATGACAGCTTCCAGCATTACATCGTCTTGTTAGAATGTGTCATACCTCAAGCAGCAAGAGACTGCTCACTGTTCCCCCAACTGAAGTTAATTCCTCTCAACAGTCCTGTGTGGAACAGCCATGGATTTTAGTAACGGTTGCTAAAATCATTTTCCTCATACAAACAGAAATCTTCATCTCTTTTCTGTTTCTGAGTAAATAGTACATACCAGCACTATTTTAAAATAACAAACTCTTGATTGAATAATAAAAACTACAGTTAAACACTAAAAAACTCTAAGCCAACTCCGTGGAGATGTTGCCTGTACAACGGCAAAGAGAATGACTGGGGTAGGCGGAGCCTAGGAGGGATCATGTGACCAGCTTTGCTGGGCTCTTTGCCATTTCCTGTTGGGGAAGAGAATATCCCACAAGTAAGGATGACGCCGTGGACCGGACACACCTATGTTGGAGAAAACAAATTTTGGTCTGCCCATCGGAGTATACAGGCGGAAATGAAATTATAGGTAAGCATAATTTATGTTTTCCTTCTTAATATTAGGAGAGTCCACAGCATCATTCCTTACTGTTGGGAAAACTATACCCAAGCTCTAGAGGACACAATGATAACGGGAGGGGTAAAAGAAAGGCGGACCCTAATCTGAGGGCACCACAGCCTGCAAAACCTTTCTCCCAAAAGCTGCTTCAGCCGAAATAAAAACGTCAAATTTGTAGAATTTTGAAAAATTATGTAAGGAGGACCAGGTACCCTTACAAATCTGACCCATAGAGTCCTCATTCTTAAAGGCCCAAGAGGAAGCCACCACTCTAGTGGAATGAGCCGTAATCCTTTGAGGAGGTCTAGGTCCCGCTGAATCGTAAGATAAGGGTATAACACTCCTCAACCAAAAAGATAAGAAAGTCGAAGAGGACTTTAGACCCTTCCGCTTCCCAGAGTAGATAAACAAGGAAGAAGTTTGTCTAAAATCCTTAGTAGCTTGAAGATAAAACTCCAAAGCTCGAACCACATCCAGATTATGAAATAAACGTTCCTTCGAAGAAGAAGGATTAAGACATAAAGAAGGAACCAATATCTCCTAATTGATGTTACGATCAGACACCACCTTAGGAAGAAAACCCAATTGGGTACGTAGGACAGCCTTATCAGTGTGGAACACCAGATAAGGAGGCTCACATTGCAAGGCAGCCATTTAAGAAACTTTGCGTGCCGACGCAATAGCCAATAGAAAAAGAACCTTCCAGGACAATAATTTAATGTCAACCGAATGTATAGGCTCACACGGAGGACTTTGCAAAAACTTAAGAACAAAATTCAAACTTCAAGGTGGAGCGTTAGATCTAAACACAGGTCTGATCCTGATAAACTGGGACGAACCCAGAAGAGGCCAAGACTATAGAGCATTGAAGATCGATTGAAGTTCCAAAATGTTGATCGGGAGGACGGATTCCTCTCGAGTCCATAGGCCCTATGCCTTCCTGGCACCCCAAACAGCTCCCCATCCTAAGAGAGACTTGCTTCTGTAGTCACAATCTCCCAGGATGGTCTCAAGAAGGATGTCCATTGGGACAGGTGATCTGGACAGAGCCACCAGGAGAGCGATTCTCTCGACCGGTTGTCCAGAGAAATCTGTTGAGACAGATCCGAATGATCGCCGTTCCGCTGTCTCAGAAGCACAGCTAAAGTGATCTGAGATGGAATCTGGGAAAAGGAATGATGTCCATGCTGGACACCATGAGACCAATCACATCCATACACCGAGCCACAGAGGGCCTTAAGGAGGTCTGGAGGGCAAGACAAGCGGAAGTTAGCTTGTAATGTCTCTGGTCTGTAAGGAATATCCTCATGGATATGGAATATATTATAGTACCCAGGAATTCCACCCTCATACTGGGAATAAGAGCACTGGAAGTTTCCATGAGATCGAAGAAGAAACAGAAGAGCTTTTGAATGGTCTTCTGCCAGGCGACAGGATGGTGCCTTAACCAGAATATTGTCCAAGTATGGTGCTACTGCTATACCTCTGGTATTGGCCACTGCAAGCAGAGTGTCAGGGTTTTTTCCCTGTTGTGTTTGCCATGTGCTGCTGGGGGATGCTGCTCAATTCCTGCACTTCCTTTTATGGCCAGACTGGTGTGCATCATCCATGTGAGACAGGATGCAGTCTCAGAATTGTGATGTCATCACTTATTATTTAAAGGGCCTCTGTTCAGTATGCTTTGCCTTTGCGTTGCCTCAGACCTGTTTGTGAGAGTTTGCGTGTATTACCTGGCTGCCTGACGTCCTTCCTGGTTCCTGATCCCTGGCTTGTTCCTGACTCTGCTGTTTTCCTTGTTCCTGATTCCGGCTGGTCTGACTATTCGCTTTGGCTCCTGACTCGGCTCGGCTGACTACCAGCTCTGGTTTTGATTCCTGGCTTGTTATTTGGACTTTTTATTATTTTTTGCTATTAATAAAGGTGTGATTATTTTTGCACTTCTCGTCTCAGTCTGATTCCTGGCACCCTGACATAGAGCCCCTAGAACCTTCATAAAAAACTCTTGGAGCAAAATCTTGACCAAACGGAAGTGCAGGTCCAGGAATGGAAACCTTAGGAACTTGAAGTGTTCCTTGTGTATTGGAACGTGAAGGTAAGCATCCTTCAGATCTATCGTGGTCATGAACTGTCCTTCCTGAACTAAGGGAAGGATGGACCTTATTGTCTCCATCTTGAACGAGGGGACAGATAGGAATTTCTTGAAGCACTTTAGGTCCAGAATCGGGCGGAAAGTTCCCTCCTTCTTTGGGACCACAAAAAGGTTTGAGTAGTATTCCAGACCTTTCTGCAAGAGGTACCGGGACAATGACTTACAGGGAGGAGAGACCCCTCACACACCCTAGAAAAGCCTCTCTCTTTTCTGGCCCTGAAGACAGGTTTGACAAGAGGAATCTGCCCCTGGGTGGATGAGATTTGAAACCTATCCTGTATCCCTGAGTGATGACCTTCATGGCCCACGGGTCTTGTACGTCCCCAAACAAAGCTTCCGAAGAGAGTGACAGTCTGCCCCCTACAAGATCCAGAGTCCCTTCATGCTGACTTTGTCTCGGCGGGCTTCTTGTTCTGCTTGGATTTATTCCAGGACTGAGCCGGCTTCCAAGTCCCCTTGAATTGCTCGGGCTTTGTGGACGGTTGCAGACGTTGGGATTTAACCGAACGAAAATTAGGACCTTGTCATTTAGGTTTGTTCTTCTTATCCTGCGGTAAAAAGGCACCTTTGCCTCCAGTAACCATGGAGATAATTGAATCCAGGCCTAGACCAAATAGAATTTTTCCCTTAAATGGGAGGGAAAGAAGTCTTGACTTCGAAGTCATGTCCGCAGATCAGGACTTCAGCCAGAGTGCCCTACGGGCTTTACAGGAAAACCTGAAGCCTAGGCATTCAGGCTAATAATCTGCATATTTGCATCACAAATAAAAGAATTAGCCACCCTTAAGGTCATCTTTCTTGGATCACGTCGAGGGGACCCTCCACCTAGATCAACGCAGATAAGGAGTCGCACCAGTAGGTAGCCGCTCCAGCAACCGCAACAGCCGCTGAGGCTCAGAGGTGGACGGCTCAGTGGTATCAAACATTAACTTTCTTTGACATGATTACTTTATCAAGGCATGTGGAACATAATTGAGCAGGCGGGTATACCGCGGCCTTCTAACAATATAGACAGGTATTAGACTTAGGTAAAGATGGAGTACCCTCTAACGCATCAGAATCCTCCATAGCTTGCGCTTATAAAGCAGACTATTGAATAATAAGATAAAACGGCACCTTTATACCACCAATGGCTGGGGCACTCGCCACCTATGAACCAGGCCAAACAGAGAAATAGCTTCTTCTCCGTTAAACCGCACGGTCAGGAAAGAAGAAATCGGTGTAACCACACCAGGTCACATGGTGCGCAATGCAGGACCGCGCCTGCTATAAGGAAAAAACTGCGCCAAGCCTTTCAGGCTGCGCAGTTTCCAAAAACGAAAGTAAAACCTGTACGTTCCAACATCTGCCTGAGCCTTATCTCACACATGTCACAGCATAATCATAATAAAATAAAATTATGTGATTAATCCCCCGTTAAATAATCCCCCTCCGGAAATATATTAACCCTTGATTCCATACAGATAAAAGGAGCCACGTTGTGACCCTGCGTTATCATATGTGTATAAAAAAAATTAAACGATCTTACCAGAAGCGAGAAAGAAAACCTATTTTTTATCCCTGGGAAATAATGTCCAGAACCCAACGATCCTGCACAGACTGAGCCCAAACATTTTGGAATTTAGATAATCTGCCCCCCTACCTGACCCAAGGTCGGGGGCCGACCCCTTCATGTCGACTTGTTGTCAGGGGTCGAATTCTTGGGCTGTTCGTTTTTGCTCCACACCGGTGTTGGTTTCCAGGTACTCCTATGCTGATCTGATTTAAAAGAAGGAGTGTTCCTCTGAGTCTTGTTCTGACGAAAGGAACGAAAATTGCCCCCAGGACGACCTTTTAGATTTAGCCTTCTTGTCCTGAGGTAGAAAACCACCAGTGACAGTAGAAATGACAGAATCCAATCCTGGGCCAAATAAGGTCTTACCCTTGAAAGCCGCAAAGTACTGCTGGTGGAATAATTTGTTGCAGTACAGACATATCAGGTCTGTTGGATAATGTGAGGCCGCAGTGTTTGCAGTATTAGGTAAAACTGGTGACGGTATCACAGGCATCTGGCTACTATGCTTCCCAGAATGAGACTGCAGAACAGTTGTAAGGCATGAATTTCACAATTGGGTGGGGGGGCACATTGCTCAGTCTGCAAAGCATACATTTATTGGTGTCAATCAAAGGAGCAGGACCAATATCGTCTAAAGTCAGAGTCCTCCATAACCAATAGGTAGGTATTACCCAATAAATTCTGAATGAACTGAATAAAATCTCCTCTAACCCCCCTTAAAGCCTTGCTAGGAATGTCTCACCACCTCCAATTAGGCCACCTCTCACGCTGTCAAATCTAGTAATGAATGCGCAGCAGAACAAAGCGTGCACAAAGATACGCTCCGAAAAAGGCGGCTGGAGTGGCACGGCCTTCCTGTTTAAAAGTTTGCTTGCAGCAAACATGTCCCCACCTGTTATTCAGTCGCAGACTGAACTCCACTGGAGTCATACCGTCTGCTGGAAAGGGGCATTAGTAAATAGAGTGCACCGGATCACCGATATCCTTAGGTGAATCAGGTGCTGCTTCCAAAATTGCAACTTACAAAGTGAGCGCTCGCCCCCACAGGGGTTTCAGAGTCATGTGTACAACTATTCAACTGTCTACCTCCACTGGAGGATCCCAGTAACACATCCCTTTTGCAAATAAAAGTGTACCCCTTCCTTGTCATGTATCATAGGTATCACAGATCCCATTCTAAGTAAAAAGCCATGGGGGGGGGGGGGGAAGAGTCCTGGACTTACCAGTCTGGATCCTGCAATACAGATTAAACTCAGTGTCACTAACACAGTTTGTCTGTAAGAAAGGGAGGACAAAAACTTTAATCTTCAGCAGAGCACCACTCTCTTCCAACCAACCATGAAACAATGCAAAGAACTACCGAGAGGGTAGGGGGAAGTGGGAGGGATAAAGCTTTGCTGGGGGCGTCTTTGCATCCTCCTGGTGGCCAGGTGAAGTATTTCCCATAGGTAATGAATGAATTTGTGGACTCTCACTGCCATTAGAAAGAAAAATAGCAACAAACCATAAAAAAACATAATTTATGCTTACCTGATAAATTTATTTCTCTTGTAGTGTGTTCAGTCCACGGGTCATCCATTACTTATGGGATATATTCTCCTTCCCAACAGGAAGTTGCAAGAGGATCACCCAAGCAGAGCTGCTATATAGCTCCTCCCCTCACATGTCATATCCAGTCATTCGACCGAACCAAGACGAGAAAGGAGAAACTATAGGGTGCAGTGGTGACTGGAGTTATAATTTAAAATTTAGAACCTGCCTCAAAAAGACAGGGCGGGCCGTGGACTGAACACACTACAAGAGAAATAAATTTATCAGGTAAGCATAAATTATGTTTTCTCTTGTTAAGTGTGTTCAGTCCACGGGTCATCCATTACTTATGGGATACCAATACCAAAGCTAAAGTACACGGATGATGGGAGGGACAAGGCAGGAACATTAAACAGAAGGAACCACTGCCTGTAGAACCTTTCTCCCAAAAACAGCCTCCGAAGAAGCAAAAGTGTCAAATTTGTAAAATTTGTAAAAAGTATGACGTGAAGACCAAGTTGCAGCCTTGCAAATCTGTTCAACAGAGGCCTCATTCTTAAAGGCCCAGGTGGAAGCCACAGCTCTAGTGGAATGAGCTATAATTTTTTCAGGAGGCTGCTGTCCAGCAGTCTCGTAGGCTAAGCGTATTATGCTACGAAGCCAAAAAGAGAGAGAGGTAGCCAAAGCCTTTTGACCTCTCCTCTGTCCAGAGTAAACGACAAACAGAGAAGAAGTTTGTCGAAAATCTTTAGTTGCCTGTAAGTAGAACTTCAGGGCACGGACCACGTCTAGATTATGCAAAAGACGTTCCTTATTTGAAGAAGGATTTAGGGCATAACGATGGAACAACAATCTCTTGATTGATATTCCTGTTAGAAACAACCTTAGGTAAAAACCCAGGTTTAGTACGCAGGACTACCTTGTCTGAATGAAAGATCAGATAAGGAGAATCACAATGTAAGGCAGATAACTCCGAGACTCTTCGAGCCGAGGAAATAGCCATCAAAAACAGAACTTTCCAAGATAAAAGCTTAATATCAATGGAATGAAGGGGTTCAAACGGAACACCCTGAAGAACTTTAAGAACCAAGTTTAAGCTCCACGGAGGAGCAACAGTTTTAAACACAGGCTTAATCCTAGCCAAAGCCTGATAAAAAGCCTGGACGTCTGGATTCTCTGCCAGACGCTTGTGTAAAAGAATAGACAGAGCAGAAATCTGTCCCTTTAGTGAACTAGCGGATAAGCCCTTTTCTAAACCCTCTTGTAGAAAAGACAATATCCTAGGAATCCTAACCTTACTCCATGAGTAACTCTTGGATTCACACCAATATAAATATTTACGCCATATCTTGTGGTAAATTTTTCTGGTAACAGGTTTCCGAGCCTGTATTAATGTATCAATAACCGAATCCGAAAACCCACGCTTTGATAGAATCAAGCGTTCAATTTCCAAGCAGTCAGCCTCAGAGAAATTAGGTTTGGATGGTTGAAAGGACCCTGAATTAGAAGGTCCTGCCTCAGGGGTAGAGACCATGGTGGACAGGACGACATGTCCACTAGGTCTGCATACCAGGTCCTGCGTGGCCACGCAGGCGCTATCAGAATCACTGATGCTCTCTCCTGTTTGATCCTGGCAATCAGTCGAGGTAGCAACGGAAAAGGTGGAAACACATAAGCTATGTTGAAAACCCAGGGGGCTGCTAGTGCATCTACCAGCACCGCACCCGGGTCCCTGGACCTGGATCCGTAACAAGGAAGCTTGGCGTTCTGGCGAGATGCCATGAGATCCAGATCCGGTTTGCCCCAACGACGAATCAGTTGAGCAAATACCTCCGGGTGGAGTTCCCACTCCCCCGGATGAAAGGTCTGGCGACTTAGAAAATCCGCCTCCCAGTTCTCCACGCCTGGGATGTAGATCGCTGACAGGTGGCAAGAGTGAGACTCTGCCCAGCGAATTATCTTCAAGACTTCCAACATCGCTAGGGAACTCCTGGTTCCCCCTTGATGATTGATGTAAGCCACAGTCGTGATGTTGTCCGACTGAAATCTGATGAACCTCAGTGTTGCTAACTGAGGCCAAGCTAGAAGAGCATTGAATATTGCTCTTAATTCTAGAATGTTTATCGGGAGGAGTCTCTACTCCTGAGTCCACAATCCCTGAGCCTTCAGGGAGCTCCAGACTGCTCCCCAGCCTAGTAGGCTGGCATCTGTTACAATCGTCCAATCTGGTCTGCGAAAAGTCATTCCTTTGGACAGATGAACCCGTGACAACCACCAGAGAAGAGAATCTCTGGTCTCCTGGTCCAGGTTTAGCAAAGGGGACAGATCTGAGTAATCCCCGTTCCATTGACTTAGCATGCATAGTTGCAGCGGTCTGAGATGTAGGCGCGCAAATGGCACTATGTCCATTGCCGCGACCATTAAGCCGATTACTTCCATGCACTGAGCTACTGATGGGCTTGGAATGGAGTGAAGTACACGGCAAGCATTGAGAATCTTTGATAACCTGGACTCCGTCAGGTAAATCTTCATCTCTACAGAATCTATAAGAGTCCCTAGAAAAGGGACCCTTGTGAGTGGTAACAGAGAACTCTTTTCCACGTTCACTTTCCACCCATGCGACCTCAGAAATGCTAGAACTATCTCTGTATGAGACTTTGCATTTTGAAAACTTGACGCTTGTATCAGAATGTCGTCTAGGTACGGAGCCACCGCTATGCCTCGCGGTCTTAGTACCGCCAGAAGTGAGCCCAGAACCTTTGTAAAAATTCTCGGGGCCGTAGCTAACCCGAAGGGAAGAGCTACAAACTGGTAATGCCTGTCTAGAAAGGCAAACCTTAGGTACCGATAATGATCTTTGTGAATCGGTATGTGAAGGTAGGCATCCATTAAGTCCACTGTGGTCATATATTGACCCTCTTGGATCATGGGTAGGATGGTCCGAATGGTTTCCATCTTGAACGATGGAACCCTTAGGAATTTGTTTAAGATTTTTAAGTCTAAGATTGGTCTGAAGGTTCCCTCTTTCTTGGGAACCACAAACATATTTGAATAAAACCCTTGCCCCTGTTCCGTTCGCGGAACTGGGTGGATCACTCCCATCACTAAGAGGTCTTGTACACATTGTAGAAATGCCTCTTTCTTTACTAGGTTTGTTGATAACCTTAACAGATGAAACGTCCCTTGTGGAGAAGTTTTGAAATCCAGAAGGTATCCCTGAGATATAATCTCCAACGTCCAGGGATCCTGTACATCTCTTGCCCAAGCCTGGGCGAAGAGAGAAAGTCTGCCCCCCACTAGATCCGTCTCCGGAAAGGGGGCCCTGTCTTCATGCTGTCTTAGGGGCGGAAGTAGGCTTTCTGGCCTGCTTGCCCTTGTTCCATGACTGGTTGCCTTTCCAACCCTGTCTGTAACGAGCAGTAGCTCCTTCCTGTTTTGGAGCGGAGGAAGTTGATGCTGCTCCTGCCTTGAAATTACGAAAGGCACGAAAATTAGACTGTTTGGCCTTTGATTTGGCCCTGTCCTGAGGAAGGGTGTTGCCCTTACCTCCAGTAATGTCAGCAATAATTTCCTTCAAGCCGGGCCCGAATAAGGTCTGCCCTTTGAAAGGAATGTTTAGTAGTTTAGACTTAGAAGTTACATCTGCTGACCAGGATTTAAGCCATAGCGCTCTGCGCGCCTGTATGGCGAATCCGGAATTCTTAGCCGTAAGTTTGGTTAAATGCACTACGGCATCCGAAACAAACGCATTAGCAAGCTTAAGGGTTCTAATCTTGCTCAAAGATTCATCCAATGGTGCTGTGCGAATCGCCTCTTCCAGAGATTCAAACCAGAATGCCGCTGCAGCAGTGACAGGCGCAATGCATGCAAGAGGCTGTAATATAAAACCTTGTTGAACAAACATTTTCTTAAGGTAACCCTCTAATTTTTTATCCATTGGATCTGAGAAAGCACAGCTATCCTCCACCGGGATAGTGGTACGCTTGGCTAAAGTAGAAACTGCTCCCTCCACCTTAGGGACCGTCTGCCATAAGTCTCGTGTGGTGGCGTCTATAGGGAACATTTTTCTAAATATCGGAGGAGGGGAAAAGGGCACACCGGGTCTATCCCACTCCTTGCTAATAATCTCTGTAAGCCTCTTTGGTATAGGAAAAACGTCAGTACACACCGGTATCGCATAGTATTTATCCAGCCTACATAATTTCTCTGGGATTGCCACCGTGTCACAATCATTCAGAGCCGCTAACATCTCCCCTAGTAACACGCGGAGGTTCTCAAGCTTAAATTTAAAATTTGAAATTTCTGAATCCGGTCTCCCCGAATCAGAACCGTCACCCACAGAATGAAGCTCTCCGTCCTCATGTTCTGCAAATTGTGACGCAGTATCAGACATGGCTCTCGTGTCATCGGCGCGCTCTGTCCTTAACCCAGAGCTGTCGCGCTTGCCTCTTAACTCGGGCATATTGTATAATACTTCTTTCATAACATTAGCCATACCATGTAAAGTGATTTGTAAGGGCCTAGATGTACTTGGCGCCTCAATCTTACGCGCACCTCCCGAGCGGGAGACGAAGGTACTGACACGTGAGGAGAGTTAGACGGCATAACTTCCCCCTCGTTGTCTGGTGATAATTTCTTTATCGGTACAGATTGACTTTTATTCAAAGTAATATCAATACAATTGGTACACATATTTCTATTGGGCTCCACATCGGCTTTTAAACATAATGAACAAGCAGATTCCTCTGTATCAGACATGTTTAAACAGACTAGCAATGAAGCTAGCAAGCTTGGAAATTACTTCAATAAGTTTACAAGCAATATAAAAAACGCTGCAGCGCGTATTTTAAAAAACACAATTGAAGAACAAAGAACTAGTTCAGTTTATGATTTAACGCTTTAATCACAGTCAAACATACTGTCACAGGTCTGCTGTGACGGATTACCTCCCTCAAAAACGAATTTTGAAGATCCCTGAGCTCTCTGGAGACGTCCTGGATCAAAGAGGAAGAAGCAGGAAGACTGTGCTAGAATTTTAACTGCGCAACAAGGCGCTAAAAAAAGGTCCCTCCCACTCCTATTACAACAGTGGGAGACCTGATATAACGGTTTCTATGCAGAAATATACGTTAGCCGTGTGGAAAAAAATCATGCCCAAAAAGATTTATCACCAAAGTACCTCACAAAACGATTAACATGCCAGTAAACGTTTTAAAAAAACAACAACATTTCAAATGCTGTGTAAAGTTATTACTAAGCCTGCTACCAGTCGCTTCTACTGCAGTTAAGGCTCACACATTATATCAGTATTAACAGTATTTTTTCAGTCAAATTCTAGTCCCTAGAAAATAACTCTATTGTGCATACATTTATCAGCCTGATACCAGTCACTACTACTGCATTTAAGGCTGTACTTACATCATACGGGTAACAGCAGTGTTTTCTTAGTCAATTCCATTCCCAGAAAATATTGTACTGCACATACCTCATTTGCAGGAGACCCCGCATGCTATTCCCATTTTCTGAAGTTACCCCACTCCTCTTCCAAATACTGCCTGAGATAGAGAAACAGCACACTCCGGTGCCATTTAAAATAACAAACTTTTGATTGAAGAATAATTAAGTAAAAACTCCAGCTCCTCTCGCGACCTCCTCCTTTGTTGAGGGTTGCAAGAGAATGACTGGGTATGACATGTGAGGGGAGGAGCTATATAGCAGCTCTGCTTGGGTGATCCTCTTGCAACTTCCTGTTGGGAAGGAGAATATATCCCATAAGTAATGGATGACCCGTGGACTGAACACACTTAACAAGAGAAAAAGGACACATCAAATTAGGAAAAACATTAACATATATTAAAAGTTCAATGATTTTGGTCCCATCTATAGTTTCCTCAGCTCATCCGATCAATGCCGTAATTCTAAAGAGATGGAGGTTGGCCTCCTGGGTTGTAGAGAGGGTTTCAAATTTGACTAGCATATGTTCCATGCATTGTATTATTAAAACCATTTTCAATTTATTTTCCTGTATGTGAAAGCAGATACATTTTTTTTTCCTTCTCCTTATTCTTGAATTGACGCTTGTACATCATGTTTGGCTAACAAAGTATTGCAATTGAGTTTTGCTGTAATTTATTGTCTGTATGCCAAAAACCAAACCTCAATAAAAAGTATTAAAATTAATAAATAAAAAGATGGAGGTCAATAGTACAGAACAAAGATACACACCTTCAGGAAGATTCTGAATAGAATGTACAATGGCTTCTGGAATCCCCATTTCCTGAATCCCTATGTCTGATGGATGAAAAAGTATCTCAGGAACGGCAAATCTCTCATTAGTCAAGCGAAGGATTTGTTCTCCAGCTGTGGGCTTTCCACTGAACACCATCTCTTCCCTAGGCTGTTCAAATCACAAACATTATGCCTTTTATGAAAATAGCACTGTACATATTTTGTAGACAGTACAATAGTGTAATAATGTGTACTCACTATTTAATCTAGTGTCTAACTTGAATGTTATAAACTTCACTTTCTAGCCTAGAGTTATCTGCTTGCTTAACATTTTCTACAGTGCAATGTATTACAGATTCCTATAAAAGTAATCTAATGCAATGCTGAATGATATACCTCTAAATAATGTTATCAATTGCAGAACATTCAGAAGCATTTACAAACTCAAAACACTGCACAAAAATCTAAATGTTAGCCTTTGTATATATTTAAAAGGACAGTAAACCTTAAAAATAATGTTATATAATTCTGCACATAGTGCAGAATTATATAACATTACATTAGCCAAACTTTTTAAATCATAATATTGCCTTTTTATTTTTAAAAGAAAGCGCTGTTTCACAGACCCGCTCTCTGCTGAGCGGGTCTGTTATATTTCCTCAGCGCATCGGGCCAGCTGTATAGTCACAGCCTGGCCCGACCGCGCCATAAGACTAAGTGCAGCTCGCTCCTGTCACAGGAGCAAGCTGCACTTAGTGCTATGGCGCAGTCGGGCCAGGCTGTGACTATACAGCTGGCCCGATGCGCTGAGGAAATATAACAGACCCGCTCAGCAGAGAGCGGGTCTGTGAAACAGCGCTTTCTTTTAAAAATAAAAAGGCAATATTATGATTTAAAAAGTTTGGCTAATGTAATGTTATATAATTCTGCACTATGTGCAGAATTATATAACATTATTTTTAAGGTTTACTGTCCCTTTAAGGGAATTAAAAAAATAAAAAGAAGAAAAATAAGAAGAATACCTAAGAAACCAATAAATATTTGCTGGATTGGTCACATAATTGGTGTTTGCATAAATATTTAATAAATTTGCATACATACTGAATAACTAGCAATATCAGATGTGTGGATCACTACACATGTGTCACCCCCACAAATGAACAACTACTTTACAGGAGTATCAATTGAAGAAAGAAAAAAAAAGGATTTTCAGTGAATACACAATAAAAGCATGGCTAGCTCACTAAAAACATGTAAAGAGGCAGAAGGCATATATAGCCCCTGCAACACCTCTACCAGGTGATACTCCTGTATAGTTCATGTTCAATTGTGGGGGTAACACATGTGTAGTGATCCCCATATCTGATATTGGTAGTTATTAAATATATATACATGAAATGAAATGCTGAAATCTCTGTCTATACTGATGTAAGTAATATTAATTTTTCGTAGTTCTAATTTAACACGAAATTATGTGTCCAATCCGGCAAATATTTATTGGTTTCTTAGGTTTTACTTTTATTTATTTTTTAAATTCCCTTAAATATATACAAAGGCTAGAATTTAGACTTTCTTTATGCTTTTTCAGAAGAGCTTGAACAGAATACCTTGTTAGCAGAGTTTAGTGGTTCCTCGCCCAAGTTTTATACTTTCTACACAGCTGTTTCAATTAATGATGGTGTTTCAAACTACATATTAAATTAATGATCATTAACATAGTAGATGAGGTTGAAAAAAAAAAGACAGAGTTCCATCGAGTGCAACCTATACAAATCTAACATACTTAAAAAAAAGCTCTAATTGAGCTTAAATGAATCCCATTTAACATAAGCAATCATTTCCCTGAATTCTGTTTATAGCCAGAAATGTATATAAACCATTTTTATATGTATCCAAGGTATTAGCATTTACTACCTCCTCAGATAATGAGTTCCACAATTTTATTGCTCTTACAATGAAAAAAACATTTACATTGGAGCCTTAAATTGTGACTTCTTGTCACAAACAATTTTCTCGGAATAAACTGATCTACTGCCATCTCTGTATATGGGCCTTAAATATATTTATATAAAAGTAATCATGCCACCTCTCAAGCGCCTTTTTTCTAGAGGAAACAGACCCAGTTTGGCTAGCCTTTCGTCAAAGCTTAAATTCTCCATTCCCCTTATTAGCTTTGTGGCCCTTCTCTTAACTTTTTTTTTAGATCGGTCCCCAAAACTGCACTCCATACTCAATGTAAGGTCTTACCAGGGATTTATATAGTGAAAGAATTATGCTTTCCCCCCCTTTGCATCAATGGCTATTTTAATACATGCTGTTTAGTATAATTGTTTAATCATATGCCTACAAAATCCCTGACTTTACATAAGTGTACCTAGAAAAATTTATGCTGTTTTGAGGGCAAATGGTGGTCACACCAAATATTGACTTGAGATTTTTCTTCTGTTCACTCACTGCGTTTTGTTAATTGATACATTTTTATCTTTGAAAGCATTGCTACTTTACACCATTTTTTTCACACCTGCCTAAAACTTTTGCAAAAGGAGATTATATATATTATATACATATAAAGACAGACATACACACACACATATATATATATATATATATATATATATATATATACAGGGAGTGCAGAATTATTAGGCAAGTTGTATTTTTGAGGATTAATTTTATTATTGAACAACAACCATGTTCTCAATGAACCCAAAAAACTCAATATCAAAGCTGAATAGTTTTGGAAGTAGTTTTTAGTTTGTTTTTAGTTATAGCTATTTTAGGGGGATATCTGTGTGTGCAGGTGACTATTACTGTGCATAATTATTAGGCAACTTAACAAAAAACAAATATATACCCATTTCAATTATTTATTTTTACCAGTGAAACCAATATAACATCTCAACATTCACAAATATACATTTCTGACATTCAAAAACAAAACAAAAACAAATCAGTGACCAATATAGCCACCTTTCTTTGCAAGGACACTCAAAAGCCTGCCATCCATGGATTCTGTCAGTGTTTTGATCTGTTCACCATCAACATTGCGTGCAGCAGCAACCACAGCCTCCCAGACACTGTTCAGAGAGGTGTACTGTTTTCCCTCCTTGTAAATCTCACATTTGATGATGGACCACAGGTTCTCAATGGGGTTCAGATCAGGTGAACAAGGAGGCCATGTCATTAGATTTTCTTCTTTTATACCCTTTCTTGCCAGCCACGCTGTGGAGTACTTGGACGTGTGTGATGGAGAATTGTCCTGCATGAAAATCATGTTTTTCTTGAAGGATGCAGACTTCTTCCTGTACCACTGCTTGAAGAAGGTGTCTTCCAGAAACTGGCAGTAGGATTGGGAGTTGAGCTTGACTCCATCCTCAACCCGAAAAGGCCCCACAAGCTCATCTTTGATGATACCAGCCCAAACCAGTACTCCACCTCCACCTTGCTGGCGTCTGAGTCGGACTGGAGCTCTCTGCCCTTTACCAATCCAGCCACGGGCCCATCAAGACTCACTCTCATTTCATCAGTCCATAAAACCTTAGAAAAATCAGTCTTGAGATATTTCTTGGCCCAGTCTTGACGTTTCAGCTTGTGTGTCTTGTTCAGTGGTGGTCGTCTTTCAGCCTTTCTTACCTTGGCCATGTCTCTGAGTATTGCACACCTTGTTCTTTTGGGCACTCCAGTGATGTTGCAGCTCTGAAATATGGCCAAACTGGTGGCAAGTGGCATCTTGGCAGCTGCACGCTTGACTTTTCTCAGTTCATGGGCAGTTATTTTGCGCCTTGGTTTTTCCACACGCTTCTTGCGACCCTGTTGACTATTTTGAATGAAACGCTTGATTGTTCGATGATCACACTTCAGAAGCTTTGCAATTTTAAGAGTGCTGCATCCCTCTGCAAGATATCTCACTATTTTTGACTTTTCTGAGCCTGTCAAGTCCTTCTTTTGACCCATTTTGCCAAAGGAAAGGAAGTTGCCTAATAATTATGCACACCTGATATAGGGTGTTGATGTCATTAGACCACACCCCTTCTCATTACAGAGATGCACATCACCTAATATGCTTAATTGGTAGTAGGCTTTCGAGCCTATACAGCTTGGAGTAAGACAACATGCATAAAGAAGATGATGTGGTCAAAATACTCATTTGCCTAATAATTCTGCACACAGTGTATATATATAAATATTGGGCTATATCAGCACTACACTAATTATATAAAGACCCCAAAAATAAGCGGTATGTGGGAAAACCCAATCCTAACCGGTTATCCGTGCACAGAGAGTTAATTATAAAATTGTAAAAGAGAATAAAACAAAGTAACTCTTAACCCAGCACTAGGAGATAATAATAAATTATAAACTAAAGATAAAGGCACCCAGAAGAGAACCAGACCAACAGCAGGTACTATTTATAATATTTTATCAGCACTCAAAATTGTGACAAAATAGATATATTATATATCATATGAGGCAACATATATCTAATAGCAGAGAGTCCCACATAGTGTTAAATAACACACAAAAGTCTTTTAAGATAAACCCTTTAGAGGCCTCTATTCAAGTGTAAAATGTATATGTATACGTATATATTCCTGGAAGAAATCTTGAAACTTGTAATGTCCCATAGATAGGTCTCCAATGGCAGCCGCCATATAGCGAAAATTACAATTCAACAGTTCAGAGTTAAAATGATATAAAGCATATAAAAGGTATTACCGAATAGTGACGTTTCCTTTCCAGCACATACAGCTATTAATGCACAGGGTGATTCGCCTAAGATTGACTTAGGATTTTTAATCCCATCTCAGCTGTCGTGCAAGTGTAAAAATGCAATACCTTATCCGTTCGTGTTTCATCTGTACCTCGGTTGTTATTCCGTTTTCCTCAAGGCACTTAGTAGTTTGATCCACGCCTTGCTCCTTATTGCTGTTGGCAAAAGTGGCTTACCATTCGGGCTTTGTTTCTCGTGTGAGAGCTCCAACCATAAGACGGCAGGGATCAGCTGTTACCCCTCCGACAAACATACAGCTACGCGCGTTTCGCCCATAAATCAACGGGCTTCTTCCGGCTCAGATAAAGCACGAACGGATAAGGTATTGTATTTTTACACTTGCACGACAGCTGAGATGGGATTAAAAACCCTAAATTAATCTTAGGCGAATCACCCTGTGCATTAATAGCTGTATGTGCTGGAAAGGCAACGTCACTATTCGGTAATAGCTTTTATATGCTTTATATCATTTTAACTCTGAACTGTTGAATTGTAATTTTTGCTGTATGGCGGCTGCCATTGGAGACCTATCTATGGGACATTACAAGTTTCAAGATTTCTTCCAGGACTATATACGTATACATTTTACACTGGAATAGAGGCCTCTAAAGGGTTTATCTTACAAAGACTTTTGTGTGTTATTTAACACTATGTGGGACTCTGCTATTAGATATATGTTGCCTCATATGATATATAATATATCTATTTTATCATAATTTTGAGTGTTGATAAAATATTATAAAAAGTACCTGCTGTTGGTCTGGTTCTCTTCTGGGTGCCTTTATCTTTAGTTTATAATTTATTATCATCTCCTAGTGCTGGGTTAAGAGTTACTTTGTTTTCTTCTCTTTTACACACACACACATATATATATATATATATATATATATATATATATATATATATATATATATATATATATATATATATATACACACACACACATTTATGTATTTGGTTTGGGTTTTGCTGCACTTATCCCATAAGGGGATTTCTGTGGTCAAACAGTGAGATACTGTATATCTCATTATCATATCTTACCCAATGTACACAGAATATTTCTGGGAAAAATCAAGTGGAGATACCTGCCTGATGTGCTAATTGGCTGTACAATATATTTTGTGGCATATAAGAATTATATTTTATGTAGAACAACACATAAAACATGCAGTGGGAATTTCAGGGGGAAAAATGCATTTATTCAAAATATTACAGCACTAAAATTTTGCTCTTGTAGGAGTTCCAAGTGTCTTATATTTATTGACACTTCCACTTGTGTCATAAACTTTATAACTGTGCTGGAAAAAAGCTGAAAATTGAGTTCTTACATGGACTTAATATATACTAAATCATACATAAAAAATACTTATATACACATTTTAATGAGGGAAGCCATGAATTTCAAAGAAAGTGCACACAAAAATATTGAAAGCATTTAAAACTATATTTAGCTAAATACATTTGCAGTGCTCTAAAGTTAAATTTGAGACTTGCTGTAGCTTTGTACTATACACAGACAGGAAATCTGAGGAATACTATACTATGCATTCCATGTCTATAAATTCTGGAGGAGGAAATATAGAGCGAATAAAAGGCAAAAATAAATAAAAAATATTACATTTGTTTACTACAATTAAAAATGATACTGCCATACGGTTGTATGTCCTTTTTTTGGTCATTGCTATAAGAGCAAACAAAATATTTAGAAGCTAGAATTAACCACATTAAAGGACCAGTAAATACAGTAGATTGGCTAAAACAAAAAATACATTATAAAAAGACAGTGCAATAGCACTTAGTCTGAACTTCAAATGAGTAGTAGATTTTTTTTTTCTGACAAATTTCAGTTATCTCTATTTCCACTCCTCCTGTATTGTGTAAGAGAAATCAACCAATCACAAATGCATATACGTATATTCTGTGAATTCTTGCACATGCTCAGTAGGAGCTGGTTACTCAAAAAGTGTAAATATAAAATGACTGCACATTTTGTTAATAAAAGTTAAATGTAAAGTTGTTTAAAATTGCATGCTCTATCTGAATCATGAAAGTTTAATTTGACTTAAGTGTCCCTTTAAAAAGGGATATAAAACAGTCAGATTCATTTTTGTAATAAAGCACTAAGCAGTGGGTTGTGCTTAATAGAAATATATTTCTATTTGTACTATTCTTCATTTTAAAAAGGATTTAAATTTTTCTTTTTTTACTTCCTGTCACAGTCTCACAAAGGGTTTAGAGCCTCTACAGGAAGGGAAAGCAGCAGTTTTTCCTTTGAAGTGCTGCTAAGAGAAATCCAATCAAGCAGTTTATTTCCCATGCTCAGTAGAGAACTTTTGCTGCAAAAAGTATGTGACAATAGAACTTAAGTTCTGTAATGTCAGATTCCTTATCTAGCTGCAGGCAATAGCTACACTGAGAATGTCTAAATGCTCATTTAGCAAGAAAACAAGTAAGTTGTTTGCGGTCTAACACCATTTGTTTCTTTTTAGGTTGACTTTGATTTAAAATTATTCGACTAAAGGAGCACTGATTTATATCCCTTTAAAATATGAAGCCTAAAAACAGATATGTAGTTTCTTACCTTACAATAGCCTTTTTTGATTGTGCTAAAATCTGGCAAAACATAATCTACCATTACAGAGTTGTCTTCACCTTTTAGCCTAAAGAAACAAATATTCTATTAGTACTAAACTTTTATTAACCATACTAGCAAATCTTATAGACCCTTAATAAATACATACTTTGCAATTTCCATATCTTTATAAAAATCTTGTGCAACATAACAGACATCTTCTTTTACTTGGTTTATTACATGCGTTTCATCCATGACATGTAACTGCCTGAAAGAAAAAATAAATAGATAAAATAAAAATGTGCGATCTATATCACATACAGGTTAGATACAAATCCAAAAGGTTATTCATCCTGAAATAATTATTAGTTTTTAATTATGTAGCATGAAGCTGGATATTCATGGTTGGAATGTTTAAATTAATTCACAATGTCCTGCTCTCCCAGAGGTTTCTGTAAGATTATAGTGGACATTTTGCTTTCTATCTAGATCAGTGCTTTCCAAACTGTGTGTCGGGACACACTAGTGTGTCGGCAGGAGTGTGTTGGTGTGTCCCTGCTTCAGCACAATTTTTTTAAAATGTATTTATTTTTTGGGTTTCTGACTTTCCGCCTGCCTGCTACGCATATCACATGATTGACACGACACGTGATTGATACCTTGTGGGTCACAGATCATCTTACCCAATTGGCGCAGCTCAGTGGGAACTGAAACTATTCCCATTGGCGGCTTTGGCGGCACATTGGCTCCTGACTGCACGTGTAGTCTCCTTAATTGGCTCGTGACTGCATGTGTAGTCATTGAGTGGGACAGCAGTGTGTTTGCAGCACGGGCAGTAGTCAATTGGACTCACCGAGCTCTGAGGGCGGCAGCTTAAACGCTGAGCTGAAGTCAGAAGTCAAAATGTTTTGTTTTTTTTGCAGCTAGCTCCCAGTAGTGCATTGCTGCTCCTGCTCTTGATATATGGATAGGAAGTGGAAACTTAAAAATGCTTGATGATGAAATGCGAGTGTCTTTATCTAATATTCCACCAAATATTCAGAAATTGTGTTCATCCCATCAACCTCATACATCCCATTAAAATAGTAGCTATTGGTGTTATTATACTTTTTTTTAATTCTTGCACATACATACTGTTACTTGTAAATTTCATTATTATATAATTTATGTATGTGTCCGTATCTCTTAAAACAAGTTAGTTTAACCTCCTTCTTGCTAGTACAACTGATTTAATTACTGTGTCACGAAATGATGTAGGTCTAAAAAGTGTGTCACCAACATGAAAAGTTTGGAAAGCTCTGATCTAGATAGATATAATCACATATTCTTAGTTTTGTAGTTCTCAAAGCTGAATTTGTGTCTGTAGAAGTAACATGTCTACTCTTCACAACAAAAATGTTATAAAATATACATAGTTGAGAAATAGACCTTTAAAAGGACATAAATACCACATTTTTCTTTCATGATTTAAATAGAGCAGGGCGTTTCAAACCAGTCCTCAGGCCTCCCTAACAGGGCAGATTTTCAGGAGTACCTTGGGTGAGAGCAGGATAATAACCAGCTGATTATTTCAACTAGGCTCCAGTTCAGATATCCTGTTAGGGAGGCCTGGAGTTGGAAAACCCTGAAATAGAGAATACAATTTTAAATGGACAGGAAAGTTTTTTTTTTACATGATTTGGATAGAACAAACAATTTTAAACAACTTTTCAATTTACTTCTATTATCAAATTTGCTTCATTCACACATCTAGTTAGCCAATCACAAGAAATAAATGGGTGCAGGTACCAATCAGCAACTTGCTTTCACTAGTGTAGAATATGTGCATATTCTTTTTCAACAAGGTACCAAGATACCAAGAGAATAAAGCACATTTTAAAATAAAAGTGAATTTTAAAAGTGTCTTATAATTACAAGCTCTATCTGAATAATGCAAGTTTAATTTTGACTTTCCTATCCCTTTAAACAACTGGTTTACCTCTGTTATCAAATTTGCTTCATTCTATTGGTATCCTTTGTTGGAGGAGTAGAAATGCGTTACTGGGAGAGAGCTGAACACATCAGGTGAGCCCATCACAAGAGGCATATATGCATAGCCACCAATCAGCAGCTTGTTCCCAGTAATGCATTGCTGCTCCTAAGCATACCTAGGCATGCTTTTCAACAAAGGATACCAAGAGAATAATGCAAATAGGAAAGTTGTTTAAAAACAGAATTTATGTTTACCTGATAAATTACTTTCTCCAACGGTGTGTCCGGTCCACGGCGTCATCCTTACTTGTGGGATATTCTCTTCCCCAACAGGAAATGGCAAAGAGCCAGCAAAGCTGGTCACATGATCCCTCCTAGGCTCCGCCTACCCCAGTCATTCGACCGACGTTAAGGAGGAATATTTGCATAGGAGAAACCATATGATACCGTGGTGACTGTAGTTAAAGAAAAAAAAAAAAATTATCAGACCTGATTAAAAAACCAGGGCGGGCCGTGGACCGGACACACCGTTGGAGAAAGTAATTTATCAGGTAAACATAAATTCTGTTTTCTCCAACATAGGTGTGTCCGGTCCACGGCGTCATCCTTACTTGTGGGAACCAATACCAAAGCTTTAGGACACGGATGAAGGGAGGGAGCAAATCAGGTCACCTAAATGGAAGGCACCACGGCTTGCAAAACCTTTCTCCCAAAAATAGCCTCAGAAGAAGCAAAAGTATCAAACTTGTAAAATTTGGTAAAAGTGTGCAGTGAAGACCAAGTCGCTGCCCTACATATCTGATCAACAGAAGCCTCGTTCTTGAAGGCCCATGTGGAAGCCACAGCCCTAGTGGAAGGAGCTGTGATCCTTTCAGGAGGCTGCCGTCCGGCAGTCTCGTAAGCCAATCTGATGATGCTTTTAATCCAAAAAGAGAGAGAGGTAGAAGTTGCTTTTTGACCTCTCCTTTTACCAGAATAAACAACAAACAAGGAAGATGTTTGTCTAAAATCCTTTGTAGCATCTAAATAGAATTTTAGAGCGCGAACAACATCCAAATTGTGCAACAAACGTTCCTTCTTCGAAACTGGTTTCGGACACAGAGAAGGCACGACTATCTCCTGGTTAATGTTTTTGTTAGAAACAACTTTTGGAAGAAAACCAGGTTAGTACGTAAAACCACCTTATCTGCATGGAACACCAGATAAGGAGGAGAACACTGCAGAGCAGATAATTCTGAAACTCTTCTGGCAGAAGAAATTGCAACCAAAAACAAAACTTTCCAAGATAATAACTTAATATCAACGGAATGTAAGGGTTCAAATGGAACCCCCTGAAGAACTGAAAGAACTAAGTTGAGACTCCAAGGAGGAGTCAAAGGTTTGTAAACAGGCTTGATTCTAACCAGAGCCTGAACAAAGGCTTGAACATCTGGCACAGCTGCCAGCTTTTTGTGAAGTAACACAGACAAGGCAGAAATCTGTCCCATCAAGGAACTTGCAGATAATCCTTTTTCCAATCCTTCTCGAAGGAAGGATAGACTCTTAGGAATCTTAACCTTGTCCCAAGGGAATCCTTTAGATTCACACCAACAGATATATTTTTTCCAAATTTTGTGGTAAATTTTTCTAGTTACAGGCTTTCTGGCCTGAACAAGAGTATCAATAACAGAATCTGAGAACCCTCGCTTTGATAAGATCAAGCGTTCAATCTCCAAGCAGTCAGCTGGAGTGGGACCAGATTCGGATGTTCGAACGGACCTTGAACAAGAAGGTCTCGTCTCAAAGGTAGCTTCCATGGTGGAGCCGATGACATATTCACCAGATCTGCATACCAAGTCCTGCGTGGCCACGCAGGAGCTATCAAGATCACCGACGCCCTCTCCTGATTGATCCTGGCTACCAGCCTGGGGATGAGAGGAAACGGCGGGAATACAATCTTCTATGGGTATAGTGGCGCGCTTGTTTAGAGTAGAAACCGCCCCCTCGACCTTGGGGACTGTCTGCCATAAGTCCTTTCTGGGGTCGACTATAGGAAACAATTTTTTAAATATGGGGGGAGGTACGAAAGGTATACCGGGCCTGTCCCATTCTTTATTAACAATGTACGCCACCCGCTTGGATATAGGAAAAGCTTCGGGGGGCCCCGGGGCCTCTAGGAACTTGTCCATTTTACATAGTGTTTCTGGAATGACCAGATAATCACAATCATCCAAATTGGATAACACCTCCTTAAGCAGAGCGCGGAGATGTTCCAACTTAAATTTAAAAGTAATCACATCAGGTTCAGCTTGTTGAGAAATTTTTCCTGAATCTGAAATTTCTCCCTCAGACAAAACCTCCCTGGCCCCCTCAGACTGGTGTAGGGGCCCTTCAGAAACAATATCATCAGCGTCCTCATGCTCTTCAGTATTTTCTAAAACAGAGCAGTCGCGCTTTCGCTGATAAGTGGGCATATTGGCTAAAATGATTTTGACAGAATTATCCATTACAGCCGTTAATTGTTGCATAGTAAGGAGTATTGGCGCGCTAGATGTACTAGGGGCCTCCTGTATGGGCAAGACTGGTGTAGACGAAGGAGGGGATGATGCAGTACCATGCTTACTCCCCTCACTTGAGGAATCATCTTGGGCATCATTTTTACTAAATTTTTTATGACATAAATCACATCTATTTAAATGAGAAGGAACCTTGGCTTCCCCACAGTCAGAACACAATCTATCTGGTAGTTCAGACATGTTAAACAGGCATAAACTTGATAACAAAGCACAAAAAACGTTTTAAAATAAAACCGTTACTGTCACTTTAAATTTTAAACTGAACACACTTTATTACTGCAATTGCGAAAAAGTATGAAGGAATTGTTCAAAATTCACCAAAATTTCACCACAGTGTCTTAAAGCCTTAAAAGTATTGCACACCAAATTTGGAAGCTTTAACCCTTAAAATAACGGAACCGGAGCCGTTTTTATATTTAACCCCTTTACAGTCCCTGGAATCTGCTTTGCTGAGACCCAACCAAGCCCAAAGGGGAATACGATACCAAATGATGCCTTCAGAAAGACTTTTCTATGTATCAGAGCTCCACACACATGCAGCTGCATGCCATGCTGTTCTCAAAAACAAGTGCGCCATACCGGCGCGAAAATGAGGCTCTGACTATGATTAGGGAAAGCCCCTATAGAATAAAGTGTCTAAAACAGTGCCTGCCGATATTATTTTACAAAAAATACCCAGATTAAATGATTCCTCAAGGCTAAATATATGTAAATATGATCGATTTAGCCCAGAAAACGTCTACAGTCTTAATAAACCCTTGTGAAGCCCTTATTTACTGTCTGAATAAAAATGGCTTACCGGATCCCATAGGGAAAATGACAGCTTCCAGCATTACATCGTCTTGTTAGAATGTGTCATACCTCAAGCAGCAAAAGACTGCTCACTGTTCCCCCAACTGAAGTTAATTCCTCTCAACAGTCCTGTGTGGAACAGCCATGGATTTTAGTAACGGTTGCTAAAATCATTTTCCTCATACAAACAGAAATCTTCATCTCTTTTCTGTTTCAGAGTAAATAGTACATACCAGCACTATTTTAAAATAACAAACTCTTGATTGAATAATAAAAACTACAGTTAAACACTAAAAAACTCTAAGCCATCTCCGTGGAGATGTTGCCTGTACAACGGCAAAGAGAATGACTGGGGTAGGCGGAGCCTAGGAGGGATCATGTGACCAGCTTTGCTGGCTCTTTGCCATTTCCTGTTGGGGAAGAGAATATCCCACAAGTAAGGATGACGCCGTGGACCGGACACACCTATGTTGGAGAAATGTCATCTTCTATCTGAACCATGAATGTTTCATTTTGACTATACAGTCACATTAACCCCATTGTTCCCGTGTAAATATATGTACTCAGAATCAGGAGGCTATCAAAATCCCTAATACCATAAAACAGAATCTTGAAATCCAGAAAGATCATAATCGCTAAATGTCTAAAATCCAGAAAATCAAAATGCAGAAAGAACAAAATCCCTAAATTATAAAATCTCTAAACTTAAAAAAAAAATAGGTATAAACAATTGAAAACAGGTAAAAATATATATTAAACAAGTTCCCTTACTGAGCCCAAAACAACTGCACATACTTCTTTCCACATAACTCACATAATCGCTCAGAACTCCCCATACACTTATAACAGACTTTGCTGCGATGCCAGTGGCCATCTTTGTTGTTCACTGCAAATCCCCTATCGAGCCACCGCATCAAACAGATACGATGCGCTGTGATGACCCCATCATCACTATTTTTTTGTCTTTTCCCGGGGGATTCAAGGGGGATGAAGCCCCCATTGTAAACCTCATTCCCCAAGGTTCACTTGGGGGGATGTCAGAGGAACGGCTGGGCGCCCCGTTGAACCCCCCCAGGCAGAGGCAAAAAGATAGATAAGATGGGGACTGCAGGATTTTATTGTTTCAGGATTATGATTTTCGGCATTTGACAAGTTAGGGATTATGTTGGAATTTAGAACTTCAGGGTTGAGGTGTTCTGTCTTCTGTACTTCGTTCTTCTGATATACTGTAGACCCCACAGTATCAACCCCTTACTAAGTTTCATAAGGGCTCAATGAATAGAAAATTGTTTGGAATGGGATAGATCTGCACAAGGAGCTAAATGTCAGGAGGAAGGGCAAGTAGTACAAATAAAATTGTTATTAATTTAATTAAAGGGGCATTCATTTAGTTAGAGTGACTGCTACATAAAATGTTGCAAGACTGCTGCCATAGAGTACCAAAGACACGTGAATGCTTCTGAGGTTATATAAGTAATCTGGAAATCAGGAGGGAAAACAAGAGGGCGACCCCTAGTGCAAATCAATGTGGAACCAGTGATGAATATCTGTAATTGCTTGCGAATGGATACTCACAAAAAGTAATGCACCTTATAGTGCAAATAAAGCATACTAGGAATATTATGGTGTCCTAGTGCACAAATCCGCCCAAAAAGCACTGTTGGGATCGATGGTGAACTTCAAATATATCAGGATGATGGAAAAACAGAGAACTCCAGTATCAATAAAAAAGTTTAATTAAAAAAATATACACAGATCTACAATGACATCTGTAGTAAAATTGCAACGCGTTTCTAAGCGCTAACCACGCTTTTTCCTCAGGCAATCATTTGCCTGAGGAAAAAGCGTGGTTAGCGCTTAGAAACGCGTTGCAATTTTACTACAGATGTCATTGTAGATCTGTGTATATTTTTTTAATTAAACTTTTTTATTGATACTGGAGTTCTCTGTTTTTCCATCATCCTGATATATTTGAAGTTCACCATCGATCCCAACAGTGCTTTTTGGGCGGATTTGTGCACTAGGACACCATAATATTCCTAGTATGCTTTATTTGCACTATAAGGTGCATTACTTTTTGTGAGTATCCATTCGCAAGCAATTACAGATATTCATCACTGGTTCCACATTGATTTGCACTAGGGGTCGCCCTCTTGTTTTCCCTCTTGATTTCCAGATTACAGATATCTTTTCTGCGTTTGGGAGGAGCAGCCCTCAGCAAAGTGCACAGTTAGCTGGGACACTGTGAAGTTCCCAGAACGTTCACCTAGGCATTATCTCTGCCTTCACACATTGTGAGTATGCTTACTTTTGCATTATTCCTTTTATAATAATTGGCTACACTAGGAGGCGCCCTTTTTTCTGTTCTGTTTCTTCACAGTGATTCATCCGTTTTTGAGGTTATATAAGCCCACATAGATATATACTCTTTAACAAAGGATACCAAAAGAACAACGAAAATGTGATAATAGAAGTAAAATTGGAAAGTTGTTAAAAATTATGCTCTATCAGAATCATGAAAGTTTAATTTTGACTTTACTGTTCCTTTAAATAAAACTATTTTAATTGTTATTAAAGTCATTATTTTTTTTTGTTAAAGGGATACTTAACCAAAAAATGTCTCATGATTCAGATAGAGCATGCAATTTTAAGCAACTTTCTAATTAACTCCTATAATCATTTTTCCTCGTTCTCTTGCTATCTTTATTTGAAAAAGCAGAAATCTAAGCTAAGGAGCCGGCCCATTTTTTAATCAGCACTCTGGATAGCGCTTGCTGATTGGTGGGTACAATTAGCCACCAATCAGCAAGCGCAACCCAGGTTCTGAACCAAAAATGAGCCGGCTCCTAAACTACATTTCTGCTTTTTAAATAAAGATAGCAAGAGAACAAAAAAAATGATAATAGGAGTAAATAAGAAAGTTGCTTAAAATTGCATGCTCTATCTAAACCATGAAAGAAAGAAAAAATGTGGGTTTAGTATCCCTTTAAACATATTTAAATTGTTAAAGGGACACTGAACCCAATTTTTTTCTATTGTGATTCAGATAGAGCATGCAATTTTAAGCAACTTTCTAATTTACTCCTATTATCAACTTTTCTTCGTTCTTTTGCTATCTTTATTTGAAAAAGAAGGCATCTAAGCTTTTTTTTAGTTCAGAACTCTGAACAGCACTTTTTTTTATTGGTGGATGAATTTATCCACCAATCAGAAAGGACAACCCAGGTTGTTCACCAAAAATGGGCAGGCATCTAAACTTACATTTTGGCATTTCAAATAAAGATGCCAAGAGAATAAAGAAAATTTGATAACAGGTGTAAATTAGAAAGTTGCTTAAAATGTCATGCTCTATCTGAATCACGAAAGAAAAAATTTGGGTTCAGTGTCCCTTTAAGGTAACTATTATTTTTCTACTTCCAATAAAGAACATCTGGGGGGGGGATCAAATATGAACTTATTAAAGTGGAGATAGTTCACCTCCCAATAATTGCAAAATTATCTCTCTTATGTATTTTTAAATGGTAAATACCCAAATCTTCTGATATAATTGGAAAAATAACGTGAAAAGCTATTCTAAAAAACATGTATTATGCTTACCTGATAATTTAATTTCCTTCTCTATGAGGAGAGTCCATGGCATCATTTCTTACTGTTGGGAAATACTGAACTTGGCCACCAGGAGGAGGCAAAGTCACCCCAGCCAAAAGCTTAAATACCCCCCCTACTTTGCTCATATCCCAGTCATTCTGCCAAGGGAACAAGGAACAGTAGGAGAAATATCAGGGTATAAATGATGCCGGAAGAGAAAAACAAATTTTGGTCCGCCCATCAGAGTATAGAGGCGGGGGCTGTGGACTCTCCTCATACAGAAGGAAATTAAATTATCAGGTAAGCATAATTATGTTTTCATTCTTAATATGAGGAGAGTCCACGGCATCATTCCTTACTGTTGGGAAAACTATACCCAAGCTCTAGAGGACACTGAATGATAACGGGAGGGATAAAGGAAAGGCGGAGCCTAATCTGAGGGCACCACAGCCTGTAAAACCTTTCTCCCAAAAGCTGCTTCAGCCGAAGCAAAAACATCAAATTTGTAGAATTTTTAAAAAGTATGTAAGGAGGACCAGGTAGCCGCCTTACAAATCTGATCCATAGAGGCCTTGTTCTTAAAGGCCCAAGAGGAAGCCACCGCTCTAGTGGAATGAGCCGTAATTCTCTGAAGAGGTCCCGCTGACTTGTAAGCTAAGCATATAACACTCCTCAACCAAAAAGATAAGGAAGTCAAAGAAGCCTTCTGACTCTTACGCTTCCCAGAGTAGATAACAAACAAGGAAGAAGTTTGTCTAAAATCCTTAGTAGCTTGAAGGTAAAACTTCAAAGCTCGAACCACAATCTCCTGATTGATGTTACGATCAGACACCACCTTAGGTAGGAAACCCAAGCGGGTACGTAGGACAGCCTTATCAGTGTGGAACACTAGATAAGGAGGCTCACATTGCAAGGCAGCCATTTCAGGAACTTTGCGTGCCGACGCAATAGCCAATAGAAAAAGAACCTTCCAGAACAACAATGTCAACCAAATGCATATGCTCACACGAAGACCGTTGTAAAAACTTAAAGGGACATTGAACACAAATTCTTTATTTTCTGATTCAGATAGAGCATGCAATTTTAAAGAAAACTTTCTAATTTACTCCTATTATCAAATTGTCTTCGTTCTCTTGCTATCTTTATTTGAAAAAGAAGGCATCTGAGCTATTTTTGGGTTCAGCACTCTGGACAGCACTTTTTTATTGGTTGATGAATTTATCCACCAATCAGCAAGAACAACCCAGGTTGTTCACCAAAAATGGGCCGTCATCTAAACTTACATTTTGGCATTTGAAATAAAGATGCCAAGAGAATGAAGGAAATTTGATAACAGGAGTAAATTAGAAAGTTGCTTAAAATGTCATGCTCTATCTGAATCACAAAATAAAAAATTTGGGTTTAGAGGTTTAAGAACAAGATTCAAACTCCAAGGTGGAGCGTTAGATCTAAACACAGGTCTGATCCTGATCAGAGCCTTAACGAAAGATTGCACGTCAGGGAGCTCTGCAAGCCTCTTGTGCAGCAAAACCGAAAGGGACGAAATATGTCCCCTCAGGGAACTGGCAGAAAGGCCCTTCTCCAGACCCTCTTGGAGAAAGGAAAGAATCCTGGCAGCCTTGACCTTTTGCCAGGCGAAACCACAGTCTTCACACCAGAATAAGTAAGCTCTCCACACCTTATGATAGATGCGACGAGTAACAGGCTTACAAGCCTGAATGAGAGAAAGTCAATAACCCTCTCGGAGAAAACTCTCTTGGCTAGGACAAAGCGTTCCATCTCCACGCAGTCAGCCTCAGAGAATCTAATGAACAAAAAGGACACTGTTCCAGCAGATCCCTGGGACAAGGTAACTTCCACGGAGGAGAGGAGGACATCCCCACCAGGTCCGAGAACCACATCCTTCGCGGCCACAATGGAGCAATCAGTATTACTGATGCCTGCTCCTGCTTGATGCGGGCCACTACACGAGGGAGAAGTGGTAACGGCGGAAAAATGTAAATTAGATTGAACCTCCAAGGCACTGCTAATGCATCTATTAGCTCAGCCTGAGGATCCCTCATATCTGGGAAGTTTGGAATTGAGCCCCCATCTGTTGCAAACTTCTGCAAACACCTCGGAATGGAGAGACCATTCCCCCGGATGAAAAAGATTGTCTGCTGAGGAAATCCGCTTCCCCAGTTGTCCACACCTGTAATGTGGATCGCTGACAGAGCGCAGTTGTGGGCCTCCGCCCACTCCAGAATCTGAGATACTTCCCTCATTGCTAGGGAGCTCCTCGTTCCTCCCCCGATGGTTGATGTAAGCCACGAGGTTATGTTGTTATGTTGGAATCTGATAAACTGTAACAAAACCCAGAAGAGGCCAAGCCTTCAGAGCATTGAAGATCGCTTGAAGTTCCAAAATGTTGATCGGGAGGAAGGATTCCTCTCGAGTCCACAGGCCCTGTGCCTTCCTGGCACCCCAAACAGCTCCTTATCCTGAGAGACTTGCATCTGTAGTCACAATCTCCCAGGATGGTCTTAAGAAGGATGTCCCTTGGGATTCTCTCGACTGGTTGTCCAGAGAAATCTGTTGAGACAGATCCGAATGATCACCGTTCCACGTCTCAGTATGCACAGCTGAAGTGGTCCGAGATGGAATCTGGCAAAAGGAATGATGTCAATGCTGGACACCATGAGACCAATTACCTCCATACACCGAGCCACAGAGGGCCTTAAGGAGGTCTGGAGGGCAAGACAAGCGGAAGTTAGCTTGTAACGTCTCTGGTCTGTAAGGAATATCCTCATGGATATGGAATCTATTATAGTACCCACGAATTCCACCCTGGTACTGGGAATAAGAGAATTCTTTTCTAAGTTGATCTTCCATCCATGAGATCAAAGAAGAAATAGAAGAGCTTTCAAATTGTCTGCTGCCAGACGACAGAATGGTGCTTGAACCAGAATATTGTCCAAGTATGGCGCTACTGCTATACCTCTGGTTGTGGCCACTGCAAGCAGAGCCCCTAGAACCTTCGTAAAAACTCTTGGAGCAGTAGCTAGACCAAACGGAAGTGCAATAAACTGGAAGTGCTGGTCCAGGAACGCAAACCTTAGGAACGTTTCCTTGTGTATTGCAACGTGAAGGTAAGCATCCTTCAGATCTATCGTGGTCATGAACTGTCCTGAACTAAGGGAAGGATGGGCCTTATCGTCTCCATCTTGAACGAGGGGACAGATAGGAATTTGTTTAAGCACTTTAGGTCCCGTATCTGGTGGAAAGTTCCCTCCTTCTTGGTACCACAAAGAGGTTTGAATAGTATCCCAGACTTCTTTCTACCAGAGGTACCGGGACAATGACTCCTAGGGAGGAGAGATCCCTCACGCACCCCAGAAAGGCCTCTCTCTTTTCTGGCCTTGAACACAGGTTTGAATCTGCCCCTGGGTGGATGAGACTGAAAACCTATCTTGTACCCCTGAGCGATGACCTCGAGGACCCAAGGGTTTTGCAAACCCCCAAACCAAGCATCTGAAAAGAGCGACAGTCTGCCCCCTACAAGATCCAGAGCTGGATCGGGGGACGCCCCTTCATGCCGACTTTGTCTCGGCGGGCTTCTTGCTCTGCTTGGATTTATTCCAGGACTGAGCCGGCTTCCAAGTCCCCTTAGATTGCTCGGGCTTTGCGAAGGGCTGCTAACATTGGGATTTATCCGAACGAAACGAAAATTAGGACCTTGTCCCTTAGGCTTGTTCTTCTTATCCTGCAGTAAAAAGGCACCTTTGCCTCCAGTAATGTGGAGATAATTGAGTCCAGATCTGGACCAAATAGAATCTTTCCCTTAAATGAGAGGGAAAGAAGTATTGTCTTAGAAGTCATGTCCACAGACCAGGACTTCAGCCAGAGTGCCCTACGGGCTTGAACAGAAAAACCTGAAGCCTTGGCATTCCGGCAAATAATTTGCATATTTGCATCACAAATAAAAGAATTAGCCACCCTTAAGACCTTAATTCTTTCCTGGATCACGTCGAGGGGACTCTCAGATAAGGAGTCGCACCAGTAGGTAACTGCTCCAGCAACCGCAGCGACAGCTGCTACTGGTTGAAACAAATATCCCGTATGTTGAAACATCTTTCTTAAAAGGGACACTAAAGCTAAATTTTTTCTTTCGTGATTCAGATAGATAGAGCATGCAATTTTAAGCAACTCTCTAATTTACTCATATTATAAATTTTTCTTCGTTCTCTTGCTATCTTTATTTGAAAAAGAAGGCATCTAAGGGTTTTTTTTGGTTCATACTCTGGACAGCATTTTTTTTATTGGTGGATGAATTTATCCACCAATCAGCAAGGACAACCCAGGTTGTTCCCCAAAAATAGGCCGGCATTACTTTCTTGCATTTCAAACGACAAACTATCCTCAAGCGGGATAGTAGTGCATTTAGCAAGCGTGGAGATAGCGCCATCCACCTTGGGGATGGAACCCCACAACTCCAATTGAGAGTCCGGGAACCAGGAACAATTTTTTAAAGGAAGAAGAAGGGGAAAATGACGAACCAATTCTTTCCCATTCATTCTTAATAATGTTCGCCATCTTTACGGGAACTGGAAAAGTTTGTGGTACAACCCTGTCCTCGTAGACCTTATCTAATTTAGGAATCAAAGGTTCCTCAGACAATTTGGGCTCTGGAACCTCTAACGTAGCTAAAACTTCAATCCTAAATCTAAAAGACTGGTTACTCCGCAGCTGGAGGCTTAGAGGCAACAGATTCCGACCCAGAAAGAGCACCCTCTGAAGTATCAGAGGCCCCCTCATCATCAGATAATCTTGTATCAGATAAATCCAATAAGCTAGTAGATAACACCTGGGAAGAATAGTAATAGTTGACCTTTCGCTTGCGTTTAACAGGGCGAGGTAAAGCACTAAAGGCCGCAGACACTGCCGATTGTAACTGCTCAGTAAAGTCTGGCGGTAAAAGGGCCCCTCCAGATGGAGGATTAGGAGTGCTACGGGAAACTGCATGTGTATTAGTAGATGACTGTAGGGTGCGCACATCACGGGACGGAGACTCCTCAGAGGTGGACGGCTCAGTGGTATCAAACATTAACTTTCTTAGACATGATTACTTCATCAAGGTATGTGAAATATAATTGAGCAGGCGGGTATACCGTGGCCTCCTCACAATATAGACAGGTATTAGACTTAGGTAAAGAGGGAGTACCCTCTAACGCATCAGAATCCTCCATAGCTTGCACTTATAAAGCAGACTATTGATTAATAAGAAAAAAACGGCACCTTTATAACCCCAATGGCTGGGGCACTCACCACCTCCTATGACCCAGGCCAAACAGAGAAATTGCTTCTTCTCTGGTAAACCGCACAGTCAGAAAACAAGTGTGACCACACCCGGTCACATGGTGCGCAATACAGGACCGCTCCTGCTATAATAGTAAAAAAGTGTGCCAAGCCTTTCAAACTGCGCAGCTTCCAAAAACGAAAGTAAAATACTCTGTACATTCCAACATCTGCCTAAGCCTCATCTTACACATGTCGCAGCATAATCAAATAAACTTATGTTATTAATCCCCCCTGTTCAATAATCCTCTTCCGGAGATATTAACCCTTGATTCCATACAGATAAAAGAAGCCACACTGTGACCCTGTCTTCTTGCGTTATCATATGTGTAAAAAAACATAAATTATGCTTACCTGATCATTTTCTATTCTTCTGACGGGAAGAGTCCACAGCTGCATTCATTACTTTTGGGAAATACAGAACCTGGCCACCAGGAGGAGGCAAAGACACCCCAGCCAAAGGCTTAAATATCTTCCCCACTTCCCTCATTCCCCATTCATTCTGTCAAGGGAACAAGGAACAGTAGGAGAAATATCAGGGTGAACAAAAGGTGCCAGAAGAACAAATAATTACCGCCGCATTATAGATAAAAACATGGTCGGGAGCTGTGGACTCTTCACGTCAGAAGAAAAGAAAATGATCAGGTAAGCATAATTTATGTTTTTCTTCTTAAACGGGAAGAGTCCACAGCTGCATTCATTACTTTTGGGAAAACAATACCCAAGCTTAAGGACACTGAATGCAAACAACAGGTGGGTACAAAAGGCAGCCCCTTCGAAAGGCGCCACAGCCTGAAATTACCCAACACCCTATAAAAATATAGACGACACGGGTGAAAACCTGAAGCCCAGGTAACTGCACATTAGTTACACCGCAAGCAAAGCCGAACTAGAGACCACTCGGTCCCAGAGTCCGTCGAGCACAAACAGCCTCCGAGGAGTCAGCCCCGCGGGACACGACTCCCATGAAGGTACCCGGCCATAAGACAAGGACCACTATCTGTCCCAAAAAAGAGAACAGATTCCCAGGAAAAATCTAAAGGATCATTCCACACGGCTCAACAAACATAGAACAACCCAAGGTTGTCTTACGATAGTAGCGCCCAGGGAGATGATCTCCCTAGAAACACAAGGACCGAATAAAAAAAGAAATCCATACACAGGGAAACACGTCCCAAAAAAGACTTGAGGGACACCCTCATATCCCTGATCCAATCACATACCCTAAGGTACTCCAGAAAACCAAGGAGTTCTCAGTTGCCTCGTATCAGACCGAAACCTGCAGGTTAGGCCAGCAGCAATATGATAACTATTCCAGCAGTTAGGAAAGAACTCTCCAGAGAACACCTAATTGTCTGAACATTAAATCTCAATGACCAGCTTCCAAGAAGGAAAGCTAACTCAACCATTGCGAAACCCAAACCACCAAAAGGCGTATTAAAGCCTGCTAGCACACATTCAAAGTGCAAATAGCTTTAGCTGGTTTCAAACTGCTAACCTTCCAAAAGCTCATAGCCCTCTGAATACCAGGCTCCAATGAGCGTACCCTCCCAGTACCAGACGTCAGTAGAAAAGAGGAGGACATCAAAAGCCCTCCCACTAAAGGTGAGGACCGATTCTGGAAGAAAACGGTCAACACTACATAGCTAACCGATCCCTGAGCTTCCCTCCAGGGTAATGGTCCCAGCCCAAAGGCTAGTCAAAGACCGAAGACAAGAGTCCCAGACCTCTGGAAGATAAAAGGAAGGATCAACAAGGAACAAAGCCACCGGGTAGACCTCTGACCTCCACTACAAACAGAATTCTACCGTGATTCAGGATAAGCATTGTGCACGGGTACGAGACCCCTACACTGCCGTCTTCCCCAAAAAAGGAACACTTTCCAAGGGCAGAGGGCCCTCAGACCCCCAACATCTATATATCAGAATCCAACATTTAGCAGGAGCCCCAACAGGGTTCAAGCCCTCAGCCTCTTGGCCTTCAGCTTTCAAGGAAACAGATTACCACAAAGCCATTGTGGGACACAATGGCTTTGATACTAAGGTACTCCGAGCCAGGAGAGCCCAACCCCCGTTTTAGAAGAGAAGGGAACGAAAAAAACGGAAAAACCACCCTACCATAGAGGCGAGACTCAAATGCGCCAGAAGACAAGTAAAGATCCGTCAGAAAGAACTAAGTCCTAAGCCACAGGCAGATAGGCATCTCCACGAAAAACAGAGCCCCGCCCCGGCCCCCTGAGAGAGGCACACAGGACCACAAACACCTAAGGTGAGACCGAACCGTCCATACCCAGCTAGGGAGACACATGGGCCTAGGCCAGGGTCCTCGAAAAATGGAATTGATCGAAAGATCTAACTTCCAGAGGAACCCTAAGCTACCTCCTACGATTAAGAGCGCACCATCTAAAGTCCCTAGACTTGGCGATCCAGCAACAGCCTCAAACCCAAGAGTCTGAAACAACTCCTGAACGGTTTAAGAATTCAGCACACAGTGCACTTGGATCGCAAGGAAATCTCGTAGACAAGCAAAAACACGTGATACACACACTGGCAAGGTAGCACCAGCACCCGAAGGTGAATAGGAACCCTGGACCATGTTTGCCATCCCAAGAGTTAGACATGAGGCACTCTCCACGAAGCCCTAATGGAACATCAAGGATAAATGGTCAATTACCTGACCCCAGAAGGGCGACCGTCTGTAACTGACCTCGACCCTTCACTGTTAAGACCCAAGGCAAGAGTAGCAACGAGGACGCAGAAACACCCAAACGTCGAGACCGTGGTCAGACCAAGGGTATAATATGGAAGAGACAACAGCCAGAGATCCTTGTAGGATCGATCTTCCAAAAAGAAACCTCTATAACAGGGTAAAAGCTGGACCTCGCAGCTCTACACAGAAGGCAGGGAACCCCTGTACACCACCTCTTAGAGTAACGCAAATCTGAAAAGAGGAAGGACATGCCCGCGCTTCCAGACCAGATGATCCACCCAAGGCGGGAGGAAGGAGACTCTTCCACCGTAAGAAAATGTTTAATAGCCTAAAGAGTCAGCATCCATAAGAACTTCGAGTGAAGACGCAAATAGTCGGAACACCAGACCACATAGGTCACTCACATTTCCCAACTCCAAAGGAATGGAAATTACGGGGACCAAAGAACCATGATTGCGTCTGCAAAAACAGATCTGTATCCCAGGCGAGTAGCCCTAACCAGCCGATCTTAGATCGGTACTTACAAACCTCCAGACAGAGGGGTTGTATTAAACAGTAGGCCTCATACTTCAATAGGATCCGAGCTCAGAGTCCATAGCAATAGGCCAAATGACATTCACAATCTGACAGGATAAAATCAGCACCACGAGGGTGACATGAACCCAGGTAACAGGCGAAAAGCGTCCGACAAGTACCTGCCTGGTAATAAGGACAATCCAGAACTGCCCAAGGTCCAAGAAAATTCGACCCGAAGGATCGATATATGAACTAGAAAACATAATTCTATTACTCAAAAAGTGTGCAACTTCTGAGGAAGTGCCCACGCGACCACAAAATCGCAAGTATCAGTTCCATAGAAGAACGTTAACAATGATAGTGATCACAGCGCCGAACAGCCTAAGGATAAGTGCACAATCACGTCAGGGAAGGCTGAATAGATTTATTGTATACAAAGTGGTACTGATAAAATTAATATTAATATGAACAAGAGTTAAAATTGCGATAAAAATAAACATAAACACAAAAAATAAAAACCAAATATTTAAAATAAACACAAAAATAATAATCACAAAATTAATAATCCAAAAGTTTGGACAAAATTTGTCAGTTATTGGGGGAGACTGTTACGTTAACCCCGCTGACAACAATATTAGAATAACTAAATGAATACTAAAACAGTAGTACAGTAAGAACCTTTACTGAAAGTGGGTGTATCCTAGTGTGTCTAACCGTAGGTGAGCATGGTCTAATACCACTTGTTGGATAAAACCTTAAATGATGGCAGCAATAAACGTTGATGGCACCGTTTAAGGGCCTAGAGCCTGATAAGTAAAGTGCTAAGAATGTAGCACGATAGATGCCAGTGGGATTATGGATCCATATCCAAGGATTTGGCCGCAGTGAAGATCCTACAATCGGAGTGCTTGACAGTTGCCGCACTCAAATTAGGGTCTTAGGAGCTAACCCCTGTTAGCAGGAATGTCTAACTAACCAGTTAGTGCTAAATGTGCAACAAAGAATCAAACAGTGAACAGTGGGTACAGATATAAATAGGTGGAGTAAGCAGTGGTTTCAATAAAAAATCTGAACGATCATTACATAAATCTATAAAACATTCTGTGGTAGACCGAGTAGGAGAAATACAAAAAGAGTGGTATAAAAAACACAACTAGTGCTAATTCCACAGATCGTGTACAATAATCTACAAAGAAAAAAAAAAAAAAAAAAAAGTGTTTTTTCAACAAAGGATAACAATGAGCCTTACAGTGCTAAAGTGCAGGCGAACAAATATGAGTGTGGGCAAAGTCAATTCAAAATCTGTGCCAATAAAAATAATAAAAAAGAACAATAATAAAAAAGTTAAATAAAATATCGTGCAGTGTCCTGAAAAATCCAAGGAAGCTTCTGTTGAGCCCAAAAAGAAAAAAAGAAAAAAGAAAAACGGGTGAGGAAAAATATGAGGAAAAAATGAGGAGTACAAATGTCAATGTGCCAGTAAAAGAGTTATGAATAGACAACAATCTATTACAGACCACAGTCTATTAGCCAGTTAAGGAAGTTCCATTATAGGTCTTTATCCATATGAAAAAGTAAGTGGTAGCTGGAAAAAGGGTTATCCAGGAACTCCTTTGGACAATCCAGCTGTGAAAGTATCGTTGATTCTGTGGAGTGGAGAAAGCCCAGAGGCGTGGCTGTTTCTCATGCACGAGCACGGATTCCCAGGGAATCCGTGCTCGTGCATGAGAAACAGCCGCGCCTCTGGGCTTTCTCCACTCCACAGAATCAACGATACTTTCACAGCTGGATTGTCCAAAGGAGTTCCTGGATAACCCTTTTTCCAGCTACCACTTACTTTTTCATATGGATAAAGACCTATAATGGAACTTCCTTAACTGGCTAATAGACTGTGGTCTGTAATAGATTGTTGTCTATTCATAACTCTTTTACTGGCACATTGACATTTGTACTCCTCATTTTTTCCTCATATTTTTCCTCACCCGTTTTTCTTTTTGGGCCCAACAGAAGCTTCCTTGGATTTTTCAGGACACTGCACGATATTTTATTTAACTTTTTTATTATTGTTCTTTTTTATTATTTTTATTGGCACAGATTTTGAATTGACTTTGCCCACACTTTAGCACTGTAAGGCTCATTGTTATCCTTTGTTGAAAAACCACTTTTTTTTTTTTTTTTTTTCTTTGTAGATTATTGTACACGATCTGTGGAATTAGCACTAGTTGTGTTTTTTATACCACTCTTTTTGTATTTCTCCTACTCGGTCTACCACAGAATGTTTTATAGATTTATGTAATGATCGTTCAGATTTTTTATTGAAACCACTGCTTACTCCACCTATTTATATCTGTACCCACTGTTCACTGTTTGATTCTTTGTTGCACATTTAGCACTAACTGGTTAGTTAGACATTCCTGCTAACAGGGGTTAGCTCCTAAGACCCTAATTTGAGTGCGGCAACTGTCAAGCACTCCGATTGTAGGATCTTCACTGCGGCCAAATCCTTGGATATGGATCCATAATCCCACTGGCATCTATCGTGCTACATTCTTAGCACTTTACTTATCAGGCTCTAGGCCCTTAAACGGTGCCATCAACGTTTATTGCTGCCATCATTTAAGGTTTTATCCAACAAGTGGTATTAGACCATGCTCACCTACGGTTAGACACACTAGGATACACCCACTTTCAGTAAAGGTTCTTACTGTATTACTGTTTTAGTATTCATTTAGTTATTCTAATATTGTTGTCAGCGGGGTTAACATAACAGTCTCCCCCAATAACTGACAAATTTTGTCCAAACTTTTGGATTATTAATTTTGTGATTATTATTTTTGTGTTTATTTTAAATATTTGTTTTTTATTTTTTGTGTTTATGTTTATTTTTATCGCAATTTTAACTCTTGTTCATATTAATATTAATTTTATCAGTACCACTTTGTATACAATAAATCTATTCAGCCTTCCCTGACGTGATTGTGCACTTATCCTTAGGCCGTTCGGCGCTGTGATCACTATCATTGTTTTCAGATTCTGTCCCTTTAGGGGATTGGTTAGACCCCTTTTTGTGTTTCACAGCTTAGGATATTTCTTAGCGCTGCAATATCAAACCATCCTTCCCATAGAAGAACGTTCTCAAAAACGAAAGTCTGACATGAGCTTTAACCCCTTAATGACCACAGCACTTTTCCATTTTCTGTCCGTTTGGGACCAAGGCTATTTTTACATTTTTGCGGTGTTTGTGTTTAGCTGTAATTTCCCTCTTACTCATTTACTGTACCCACACATATTATATACCGTTTTTCTCGCCATTAAATTAACTTTCTAAAAATACCATTATTTTCATCATATCTTATAATTTACTATAAAAAAATTATAAAATATGAGGAAAAAATGGAAAAAAACACACTTTTTTTAACTTTGACCCCCAAAATCTGTTACACATCTACAACCACCAAAAAAAAAAACATGCTAAATAGTTTCTAAATTTTGTCCTGAGTTTAGAAATACCTAATATTTACATGTTCTTTGCTTTTTTTGAAAGCTATAGGGCCATAAATACAAGTAGCATTTTGCTATTTCCAAACTACTTTTTTTCAAAATTAGCGCTAGTTACATTGGAACACTAATATCTTTCAGGAATCCCTGAATATCAATTGACATGTATATATATTTTTTTAGAAGACATCCCAAAGTATTGATCTAGGCCAATTTTGGTATATTTCATGCCACCATTTCACCGCCAAATGCGATCAAATACAAAATATCGTTCACTTTTTCACAAATTTTTTCACAAACTTTCGGTTTCTCACTGAAATTATTTACAAACAGCTTGTGCAATTATGGCACAAATGGTTGTAAATGCTTCTCTGGGATCCCCTTTGTTCAGAAATAGCAGACATATATGGCTTTGGCATTGCTTTTTGGTAATTAGAAGGCCGCTAAATGCCGCTGCGCACCACACGTGTATTATGCCCAGCAGTGCAGGGGTTAATTAGGGAGCTTGTAGGGAGCTTGTATGGTTAATTTTAGCTTTAGTGTAGTGTAGTAGACAACCCAAAGTAATGATCTAGGCCCATTTTGGTATATTTCATGCCACCATTTCACTGCCAAATGCGATCAAATAAAAAAAAAAACGTTAAATTTTTCACAATTTTAGGTTTCTCACTGAAATCATTTACAAACAGCTTGTGCAATTATGGCACAAATGGTTGCAAATGCTTCTCTGGGATCCCCTTTGTTCAGAAATAGCAGATATATATGACTTTGGCGTTGCTTTCTGGTAATTAGAAGGCCGCAAAATGCTGCTGCGCATCACACGTGTATTATGGCTAGCAGTGAAGGGGTTAATTAGGAAGTTTGTAGGGAGCTTGCAGGGTTAATTTTAGCTTTAGTGTAGAGATCAGCCTCCCACCTGACACATCAGACCCCCTGATCCCTCCCAAACAGCTCCCTTCCCTCCCCCACCCCACAATTGTCCCCGCCATCTTAAGTACTGGCAGAAAGTCTGCCAGTACTAAAATAAAAGCTTTTTGGGGGGTTTAGGTTTTTTTAAAAAAAAAAATAATTATTCTGCTGTATAGGACCCCCCTTAGCCTCCAACCTCCCTGATCCCCCCCAAAACAGCTCTGTAACCTTCCCTATCTGCCTTATTGGGGCCATCTTGGGTACTGGCAGCTGTCTGCCAGTACCCAGCTTACACAAAAAAGTGCTTTTTTTTCTTAGTTTTTTTTTTTCTGTAGTGTAGCTTCCCCAAACCCCCCCCCCCCACCACCACAAACCCCAACCACCTCATTGATCGTTTTTTTTTTAAACTTATTTTAAACTGATTGCACCTTTTTCTGTAGTGTAGCGGTTCCCACCCGCTCCCTCCCCGTGCACGCGCCCGCCCCCGCCCTCCTGTGCACGCGCCCGCCCTCCTGTGCACGCGCCCGCGTCCGTGCGCGCCCCCGGGCATCCCCGCCCACGATCCCGTCCCCCTCCACATCTCCAGGGCCATCGATGGCCGCCACCCGCCTCCCGGTACTGCTCCCACCCACCAACGAAGGAAGCCACCGATCTCCGGTGCAGAGAGGGCCACAGAGTGGCTCTCTCTGCATCGGATGGCTTCAAAAGGTTATTGCAGGATGCCTCCATATCGAGGCATCACTGCAATAACCGGAAAGCAGCTGGAAGCAAACAGGATCGCTTCCAGCTGCTTTCCACACCGAGGACGTGCAGGGTACGTTCTCAGGCGTTAACTGCCTTTTTTTTGAGGACGTACCCTGCACGTCCTCGGTCGTTAAGGGGTTAAGAAAAAAACAAAATTAACACATCAATCAAAAACTAACTGGCACCCTGTTTACACCCCCAATGGCTGGGGCACTCGCCACCTCCTGTGAACCAGACAACTCACGAGCCAAACTCTCTCTGTCGCACACAGTCAGCATATTGAAGTAAGAAACAACGTAACCGCACCCATCACAAGGTGCACCGTGCCAATCCCCAAAAGGGTGCGCAATCTCGAGAGATTGCGTCACTGAGATAAGGCCGATATGTTCCGAAAGGCCGAGAGCCTAGGTATTGCTACGCATTAGCAGATAGAACCACATAACAAACATGATTTATGTCCCCCCTGTTCAATAACCCCCCTTAGGAGATATTAACCCATGATTCCTCATTAAGATAAAAGGAGTCCCACTGGGACCCTACCTTGTTTCATTAACATTACATTCACATATCGAAATAAAATTAAACGATCTTACTGGAATGTACGCCGTGGAACAGGAACACAGCCCTTCAAGTGTGACCGATTGTAGCCTCACTTCTAACATGGACTTGAGTGAATAAAGGTAGGCAGCGAAACTCGTCAACGCTGATTACCAAGGAGTTATGAGTCGGGATGGGTTTGCAGGAAAACTCTCCATGCATCTCCGGACTCTAACTTTAATCCATGCTCTCACTGAGAGGCTGACAGAATTACTGAAAACTCAAGTCCCATTGCAAAGAGTACTACCCTCCATAAGACACTATCTCGAACTTCTGACACTTCTCTGCCAACCTCCTGTGACGAAAGGCAAAGAATGACTGGGGGATGAGGGAAGTGGGGGAGGTATGTAAGCCTTTGGCTGGGGTGTCTTTGCCTCCTTCTGATGGACAGGTTCTGTATTTCCCAAAAGTAATGAATGCAGCTGTGGACTCTTACCGTTTAAGAAGAAAAAAAATGAAACCATCTAACCGGAATCTATGCCGTGGAACAGAAACACAGCCTCTGAAGTTTGACAGTATTGTAGCATCGCTCCTGACATGGACTTGAATGATGGAAGCAGGCAGTGAAACTCGTCAACACTGATCGCTTAAATACGATTTTGGATGCGTTCGCAGAAAGACTCTCACTGAGAGGCTGACAAGACTACTTAAAACAACAGTCCCATTTAGAAGGGTAGATGCCCTTCATAAGGAACTACTCCGAATCTTCTGACACTTCTCTGCCAACCTCCTTTGATAAAATGCAAGAATGACTGGGATATGAGGGAAGTAGGGGAAGTATTTAAGCCTTTGGCTGGGGTGTCTTTGCCTCCTCCTGGTGGCCAGGTTCAGTATTTCCCAAAAGTAAGGAATGATGCCGTGGACTCTCCTCATTTTAAGAAGGAAATAAGACTTTTAGAAAAACAGGATTTAATTTGAGTCTTATAGACTAGTGCTTTAATCAAATCCATCCTTTACACACAGTAAGTTTACTTATGTTTTACACCAGGTGTATACTATTTGCATAACAAAATAGTCAGTGCAGAAGGTCATTACATTTTAAATTAAAAAATCAATTCCATTTAACAATGCCATGTTTCAAAAGCCTGGTTTAAACACAGTATCTCTAACTTTTTTTTTTTTTTTAAATAAAGCACACTATCACATTCCAGTATCATATTAGTGATATTTCTAATCCTTTTTTGTTTTTAAATAGACTATTTGAATTATATGTACTTCCTTCTAATGTTCATTGGCTGCTAGGTAAAAATGCTTGTTGTAGATAACAACCAATGAGAGATTATTAAAAAATATATATTGGTCAATAAGCATTAATAAGCAGGATCTACACAACTGATAGGTGAAAAAGTTTAACCCTTTAAGTGCTAAGCACTTTCCTACCTGGGTGCTGAGCTTGAGGGTTTTTTAAAAAAAAATTACTTTTTTTTTTCCCAGATCCCATTGGAAAGGTTAGGCGATTACCTTTACAACAGTAGGTCTTGGGGGTCTGTAGCTGCTTAGACGCCTGTGATACAGGCTTCTAAGCAGCATGCCCCCTTTCCCTAGACTGTCGACTGTCTTTTTTTTAATAAAGTTGCGTGTGACGTCAGCATGCAAAACGTGAAGTCCCAATGATGCCGTCCTTAGCACCAGAGTGGGAAACTCTGTGACGGCTCAGAGCCGTCGTTAGCACTCAAGGGGTTAAACTTAATTAGCTTTTATTGAAAACGTTTGAATAAAATGTTCCTTCAAAGGAAAGAGTATATATTGAACAGATGTCTCAGAAATAAATTGTACAAAATAGTTATATTTACCTATATGATATAATCTCTTTTAGATGATTTGTTAACAGTTTACCACCAACATTGATCCTAGAAAGAAGAAAACAATTAGATGACATAAATGCAGTGGAGAATAAATCAACCTAAACCTCTGTATAACTCAAAAAAGTACCTTATAATTCCTTCTTGCTTTTTCTTACTCCGACAGTATGGTACAATGTGTGTAAAGGAATAACCACTGTCTACAATAATGCAGCATAATTCAGAGGGATTGTCTCTGAAATATCGGTACGAGCTCAATGCTCCAGCTAAAAACAAATCACATTTTAATACATTATAATGCAGTAACCATCACAATATAATATACAGGTGGCCCTCGGTTTACGCCGGTTCAATTTGTGCAGTTTCAGAATAACAACCTTTTTTTTTCAGTCTTGTGACTGCTATTGAAAAGCAGTGCACTAATTAAAATAGCCAGTAGGTGGAGTTGTCCGCTTGTGTTGCAGCAAAGTTATGCAAGCTTAGCAGGTCTGAAATTAATCTGTGTACACAGAACAGACATTAGCTATTTAGCAGCTTTCAAAGCAGCAAGATCTAGCAGCCACTTCCCTATTATCTTCCTGTCCAGCTGCTTGAGGTGAGGGTGCCTAACTGCTTAATCAGTCCAGATTGAAATGCATAGAATAGGTGCAGACACAATATTATATAACATGCTAACAATGCAGAGAACTGTTTGCAGAAAAATGCAAGTAAAAAATGTGTTTGATCATTAAACTTAGTTTGATGATACAGTCTGTTGTGTGATTGATTATTAGCAAATGTTTTTGTTCACTAAACTTAGTTTGATGATACAGTCTGTTGTGTGATTTTTTAATTAGGTTTATAATTCTGTTTAGCATTTAAAGTCTTAATTTCTAAGCTTTAAAAATAATGTATTAGGTGTTACTTATGTCAATTTTGAGAGGGGCCTGGAATCTAACTCCCTCACTTCCCATTGACTTACATTATAAACTCGGTTTCAATATACAACGGTTTCGATTTACAACCATTCCTTCTGGAACCTAACCCCAGCGTAAACTGAGGGCTACTTGTAATAATATTCTATTTGACTATTAAACACACATATAAAACAGTATGTATAAAAAAATAAAAAAAGGATAGAAGAATTAATAATTCTTCAATATGTAAAAACTAAAATTAATATGTTTGAGGTTATTCTCATGATCGTTTATTTGTTAAGCTCCAACAGATTTGAAATGCAGAAAGATACGCACCATTCACTCGGAGAACTGCTTGGAATTGATATTCTTCAAACAGAATCTCATTCATAGACTCTTGTATTGAATTAAAGTTGAAATAAGGTTCAGTAATAATGATGTTGGAATCGACAAAATCCACCTGTTGAATGAAAGTGACAATGTTTATGAATGAAAAGACTGCATTCAATAGAACAGTTTTATTGAGGGTGTATTTGGTTACGGTTACAGCCAAGTATATCATCCCAGTAAGTTTTAAACATTGTTCTAAACAGTGTTACAATCAGTACATGGATATCATGGATGGGTAGATAAATTAGATAGAAAGAATGACAAAGCGAGAAAAAGTTAAAGAGGGTGACAAACAGAAAACAAATAGATTAATTAATTCTAGGTATGAATGAGGCATATTACCTGAAACATTTCCTTTCCAAACAGATAATCCCAAACTTGTCTCTGTACATCCCAATTCACCAAATAACCCTAATAAAAGAAACGTGCATTTAATTTGCATTTCTTAGTTAAGAAACAATTCATTTGCATTTCTTAGTTAAGAAACAAAACGTTAAATCATACTTTTTTAACACTAATCCTAGGATTTAAAAAGGAATAATATCTGCTACCAGAGTTGTTGCAGTAAATGATCACTATAGTAACGTGAGAGTAGTCCATTATAGGAAACAAATATGTGTGTGCCAAGAGAACTAAAGTGCATTACAATACTATATAAATAGGCAAACTAGATCTAAACACAGTGCAAGTCAGGCATCCTGAGCCTTATTATTGAAAATTACTATGGAACTCTTTTGGGTTTATTAGCACAGAAGAATTTGCTTAGTAAAATGTTCAAATAGTTATAGGGTCTAATCCTTTAAAGAATTTGACGTTTCACGTGTGAGCAGCTTTTGATCAATGCAAAGAATCAGAGGTTTACACTGTATTATGGCTGTAAACTGAACAACAGAAATCTACATAGACTTTAATGGTGATTTTAATAGTACTACTAGTTTACATGTTAAATATGTATTTAGCAATTACTAAGTAGGATATTTAGTAGAAAAAAAACAACATAATTTACTCTTACCTGATAAATTCATTTATTTTGTGGTAGTGAGAGTCCACAAACCTTACTTTTGGGAATTACATCACCTGGCCACCAGGAGGAGGCAAAGACACCCTACACCAGAGCTTCAATGTCCCTCCTACTTCCCCTTCCCTCCCAGTATTTTATACAGCCAAGGACAGGAAAAGCAAAAAAGAAATAGGGTACAGAGATGCAAAACGTAACTGCCGCCAATTTCAAGAAAGAAATTAATAAATTATGTTTTCTTTCTAATGGTATTGAGAGTCCATGATCCTTCATTTTTGGGAATCAATACCCAAGCTGTAAAGTCCATGAGAGGAAGAAGGAAAAAAAAAAAAAAAAAAGCAGGCCCTCATTTAACCATTATTTGAAGGACCTTCCTGTCAAAGGCTGCCTCACCTGAGGCAAAAACAGAATGATCAATTTTGTTGAAAGTATGCAAGGATGCCCAAGAAGCAGCCCTGCAGATCTGATCTACAGAGCCTCATTCTTAAAAGCCCAGGAAGTCAAAACTGAACAAGTGGAATGAGCAGCTGTTCGGCTAGGCGATTGCTGACCCGCCTCCAAGTAAGCCAAAATAATTAAATTTCTCAACCAAAAAGATAAAGAGACTGTCTCTCAGCCGACCCGCTCTGATGATGTCAAACGGGTCTTTCAATCTCTGGCGGGACTGTACTTCTGGGCCTGTTTGTTGGATCGTTCCAGTTTCCTGGGTACGTGCTTTTGTCCTGTGTGACTGTTCTATCTGCCTACCTAAAGTGACTCTGACCTCTGCCTTGCCTGACCACTCTATTGGATTACCCTCTGCCTGCCTTAAAGTGATACTGACCTCTGCTTTGCCTGACCACTCTATTGGATTAACCTCTCCGGAACAAGTGGAACCTATGGAAGTTGGAACCATTAAATTGACGGAGACTGAACGCCTGAGAAGACGGACACTTGGTCTGTGTTTATATTGTGGCCTTAGGGGTCATTTATTGAGGGAATGTCCAACAAGGCCAGTAAAAGCCAGTGCTTAACTCCTATTCGAGGGACTGAGTTAAACCAGATATAATTTTCTTCCCTCAACAACAAACTCTTTGTGACTGTAACTATCCACCTCTGAGATCGCAAGATCCATTCCCAAGGCCTCATTGATTCAGGGGCAGGAGGAGTGAGTATTCATCGACTCATCCTTTGTATCGTCCCACAAAATACCTCTTCGTTCTAAAGACTATTCTGTCAAGGTTTCCACAATCAGCGGTAATCCGTTGGGTTCAGGACTTATTCAGTTTTCCACTAAGCCTCTACGTTTTTCTGTTGGAGTACTCCACTCTGAATTAATTAGCTTTGACGTTATTGCAACTACTCAATTTCCCATAATCTTGGGTCTTCCATGGCTCCAGTTGCACAACCCAACGTTTTCCTGGACTCAATGTGAACTTTCTTCCTGGGGTTCTACGTCTTTTCACAATTGTTTACACAGTCCTGCCAAGCCATCAGTCACTATGGCACTTGCCTTGGAAACACCTGATTCCTTATCAGTACCTTATCAGGACTTCCTTGAGGTGTTTGCAAATAAAGATGCTAAACGCCTTCCTCCTCATCATTCATTTGATTGCCCCATTGACCTCCTTCCTGGAGCACCTTTGCCCCGTGGCAAGACCTATCCTCTGTCCAGGTCTGAAAACCTCGCCATGGAGGAATATATCAAGGACAATCTGGCTAGTGGTTTCATACGACCCTCTTCTACTCCAGTCGGGGCTGGGTTCTGGTTTTTGGAAAAGAAATACGGGGGCCTTTGTCCCTGTATTGACCACAGAGGTCTGAACCAGATTACGGTAAAAAACAGCTATCCCCTGCTGCTTATTCCTGAACTGTATACTTACCTTCAAGGTGCTACATTTTTCACCAAATTGGATCTGCGGGGTGCGTACAATCTCATCAGAATTCGCAAAGTCGACGAATGGAAGACGGCTTTTAATACTCTAGTTGGACACTATGAATACCTGGTCATGCCATTCGGGCTCTGCAACGTCCCCACAGTATTTCAACATTTTGTGAACAAAATATTTTGTGACTATTTAAACACCTTTGTAATTATCTACCATGATGATTGACTATATATCTCATGTCAGGAAGATACTCCAACGTCTCAGAGATAATCATCTCTTTGCCAAAATAGAAAAATGCTCTTTTCATCAGGATACTGACCCCTTTTTGAGTTACATTATTTCCAAGACAGGTTTTGAAATGGATCCCACTAAATTGTCGGCCATTATCGAATGGCCCAGACCAACCTCCCTTAAAGCTCTCTAACGTTTTCTGGGCTTAAACAGTTATTACAGGAAGTTTACCAAAGGTTTTGCCACTATTTCTGCACTCCTTACTTCTTGACAAAAAAAGGCCACAATTGCAAAGAGTGGTCCTCTAAATCCATTCAGGCTTTTGAAACTCTAAAAGTGACTTTTTCTTCAGCTCCAATCTTACTTCATCCCGACCCTGAACTTCAGTTCATCTTGGAAGATGATGCTTCCTCTGTAGCCGCAGGAGCGGTTCTTTCCCAACGCATCCCTGAATCCGGTAAAATCCATCCAGTGGGTTTTTTCCTCTAAAAATTTTTTTTTAACTATGATTTTGGAAACAAAGAGTTGTTAGCTATCAAGATGGCTTTGGACAAATGGAGGTTTTGGTTGGAATGTACTACTTTATTGATCCTAACTGATCACAAAAATGTACTCTACCTCCAAACAGCCAGATGCCTCAACTCTCGCCAGGCTAGGTGGTTGCTGTACTTTTCCAGATTTCATTATGTTCTCTCCTTCATCCCTGGTACCAAAAATATCAAAGCTGATGCAATTTCCAGACAGTTTCAACCAGTCAACTCTCTAAACAACAAGAACCTGCAATATCCTCCATCCTTAAGGCCGTTCATCACTCTCTCTACCTCTTTCATAAAGGACTAGTGATTTTCTGTATAAATTGGAAACCCTTCCTGTCACTACTGATAAAAAGATACTCTTTACACTCAATGTTATCTTTTACCTGCGAATTTAAGACCCATAAGGAGATCTCCCGAATAGATCTTTTTTTAATAAACAATTCAATGCTGTCCCTTGACTTGTACCCCATGACTAAGGATATAGTGATTTCCGATCATGCGATAATTGGTCTATCTATAGATGGTATTCGACAATGGAAGTCTGGGGTTAATAATTTTTATTTCCCTAAACACCTCCTACAGGATATTGATTTTAATAGATTTCTAGTACAAAAATGGAGACAATATTGGGTAGAAAATAAAAATTATTACCATAAGATTTAAATTTTCTGGGAAGCTGCTAAAGCAGTCCTCCGGGTTGAAATCAAGGCCTATTTAGTAAAGTGTAAAAAAACATAAATTTATGTAAGAATTTACCTGATAAATTCATTTCTTTCATATTGGCAAGAGTCCATGAGCTAGTGACGTATGGGATATACAATCCTACCAGGAGGGGCAAAGTTTCCCAAACCTCAAAATACCTATAAATACACCCCTCACCACACCCACAATTCAGTTTAACGAAAAGCCAAGTAGTGGGGTGATAAAGAAAGGAGTACAAAGCATCAACAAAGGAATTTGGAAATAATTGTGCTTTATACAAAAAAATCATAACCATCATAAAAGGGTGGGCCTCATGGACTCTTGCCAATATGAAAGAAATTAATTTATCAGGTAAATTCTTACATAAATTATGTTTTTTCATGTAATTGGCAAGAGTCCATGAGCTAGTGACGTATGGGATATCAATACCCAAGATGTGGAACTCCACGCAAGAGTCACTAGAGAGGGATAAAAATAAACAGGCATTTTCCACTGAAGAAATAATCCACAACCCAAAATATAAGTTTATTCTTAAAATGACAAGAAAAACTTAACATCAGCAGAAGAATCAAACTGAAACAGCTGTCTGAAGAACTTTTCTACCAAAAACTGCCTCTGAAGAAGCAAATACATACAAATGGTAGAATTTAGTAAATGAATGTAAAGAAGACCAAGTTGCCGCTTTGCAAATTTGATCAACTGAAGCTTCATTCTTAAAAGCCCATGAAGTGGAGACTGATCTAATAGAATGAGCTGTAATTCTCAGAGGCGGGGCCTGACCAGACTCCAATAAGTTTGAAGAATCAAAAGCTTTAACCAAGAAACCAAGGAAATAGCAGAAGCCTTCTGACCTTTCCTAGGACCAGAAATATAACAAATAGACTAGAAGTCTTCCTGAAATTTTTAGTAGCTTCAACATAATATTCCAAAGCTTTCACCACATCCAAAGAATGTAAGGATTTTTCCAAAGAATTCTTAGGATTAGGACACAAGGAAGGGACAACAATTCTAATGTTGTTAGAATTGACAACCATAGGTAAAAATGTAAATGAAGTCCGCAAAACCGCCTTATCCTGATGAAAAATCAGAAAAGGAGATTTACAAAAAAAGAGCAGATAGCTCAGAAACTCTTCTAGCAGAAGAGATGGCCAAAAGGAACAACACTTTCCAAGAAAGTAGTTTAATGTCCAAAGAATGCATAGGCTCAAATAAAGAAGCCTGTAAAGCCCTCAAAACCAAATTATGACTCCAAGGAGGAGAGATTGATTTAACGACAGGCTTAATTCGAACTAAAGCCTGTTCAAAACAGTGAATATCAGGAAGTTAAGCAATCTTTCTGTGAAATAAAACAGAAAGAGCAGAGATTTGTCCCTTCAAGGAACTTGCAGAAAAAACCTTATCCAAACCATCCTGAAGAAACTGTAAAAAACTAGGAATTCTAAAAGAATTCCAAGAGAATTTATGAGAAGAACACCATGAAATGTAAGTCTTCCAAACGCGATAATAAATCTTTCTAGAGACAGATTTACGAGCTTGTAACATAGTATTAATCACCGAGTCAGAGAAACCTCTATGACTTAGCACTAAGCGATCAATTTCCATACCTTCAAATTTAATGATTTGAAAACCTGATGGAAAAACAGACCTTGAAACAGTAGGTCCGGCCTTAACAGAAGTGTCCAATGTTGGCAACTGGACATCCAAACAAGATCTGCATACCAAAACCTGTGAGGCCATGCTGGAGCCACCAGCAACACAAACTATTGTTCCATGATGATTCTGGAGTTCACTCTTGGAAGAAGAACTAGAGGCGGGAAAATATAAGCAAGTTGATAACACCAAGGAAGTGTCAGCGCACCCACTGCTTCCGCCTGAAAATCCCTGGACCTGGACAGGCAACTGGGAAGTCTCTTATTTAGATGAGAGGCCATCAGAACTATATCTGGAAGACTCCATATCTGAACAATCTGAGAAAACACATCTGGATGGAGGGACTACTCCCCCGGATGTAAAGTCTGACGGCTGAGATAATCCGCCTCCCAATTGTCTACACCTGGGATATACACCACAGAGATTAGACAGGAGCTGGAGTCCGCCCAAGCAAGTACTTCTTTCATAGCTTGGGGACTGTGAGTCCCACCCTGATGATTGACATATGCCACAGTTGTGATATTGTCTGTCTAAAAACAAATTAACGGTTCTTTCTTCAACAGAGGCCAAAACTGAAGAGCTCTGAGAATTGCACGGAGTTCTAAAATATTGATTGGTAATCTCGCCTCTTGAGATTTCCAAACCCCTTGTGCTGTCAGAGATCCCCAAACAGCTCCCCAACCTGAAAGACTTGCATCTGTAGTGATCACAGTCCAGGTTGGCCAAACAAAAGAAGCCCCTTGAACTAAACGCTGGTGATTTAACCACCACGTCAGAGAGTGTCGAACATTGGGATTTAAAGGATATTAATTGTGATATCTTTGTATAATCCCTGCACCATGGAATCAGCAAACAAAGCTGGAGAAATTTCCATGCACATAGCTACTGAAGGGAATGACTGAGACTGAAGGTGCCGACAGGCTGCAACCAATTTCAAACGTCTCTTGTCTGTTAGAGACAGAGTCATGGACACTGAATCTATCTAGAAACCTAAAAAAGGTGACCCTTGTCTGAGGAATCAAGTGAATTTTTGGTAAATTGATCCTCCAACCATATTTTCGAAGAAACAACACTATTAGATTTGTTCGAGATTCTGCAGAACGTAAAGACTGAGCTAGTACCAAGATATCGTCCAAATAAGGAAACACCGCAATACCCTGCTCTCTGATTTCCATAAAGCAGGGCACCTAGAGCCTTTAAAAAGATTATTTGAGCGGTTGCTAGTCCAAATGGAAGAGCAACGAATTGGTAATGCTTGTCTAGAAAAGAGAATCTCAGGAACTGATAATGACCTGAATGAATCGGAATATGAAGGTATACATCCTGCAAGTCCATTGTGGACATAAACTGTCCTTGCTGAACAAAAGGCAGAATAGTCCTTATAGTCACCATTTGAAAGTTGGTACTCTTACATAATGATTCAAAATTTTCAGATCCAGAATTGGTCTGAATGAAATTTCCTTCTTTGGGACAATGAATAGATTTGAATAAAACCCCAGACCCTGTCCCTGAAAAGGAACTGGCATGACTACCCCTGAAACTCCAGGTCTGAACACACTTCAGGAAAGCCTGAGCTTTAACTGGATTTGCTGGGATACGTGAGAGAAAACAAATCTTCTCACAGGAGTACTTACTCAGAATCCTATTCGATACCCTGAGAGACAATACTCTGAAACCATTGATTTTGGGCAGAATTTATCCAAATATCCTTGAAAAAAACCTTAATCTGCCCCCTACCAGCTGAGCTGGAGTGAGAGTCGCACCTTCATGCGGACTTAGAGGCAAGCTTTTGGTTTCTTAAGTGGCTTGAATGTATTCCATTTTAATGAAGGTTTCCAATTGGAAACAGATTCCATAGGGAAGGATTAGGTTTTTGTTCCTTATTTGACAAAAAGAACGAAAACAATTAGAAGCTTTAGATTTACCCATAGGTCTCTTATTACCTTGGAAAGAAAGAGATAGCAATCTGGACTTAAAAAGTAATATCAGTATTCCAAGATTAAAGCCACAAAACTCTTCTAGCTAAAAATAGCTAAAAACATAGATCTAACATCAATCTTGATGATATCAAGAAATGGCATCAAAACTGATTAGTATGTTGCAGTAAGCGAACAATGCTAGATAAATCAGAATCTAATTCTTGATGCGCTAATTCTCCAACAAAAATGTTGATGCAGCTGCAACATCAGCCAAAGAAATTGCAGGCCTGAGACAACCTGAATATAAATAAGCTTTCCTTACATAAAATTCAAGTTTCCTATCTAAAGGAACTTAAGTACTATCTTCCATAGGAATAGACGTACGTTCAGCAAGAGTAGAAATAGCCCCATCAACTTTGAGGATCTTTTCCCAAAACTCTATAGAAATTGCTGGTAAAGGATACAATTTTTAAACCTTAAAGAAGGAATAAAAGATGTACCCGGCTTATTCCATTCCTTAGATATCATATCAGAAATAGCATCAGGAATAGGAAAAAAACCTGGAGTAACCACAGGAGGTTAAAAAATAGAATTTACTAGTTCTAATATCAGGAGGACTCGTTTCCACGATATCTAAAATAATTAACACTTCTTTAAGAACGAAAAATACTTCATTTTAAATAAATAAGTAGATTTGTTAGTGTCAATATCAGAGGAAGAATCTTCTGAATCAGATAGATCCTCATCAGAGGAGGATAATTCATTATGTTATCGGTCATTTGAAATTTCATCAACATTATGAGAAGTTTTAAAAGACCTTTATATTAATTAGAAGGCAGAATAGCAGACAAAGCCTTCAGAATAGAATCAGTAACAAATTCTTTAAATTTCATAGGTATAACATGAACATTAAAAGTTGAAGGAACAACAACAGGCAATGTACTATTTACTGATGGACACAATATCTGCATGTAAAAGTTTATCACGATAACCAATACAAATGACATTCGGAAATATAATGCACTTAGCTTTAGTAGAACCGACATCAGGCACCAAAGTTCCAACAGATACTTCTGAGACAGGATCAGATTGAGACATCTTGCAAAACGTAAAATAAAAAAACAACATATAAAGCAAAATTTGTCAATTTCCTTATATGACAGTTTCAGGAATGGGAAAAAATGCAAATAGCACAGCCCTCTGACATAGAAAAAGGCAAGAGACAAATAGCAATGGGGTATTAAATTAATGAAAAAAAATTGGCGCCAAGTATGACGCACAACGTAACTGAAATTTTTTTGGCGCCAACAACATCCGGAAATGACACACTCGCGTCACTAACGACGCAACCCTGTGTAAGGAACTCGGCGTCAACTACGACACCGGAAATGACGAACTTACGTCAACGGATGTACTTTCGCGCCAATAAATTCTCGTGCCAAAAATGACGCAATAAAGTCTAGCATTTGGTGCACCCGCAGGCCTAATCCTGCCCGCAATTTGCAAGAAAAATGTAGTCAATTGAAAAAAGACTAAACCCCAGGTAAGAAAAAATATTTCTTAAAAAGTTAATTTCCCCAAATATGAAACTGATAGTCTGCAAAAAAGGAAATACATGAACCTGACTCATGGCAAATATAAGTACAATACATATATTTAGAACTTTATATTAATGCATAAAGTGCCAAACCATAGCTGAGGTGTCTTAAGTAATAAAAACATACTTACCGAAAGACACCCATCCACATATAGCAGATAGCCAAACCAGTACTGAAACAGTTATCAGTAGAGGTAATGGTATATGAAAGTATATCGTCGATCTGAAAAGGGAGGTAGGAGATGAATCTCTACGACCGATAAAAGAGAACCAATGAAATAGATCTCCTGTGAGGAAAACCATTGCATTCAATAGGTGATACTCCCTTCACATCCCTCTGACATTTGCTGTACTCTGAGAGGAATCAGGCTTCAACAATGCTGAGAAGCGTATATATCAACGTAAAATTCTTAGCACAAACTTACTTCACCACCTCCATAGGAGGCTAAGTTTGTAAAACTGAATTGTGGGTGTGGTGAGGGGTGTATTTATAAGCATTTTGAGGTTTGGGAAACTTTGCCCCTCCTGGTAGGATTGTATATCCCATACGTCACTAGCTCATGGATTCTTGCCAATTACATGAAAGAAAAAATATCCTAGCCAGGGACATTCAACTGGCAAATCAGTTAAAAAAAATAAACACAAACATTATATTAATAACCCCAATGATAATAACTGGGCCTGCCATGTCAGAGCCAAAATGGAAAGATTTTTAATAAAGGCAGCAAAAGAGGATATGAGAATGAATGCCTTCTGTTCTAGTTACCATGGGAGGTCAGCAAAATCCTTATCCAAATCATTTAAGGGTGGAAAGGACGGAAAACATAAAAATAGAACTAGTGATAAAAAAGGAGATACAAGATTTACTACGACAAGTGAGATCAGACGGGTAATGTATGAACATTTTCAGGAAGTATACACATTAGGAACTTGTAATAAGGAGGCTAAAAAGCACTTCTGGAATAAAGTGTCACTTCCTCAAATATCATCAGAGGAACTTGCAGACCTAAATCAACCTGTCAAGGTATTTGAAATATTATTAAATAATATATAGAGGTATATTTGTCTTTATTTAATAGATCTGTGGATATGAACATGGTCTGTAGGACAAAGGATTAGATCTCCCCCACTCCAATTGCACAGGAGACATTCTTGGCTGAAAGGAGAACAAAGGATTATCTCTGGGAGATATCACACACTCAATATGTTAAATTATGCAATTGTATAATTTAGCAAGGAACTAAAATATAACATAGTTTCAGGATACAGGCAAATATATGGAGACGAAATGTCTGAATTACCCTTTTGGAACTGATCAAAATCAGACAGCTTTTATGCACATGGTGTTAATTTTTAAATACACATCTGCACTGCTGGCTAAACAGGAAATATGCTGTTTTAAAGACTCTTACAACTCCTCATGGATTGACCCCATGTGGAGCAATAAAGGCCTTGGGAAACACAGACAAATGCTAAGGTGTGACTCTGGAAGTTCACGTAAGCAGACAGCAAATAAACATTTTTTTTTTTCTCTCTCTGTTTAAATACATGCCCCAGAATGTATTAAATATAGAAATTTGGGAAATTGTCTAAATTCTATATTATTATTACATGGGTATTTGCTAAGCTTGGGAGGTAACTGTTTTAGTCAGTCAAAAATGTGTAATAACCTCTGTTTTTGCTTATATTTTTCAGACAGATAAATTCAGATATACATAGAAATGATATATATGTTTTGAAAACACAAAAGATCTTACTTAGCCTCTGTGTTTTTAAGAATATAAATAAATACTTATGGACCATACACATACTAATGATTGGATCATCTCTAATAATTATTTCTATTTTTATTGCAGACAACCATTGGTCATGAGCATCAATCTTAGAAAGAGACGGAATGCCGCATGAAATGAATTAAGTCATATCATATAAACATACAAATAAATGTTTATAAAGTTTCACATACATCTTTTAAAATATAGTGAGATGAAAATATGGAAGTTACTTTGATGTGATATGACTATGAGATATATATTTGATGTGATATAACTATGAAATATAAGTTATTTTAATATAATGTTAGATATGTGATGTTTCATATCAAAATGATCAGAAAATTCATTAAGATATAACTTATCCAAAACAAATATTATGAATAGTTGTCGCAGTAAATTATGATAAAAATTAATAACCATTTCATAGAAATACTGACTTAAGCTGTTTCAAATGTTGCTGTGTCTGTTTGTGCTGCCACCTGGTGTTATGTTGCGAGAACTACAGCCAGAAGGTTCTCTCTGGCTGTTAAAAATGAAATTTCCAAGGGCCAATCCGATTTAGACTTCCCAGATAACCAATGGGAAGGTCAGCTCCCGCAGGGCCACCCACAATTTACCAGTGATGGGAAAACCAAATAAAAAGTGAATGCAATGGAGAGAAACACAGATTTTCTGCTGAAGCTAAAACTTGTAACTGGTTCCCGCTGGTGTGAGATACCACTTTACTTGAGCAAAGCGAATCTACCCTTCTCATTGATTGCGATATACACTTATTGGTGATCTGAGGTAAAATAATTCCTACCAAGGAACATCGGATATCGACTGCTTTTTACTTTGGTAACGTATTCAAGGTTTTGTAAGATAAGTTATATGCATAGTTAATTTGTATTTAATAGATTTAAAGAAGCAGTGTGTTTTTCTCAAGTTAGCATTTCACAGCCTATATACATATATTGTTTAAATCTGCGTCTGATTGGCTAAGTAACTCATCTATACAAGTTCTGGTATTGTCAGTTAATTTTGTATTAGGATAAATTGCAATTAAATAGCAGAATATATATTATCCTATTGTTTTATAAACACTGTTTAGAATTGTATTGCTTGGATGTTAAAGGTTTTTAGTCCCATTGTGTTAAATAAATAAAAGGCTAAATTGTGAAGGTATATTTTTCTGGGTTTTGTAAGAAGGATAGCATATCTTAAGAGTTGGTTTAAACGCATATACATTTTGTTTCATTTCCTTTTATTGCAAATATACTTCAATATGTTTATGGATATTAACTAAATAAAAGAATTCAGATATTTATATTAATTGTATGGTCTAGTAGGTGCATGGTTGATAAGGGTTTCTACTTCTTTGTATTGTGTTTATAACCCTGCCATAAACTTATATATATTATTTGGATAGCACTACTAAGATTTTCATAAATATACTGACATAATAATTGGTGGCACTTTTTCTGAGATTTATTAATATTCCATCATAATTGATATAATATATTTGTAAGTAAATAGAAATTATTATAAAAGAGAAGAAAAAAAATAAAAAAAAAAATTCATATTTCGATATTAATATTTTGAAGATATAATTTTTTTTTGAAAGGTTGAAATATTAGTTTTCATATTTCGAGATTGACATTAATATCTTGAAATATTATTAAAGATTAATTTTGAAAAATTAATAAAAATATTAATTTTTCATATTTCAAAATTAATCAAAAATATTAATTTTTCATATTTCAAAATTAATCAAAAATATTAATTTTTCATATTTCGGAATATTAATTTTTCATATTTCAAAATTAATAATATTTTGTTTTGAAATATAAAATTTTTCTCTCTTTTTATTGGCAAAATTGTATTAGCATTTTAGTTAAATAAATACTAAACCAATACAATAATGTCTGTAGCCAGAAGTGACTCATTTAATTCTATACATAGCAATGAAATTGGTCCCATAACCATACCTATTACTAAAGGTCAGGTCCTTAAGAAAGATATCTTAAGTTACCTTAAAGGGAAGTTTAATATTGCGGGTGAATTAAATGATTTTATGGATATGCTTGAAACTAGGGCTAAAAATATTACCGTTAATAATAATATGTGGAATGAAGAGAATGAATTCTTCCAGGAATTATTAATGATTAATCAATGCAAAGATCCCAAAAAGCGAGAAGAACTAATACTAAAATCTTGGCCCCTTTTAATATGCATAATTGACGAAATGTCGTTTTGTGTCACAGACAAACGATTGCAAATCCAGGAGCTAGAAAATAGTATTCGTTCCTCGCGCAGACGCGAAGAGGGTTTAAAAACAGCCAAAAATAAAATGGATGAATTTGCCCAAAACCTAGCCACCTTAGATAAGCACAATATGGACTTAATCGCGCAGATACAAGATTTAAATAAACAGCTTGCGCAAAGCCAGAGAGAATTAAGCGATTTAAAAAGGTCATATCGCCATAATGAAAACCCCTATATTAGCAATGAGAATAATACAGATAATGCTAACTCCTTTAGCGAACGCGTCAGGGACGAGGTACGAAAATATATAGAACAACATAGACAAATGACCCCTAACGGGTCAGAAGTAGATTTCCCAAATAGACAATCCCCTCAGGATGTAAATCCAGAGGACAGCTGTAGCGCAGCTGATGCGGGGGAGGGAAACTCTAACAGAGAGTCCCAAAATAAGTCTGATAAAGTCTATGATTCCCATAAAATAATCACCTTCGTACAACGCGCAGTACCTATATTCTCCAATAAGGGAACAACATCTGTAATTGATCATTTACAGGCTTTTGAAAATGCGTTAGCTATAATGAATGTTACAAGTGAGAAATTGAAAATTGAATTTCTGCCTTGGGTATTTGACAGTAAGCATCACAAATTCTTTGTTTCACTAAAGGATATGAATATTCATTCCTGGAATGGGGTAAAACAACAATGCAGAAAAGAATTCGGGCAATATCGCACTAAAACTGCCGCGAAAATAGCGGTATATGGTTTAAAGTGTCGTGCAAATCAGAGTCCAATCGAATTCCTTTCTGTATTGAAAAATGCGTACAGTATGGCTGAAGATAATCCCAGATTTGATGGCTCAGAATTTGTAAATTTATTTTTTGAAGCATTGCCTACACCCATCAAAATCAACTTAGCTAGAGATTTTGATGAGGACTGCTCATTGGAATGGCTGATCAAAGAGAGTACGAAGTTATACTCTATTCAGCAGTCCAGTGAGCAGGGGGTTAAAAAGGAATCAAAACCCAAAATTGTAGCAGAAACTAGGGTGTCACCTAAACCCCTCAATTTGGAGTCTAAAAACAGAACTTATGCAGAGGTGGCCAGTCAAAACAGGCCATCTCCACAGAGGTTTAATTCTGCCCCTCCCCCTACACAGGTTGAGGCGCAGGGAGACTATAACCAAAGTGGGGGACATAATCAGGTGAATAATTACTCACAAAGAGAATACTCACCAAATAATTGGTATCCGCGCAAGGGTAGATACAATAAACGGCGAAGATATTCTCAGGGTAACCAGACACCCCAGGTATATAATGCTCCCCAAAATACTAATACTGAACCAGCTGAACCCCAGGGGCAACCACGCCAGAATAGAAATAGTGGCCCTGATTCTGAGGGAACCCAATGGTCCAGGAATCAATACAATGGGGCACCAAGAGATAGGCCCAGGGGTAGAGGTAACTTGTACAATCAGGTAGATATGCTGTTTACCCAATTAAATCGGTTGAGCGAACAAATCGCTAATATGAGTCAAAAATCTACGGCTCAGCAACCGAACAATACTTTTTTAGGGGTACAGCCAGTGGTCAGCAGTGGACCACAGGCACAGTCATAAATACTGCAGTATCACCTGAAGGGGAGGGGAGAGATATACAAAATGTAGTAATAAATATCAATGATACTAATCATGTTATCTCCCCACAGACCGGAAACGGACAAATTAGCTGTGACCATGAGCGACATCAGCCGGGAAAAGTTAACAAATCTCTTCCTTTGCAGCTCTCTCTTAACCTTGTTTCCACAGATGCAGTACAAAAGAATCCAGCTGACCCTGTCATAGAGGAAACAGGTAGGTATGAAGCTTCTTCTGCATCGGAAAGCATGGCAAACTCAGGTAATACGTGGCGAAGCCCACAAATGTATGAGAATGCAAATTTTATGTGTGAAATGATAGAAACTGCAGGAAGATATTATGTACTAGTTGAGCTGCAAGATTCAGCCTCCAACCCTATCAGGGGATTAATTGACACTGGGTCACAGGCAACTATCTTATCCCACAGGTACTACACACAGCTAAATGAGCTAACACCCCACAAACCTAAAATAAAAGAATTTGACGGTTCTCTGATAGGTGTTGGGGGTGATTCCCTAAAAGTCTACGGTATTGCCTGGTTAAAATTTAAATTGGGGAACAGGGTCATAAGACACCCTGTCATTATAGTGGATCTGCCAACTGATCGTTTAATTATTGGTAGTGATCTCCTGAAGCGATTAAGCACCATAATTGATTGCATAAATAATGTAATTTGGTCACAAGTTAAACGGCCTATCAATTATGAAAAATCTGGTATATCTCGCACCCGACATAGCTGTCACGTGGTGGAAGAGAAACCAGATGCTGTGGAGATTCATTTCAGGAATAACTCTGTACCTGAAATCACTATTCTACAAATAGATGATCAAACTCCTTTTAGTGGCTCTGATGGTAATACTTTTAAAATATCGCCTGGAAAGATAGCGAATATTTCCCTAGATAGCGATGTATTAACCATATCACTCCACAAGGGGGATTATAAAATCCCTAAGGGGGGAGGCCACACTCAATACCTCACAGGGATTGAGAGAGTTAAAGAGGATCTATTTATCCCTATACAAGTGCATGACCTTGGTAAAACCGAGTATGCTAAAATAAACTTAAAACAGGAAGCTAGCTATATAAGCGAAGGTTTATTAACGCAAATAGCTGAACCTAAAGTGATTAAATATCTTTCTCCCCAAGACCACTGCGTCAACGGCCTGGATGACAGGTCTGAAAGCTATAACATCACAGCTAAGTGCTTATTATCTATCTCTATTGGTAATAAGTCAGTGAAGCACCTGTTTTTAGTTTTAAATACTCCCAATAATCAAATATACATTGGCAATGATATCTTACATAGATATGCCATACAAATAGATTTGATTAATTCTTGCCTCTGGAGCAGGTTAAAGGGGGACCCTGAAGTATTTCAGGATGAAAATGCAGCCCTGAAATCAAACCAGCAATTGCCATATGCTGTGAATATGCAGGTATCTAGCGATGTTATAATTCCTGCTGGGGCTGATAAATTTCTTTTACCCTTACAGGTAAAGAGAGGTCAGAAATTAAAAACTTCTGAAACACTAATTTGCCTCTCCCATAGAATACAAAATCTGGGTGTCACAGTGACTTACACTCCTATGGTGAATATTGGAACTGTTCCAATAAATATTATTGTGCATAACATGACCCCACAGGATATAACATTATCCAAGGGAACTACCATAGGATATGCACTGGAATCAAGTTATTACACTTTTGGATTCCAGAATAATGTAATTGGGCTAATACCTGAAGGATACCTAACTGAAGAACAATTAATAGAACAATCCTTTGCATCTATGCCAGAGGGTCTATTTAATATTCAGTCTATTTATCCCTTCAGCTCAGAGGAAGGCATCTGTAAAATTGAAGAAGCCTCTCTGGTGTTTGATCAGCCAATCAAACAGCAAGATTACCCCAATACCCAGAGTCATGGGAGCAATGTAAATTATAATCAAGGGGATCTCACCTCTAGACTGGAAGAAGCCTATGAAATAGGACAGCCTGAAATCTTTCCAGGATTTCAGCAAATAGTCGAAGAGCAAATATCCTTAGCTAATGGCTGTTCTAGCGATGATGAACGCCAACAGCTGCGAGAACTCCTGATGGAGTACAAGGATATTTTCGCTAAGGATTCTTATGACTGTGGTACCACAGACTTACACATTGCAAGAATACAAACAGATCCTAATGCGCCACCTGTATTTGTCAAACAATACAGACTTCCCTTAGCCTCATATGATTCTCTTGCAGAGATCATAAGGAATTTGGAAGAAAGAGGTATTATCAGACAGGTGCACAGCTCTTATAATAATCCTATTCTAGGTGCCCTTAAGCCCAATGGACAATGGCGTTTGTGTGCTGACTTAAGACAGCTAAACAAACGAGTATACATGTCTGGCTGGCCTGTACCATACATTGACCAGTGTCTAGCACAAATGCAGGGATCCAAAATATTCACTGCCATTGATTGTGCACAGGGATATTGGACCATAAAGGTACATGAAGAGGACCAATATAAGCTAGCATTCTCCTTCCAAAAGGTTCAGTATGCATTCCAGAGACTTCCATTTGGATACATAAATTCTGGACATGAATTTGCTGTATTCATGCATAAGGCTATGCCTGACGCACTGGAAAGGGGGACCTTATCTTATGTTGATGATGTTTTAATCAAAAGCACAGACTTTGAAAAACACATTGCAGAGCTTAAACACGTCCTCAGCCAACTTAAAAGGGCAGGTGTCAAATTATCCCTGCAAAAAGCTCAATGGTGCCGCACTCGTGTAAACTTCTTGGGACATGAAGTTACCTCTGATGGATTAAATCCCCAGAAGAAAAAGGTGGAAGCTATAGTGAATTCTAAAAACCCAACTAACTTAAAGGAATTGAGATCATTCCTGGGTATGACGAATTATTCTCGCAAATTCATTGATAATTATGCGGAATTAGCTAAACCACTACTACTTCTTCTAAAGAAGGATGTGAAATGGCACTGGAGTGAGTCTCAAGAGACAGCCATCAGAGAGCTGAAGAGAAAACTCACTCAAGCACCTTGCTTAGCGTACCCTGAAGGTGGTAAACCTTTCTACTTAGAAACAGGGTACACAGATGTAAGCATGAGTGCTGTGTTATACCAAAAGCATGATAATTTGAACAAAGCCATTGCTTATGCGAGCAAAAATCTATCCCCAGTAGAAATAAAGTTTAACGATTGCGAAAAAGCCCTCTTATCTACTGTATGGGCTCTACAAAATTTCCGCAGCTATATACAGGGCGAGAAAATTATTGTGGAAACGGCCCACCAGCCTTTGCTATATTTGCAAAGTGAGAGAATAAGAGATGGGAATTTGTCTAATAGCCGCATAACAGCGGAATAAAAAGAATCCAGTCGCACAAGGGCTTGCTGAGCTCCACGACTGTACTGCTAGAGATCCTGGGGAAGAATTATCAGAAGATGATTTTCTGGAAGAACAATTACTTTCCCCATATAAAATGTACAATGAGGACCATTGTCAAACATTACCTTGGGTATATGTTGATGGTTGTTCTTACCATGCCACTATTGATAATGAGCGCAGATTAGTCGCTGGCATTGGTATAACGGGGGCAAATGGATTCCCAAATATATCTATAGGTTTCAACATTGGACCAAGATCCAGTCAAGTTGCTGAACTAACTGCTGTTTTCAAAACCATTGGAATGGCTATTGAACATGGTATTCATGAATTTGTGATCATAACTGACTCAAATTATGTGCGTGACAGTTTTGTTGAATACCTGCCAACTTGGAAAAGAAATGGCATGCAGAAAAGCAATAACAAACCAGTCAAGCATGGCAAATTGTTCTGCGAGATTGATAATCTGGTAGTATCCAATGATTTAACCATACACTGGAAAAAGACCAAGGGTCATTCCAGAATTCTAGGTCCGGATAAGGAAGGCAATGACCTTGCGGATTCATTAGCCAAACAAGGAGCCATAACTGGAGAACTCCTTAATATTGACCACTTAATGGGTGCAATTCAGGTAGAAGCCATTACCAGAAACCAGGCAAAACAACAGAGTGAGCCTAATTTGGTACAATGGAGTCAGGATTCTCCTAGTGAGGACCTGATCACTAGTCAAAAAGAAGACCCCATTGTAGGCATCTTCTATAAACACATAGAAGATCCTGAAAGCAACCCCATCTCAAAAGATGATTGCATTGGCAAAGAAGATCTTAGAATCTTAATGAAATCTAGATCACAATTCAAGTTACAGGATGGTTTGTTAATTAGAACCTCCAAAACTGGCATCCAGCAGTGGGTAGTACCCACCAAGTTCAGAGGTCTAATGCTTCAACATGCCCATGATGCTCCCACATCTGGTCATCGGGGTGCCAAACTCACGTATGAAATATTGCGTGATTATGCTTTTTGGCCACACATGTTGAAAGATGTTCAAACCTACTGTCAAGGGTGTTTAATCTGTCCACAGTTCCAGCCCACTGCACCAACGCATAGAGCGCCATTGCAGAAAAGGGGGATGGTAATGCCATGGTCAGATATACAAATTGATTTTATTGGCCCAGTAACAAGATCATCAAGAGGTAACAAATACATGTTAACCGTGACATGCCTGTTCACTAAATGGGTAGAGTGCATTAGTGCACCTAACAATAGTGCTGAAACATGTGCAGCATTGCTCATCAACCATGTATTTTCCAGATTTGGTCTGCCCCAAAGAATCGAGTCAGATCGGGGGACCCACTTCACTAGCGAAGTGATGACAAAAATGTGGAAAATACTAGGGGTTAAAAGAAAGCTCCATATTGCTTATAGAGCTGCCTCAAGTGGTGGTGTAGAGCGTTACAACCAGTCCATTGTTAAAATCCTCAAAAAGTTTGTGAGTGAAACAGGTAAAGACTGGGATGTAAAACTACCTCTAGTCTTAATGGCATTAAGAGCAACTCCAAGTAGTGCTACCAAGATGTCACCTTTTGAACTGATGACTGGTAGAAGAATGGTTCTACCTCAGCATCTGCTATACCGTACATCAGACCAAAACTTGATAAACGCTGCTAATACACATCAATATGTGGAGAACTTAAGAAAACACCTGCAATATGCCTTTGCATTTGCTCAAAGGAATTTAGAAAGAGCCGCAACTGCCACTAAAACCTATTATGATCTCAAAACATCCAAAAAGGAATATGAAATAAATGATAAAGTTTATCTTTATAACTTTGGAAGAGATCAGGTTAGGGAGAAGAAATTTCTTCCCTCATGGAAAGGTCCTTTCGTCATTACTGACAAAATATCTCCAGTGGCCTATAAAATACGGATCCCCAAAAATGAAAGTTTCATAGATAAATGGGCCCATATCAATCAATTGCGAGCGTGTCATCCCAGATCCCAACTACAAGTCATAGAGGGAGAATGAAGTGTCATATCCCCAAATGAACTAAAGACATACTATAGTTTAAAGATGCCTAACTGATAAACATGAAGGTTCAAAATTGACAGACTATCTACATAGAAGACTGTCCATGATGTGTACGGTCAACATCCTCACCAAATACCACTAACTTTGATCCAATTCAAATACATGTGTCCTACATATTTTTGAATTGGAAAGGGGGATTTATGTCAAGGTATTTGAAATATTATTAAATAATATATAGAGGTATATTTGTCTTTATTTAATAGATCTGTGGATATGAACATGGTCTGTAGGACAAAGGATTAGATCTCCCCCACTCCAATTGCACAGGAGACATTCTTGGCTGAAAGGAGAACAAAGGATTATCTCTGGGAGATATCACACACTCAATATGTTAAATTATGCAATTGTATAATTTAGCAAGGAACTAAAATATAACATAGTTTCAGGATACAGGCAAATATATGGAGACGAAATGTCTGAATTACCCTTTTGGAACTGATCAAAATCATGGAGAGACAGCTTTTATGCACATGGTGTTAATTTTTAAATACACATCTGCACTGCTGGCTAAACAGGAAATATGCTGTTTTAAAGACTCTTACAACTCCTCATGGATTGACCCCATGTGGAGCAATAAAGGCCTTGGGAAACACAGACAAATGCTAAGGTGTGACTCTGGAAGTTCACGTAAGCAGACAGCAAATAAACATTTTTTTTTTTCTCTCTCTGTTTAAATACATGCCCCAGAATGTATTAAATATAGAAATTTGGGAAATTGTCTAAATTCTATATTATTATTACATGGGTATTTGCTAAGCTTGGGAGGTAACTGTTTTAGTCAGTCAAAAATGTGTAATAACCTCTGTTTTTGCTTATATTTTTCAGACAGATAAATTCAGATATACATAGAAATGATATATATGTTTTGAAAACACAAAAGATCTTACTTAGCCTCTGTGTTTTTAAGAATATAAATAAATACTTATGGACCATACACATACTAATGATTGGATCATCTCTAATAATTATTTCTATTTTTATTGCAGACAACCATTGGTCATGAGCATCAATCTTAGAAAGAGACGGAATGCCGCATGAAATGAATTAAGTCATATCATATAAACATACAAATAAATGTTTATAAAGTTTCACATACATCTTTTAAAATATAGTGAGATGAAAATATGGAAGTTACTTTGATGTGATATGACTATGAGATATATATTTGATGTGATATAACTATGAAATATAAGTTATTTTAATATAATGTTAGATATGTGATGTTTCATATCAAAATGATCAGAAAATTCATTAAGATATAACTTATCCAAAACAAATATTATGAATAGTTGTCGCAGTAAATTATGATAAAAATTAATAACCATTTCATAGAAATACTGACTTAAGCTGTTTCAAATGTTGCTGTGTCTGTTTGTGCTGCCACCTGGTGTTATGTTGCGAGAACTACAGCCAGAAGGTTCTCTCTGGCTGTTAAAAATGAAATTTCCAAGGGCCAATCCGATTTAGACTTCCCAGATAACCAATGGGAAGGTCAGCTCCCGCAGGGCCACCCACAATTTACCAGTGATGGGAAAACCAAATAAAAAGTGAATGCAATGGAGAGAAACACAGATTTTCTGCTGAAGCTAAAACTTGTAACTGGTTCCCGCTGGTGTGAGATACCACTTTACTTGAGCAAAGCGAATCTACCCTTCTCATTGATTGCGATATACACTTATTGGTGATCTGAGGTAAAATAATTCCTACCAAGGAACATCGGATATCGACTGCTTTTTACTTTGGTAACGTATTCAAGGTTTTGTAAGATAAGTTATATGCATAGTTAATTTGTATTTAATAGATTTAAAGAAGCAGTGTGTTTTTCTCAAGTTAGCATTTCACAGCCTATATACATATATTGTTTAAATCTGCGTCTGATTGGCTAAGTAACTCATCTATACAAGTTCTGGTATTGTCAGTTAATTTTGTATTAGGATAAATTGCAATTAAATAGCAGAATATATATTATCCTATTGTTTTATAAACACTGTTTAGAATTGTATTGCTTGGATGTTAAAGGTTTTTAGTCCCATTGTGTTAAATAAATAAAAGGCTAAATTGTGAAGGTATATTTTTCTGGGTTTTGTAAGAAGGATAGCATATCTTAAGAGTTGGTTTAAACGCATATACATTTTGTTTCATTTCCTTTTATTGCAAATATACTTCAATATGTTTATGGATATTAACTAAATAAAAGAATTCAGATATTTATATTAATTGTATGGTCTAGTAGGTGCATGGTTGATAAGGGTTTCTACTTCTTTGTATTGTGTTTATAACCCTGCCATAAACTTATATATATTATTTGGATAGCACTACTAAGATTTTCATAAATATACTGACAAACCTATCATGGAAGAAGAAATTTTTAAAGCTATAGATAAGGTTCAATTAAATAAAGCTCCAGGCCCTGATCAAATGCCCGCTGAATTTTATAGAATACTAAAAGATGAAATTAGAGACACGTTAAGAGATCTCTTTAATCAGTATTACATCAAGAACCACTCAGGATAAAGGCCCTGAAAATCCTATAGACCGATATCATCATTAAATAATGATTATAAACTCCTTACAGCTATAGTTGCAGATAGATTAAAAAACTATATCAATAATTTAATACATATTGATCAAACAGGTTTTATGCCTGGGAAAAATTATTCAAAAAATATCCGAAAAGTTTTATTGGTTCTAAATCATTATTGGAGCGAAGTTAAGAACAAAGATAAACCATGCGATTTAGACTTGGCCCTATTAACATTGGACGCTGAAAAAGCGTTTGATGCAATTGTTTGGGACCACTTATTTACATCAATATCTCAGTTTGGTCTCACAGGTAATTTTCTTAACTTTGTTAAATTGATCTATAATACACCATATTCATTTCTTTTGGTTAACGGGCAACTTTCCCCAAAAATAGTTTTAACAGAAGGGACTAGACAAGGGTGCCCTCTCTCACCACTGCTATTTAATCTCTCGAAAGAACCATTAGCAGTCAGACTCAGACAAGCCCTATTGGGTATCAAGCTTGGAAATGGTAATCTAACTTTATCTTTATATGCAGACGACAATACTTTTTCTATCCAAAACATCGCAAAGCATCCAAGTATTAAAATAACTAATTAATGAATTTGGTTCTTTTTCAGGCTACAAAATTAACCAAGGGAAATCAGAATTATTATGGATTAACCGCCCCATAGACCATGTTATTTGTCATCCCTTTCAAGAGGTTAAAGAAATTAAATATTTAGGACTGCATTTAGGTAACAACCCTAGATTATGGTATACGCTAAACTATATTAATAGAAAAATGGAGGCCATTACCCATCTCATTGTCTGCCAGAATCATGATTCTAAAAACATTTTTATTTCCCTGTTTCTTGTATTTATTACAAAATCTGCCAATCTTTATTAAAAACTCAGATATAAAGAGATATGTTAAAGAATGTAATCTTTTTATATGGGGAAAGAGAAGAGCTCGTTTATAAAAAAATAAAATAAATAAATATATATATATATATATATATATATATATATATATATATATATATATATATATATATTTAGACAAAGAATTTGGGGGGTTTGGACTTCCAAACATTAAACTATACAACTGGGTTACAATGGTGAAAATTGCAATTGACTGGATTACAAAAAAAAATCATTCCTCCTTTACGGATATAGAGGGAAGCTTAATAAAACCTTTTTTCTTTAAAAGCCATTCTTCATACCCCAGTAGCTAAATTGCCATAGTTTGTTCTAAATATTAATGTCATTAGCAATGTGGTTAACGCATGGCAAAAAAATTGTACAGACCTTAAAGTAAATTTCAGATTATCTAAATATCTCCCTGTCCTAGGGCACCCTGACTTTATCCCAGGCTTGAGCTATGGTATATTCCACATATGGAAAACAAAAGGACTAGAATATTTAGTACAATTGGTGGATAAAGAGACATTGGTGATTAAAACATTTATACAGATTCAGGAAGATTTTGATTTACCTAAACAAAATTTTTTGGGGTATCTACAGATTAGACAATTTCTTAACAATGTAATGCAAAGCCAATCTTTCAGTTCGGACCGGAGGATAATTGAAGGTGGTGTTCAGATATATCGGGCCGGATATCATTCAATATCAATTTGGTATAAAATGATCATAAGGGGGGAGCGGAGCCGGCCATCGCCTAATATGGCCGCAACTTAATAGTGCTCTGTTATGTAGCATACTTCCCGACCGGATCCTGACGGTCCTACTACCTGCACAGAGCTCACAAAAGGCAGGCTCGCATACGAAGCAGCACTCGATACGCTGATGCCCTTGAGATGGGCGCATACGCTCCTCTGACGGCTCCATGCAACAAAAGATCTAAACCGTCATCCAGCCTGCTTGACTGGCCATGTGACTTAGGCCTCATCTTCAGCGTGTCCACGCAGTTATTAATCCAGCTGCCAGCGCACACTAAGGTGCATAAATACAAAAGCAGACATCGGCTCAATCAATAAGTGGTAAAACAAACCGGCACCCAATATAAAGGCACTTACCAGGCTTCCTCTTTAATGGCAAAAGCTGCAACCATTATAGTACCCTGCGCTGCCTAGTCAGCTGTTTTATTTTATTGTATTTTAGTATGTTGATAAACGTTAAGGAAAAGCTGCACATAACACCTCAGGTAGAGAAAACCTATAACTAATATAAAGAACATAGACTCGGATGTGAGTCACATGAATAGCACACTATAGTGTAGAAAGCTTCATTCCAGCGCTATAGAGCAAACGAGAATCTAAACACAATTTTTGCAAACCATTTGCAAGTGGAACTTTTACATACTTACAGACTCTAATAAATATTTATACTCCAGCTGGGGGTGAATTCTTGGCTGTAAGCAGAACTCTTAACTTTGGATCACACTTGCTCTTTATTATACCTTTTTGATACCGCTAAGAAAACCGCACAGGCTGCTCTGAACAGCATATAATATTTACTTGAAATAATGTCATCTAGAAGAACACCCAGACAGGACAAATCGTCTAAAAGGATCATCTATATCTAATTCAAAGCTGAATAACTTCTTCGAAGTACTTGAAACATCTGGTGTGGACCTCGCAAACACACAGGAACAAGATATGGAAGCCTTAGACTCAGAGGCCAGTTTGCCTGCACAACGAGACCATGAACCACTCACTAAAGCCGACATTGAAAACCTACCCACCAAAGCAAACTTCTTTTCTTTCTTAACAACCATTGGGAAGATAAAAGAAGGCCTAGCAGAGGTGAAAAAAAGACTTCTCTGACCTAGGAGATAGGGTCGCATTCTTGGAAGAAAACATCGAGCAAATAAATAACAGTGACCTGCAAAATCGTGCTGCAACCATTCAAGACTCCATGCTACACCAAATGCAATCACATATTGAAGACCTTGACAATAGAGGACGCCATAGTAACATCAGAATAAGAGGCATATCTGAAAAGATAACTGCAAACTCAATACCATAGCACCTGCAGGGCCTCTTTAAATCACTCCTTCAAGATGCCAATACCCCTAACCTACCCTTGGAACGGGCTCACAGGGCACTTAAGCCGAAAACACCGGATGACAAGCCCCCCAGGGACATCATACTTAAGTTCCAGCTCTACACAGATAAAGAGAAAATCATGAGTGCCGCAAGGAAGGACAGGCAAATATTGTATGAAGGAGATGGTCTTCAAATATATGCAGACTTAAGCCCAATAACACTGGACAAGCGAAGGGAAGCTAAGTACCTTACAACACATCTGCAGGGCCTCAAGATCCCCTACAGATGGGGATTCCCGTTCTGCATCAAAGTAATCTCGGGCTCCCAAGTTGCTATCTATAGATCTCCGGATGATCTTGAGCAATACTGCAAGCAATTGAACATACCGCAACCGAAACCTCCCTCCCTAAACTAGCCTATCGATAATGGAGATTTGACAAGGCCTGGCAACCCAAAGCCACAACGATCAAGCTGGACGAAAGTGAATAGAAAGATACCCAGTTTGACCTCCGGCTCGACATCCACTTTACAAACTGGTTACAAACTATTACACACTGCAGGTTGTACTCTTAAATTATACACCACACTTATCTCACTACTGTACCTATCAGAGCCCGCTGCGATTGGTACATGCCATACCCCTATATAATACTGGTTCATCTGAATCCCCTGAGCAGACCCTTTAAACCACTTATTTAGTCATGGCCAATGGTAAATTCAAACTTGCAACACAAAACGTTAAGGGCTTAAATTCCCCACAAAAAGATCAATAGCCCTCAACTGGTTCCACAAACAGAAAAGTGAAATCATTTTCGTACAAGAAACCCACTTCTTGCAACAGTCTGAACCAAAGTTTACCACTAAACACTACCCGCTAGGTTATTTTAATTCACATGCAGATAGGAAAAGAAATTGAGTGAGCATATTATTCCATAACTCCCTGCCCTTTAATTTGCACTCCAAACACACTGACAAGGACGGCCGATATCTGATACTGGTTGGGGACCTCTTTCACAAACCCATCACGCTCGTAAACATATACGCCCCCAATACAGGACAAGCACAATTTTTCAGAACTCTCTCTAAAGAGATATTGGGAATATCAAAAGGTACAGTCATCTTGGCGGGGGACTTCAACGTTGCACTTAACCCCTCTTTGGATCATTCCAAAGCAAACATTTCACACACCCCTAGTTCCCTTAAAGGGCCATAATATGCAAATGTTTAAACACATGAAAGTGATGCAGTATAGCTGTAAAAAGCTGACTAGCAAATATCCCCTGAACATCTCTAAGTAAAAAAGAAAGATATTTTACCTCAAAAGTTTCTCAGTAGCCACATCCCATTGTAAAGGACTTCTAAGCAGCAAATTAGTATGTCTGTCCCGGGACAGCGGAAGGAGCGAGCTTACGTGCACTCTCATCTTATTTCCCTATTAAGCTTAAGGAAGTTTACAATGAAATCTCATGAGAGTTAATTGAAATCTCATGAGATCACAGTAAAAAAGTTCATGACCTCAGCACTGCTGATGCTGATTGGCTGCTGTTCATTTCTTCATTTTTTTTATTTATTTTTTTTACCTGCTGCTGAGCAGCAGTTGAGTATAACTTTTTACACAGAACTTACTCTGCTGAGCTGAGGAAATTGTGAGGTAAAATATCTTCCTTTTTTACATAGAGATGCTCAGGTGATATTTTCCTGTCAGCTTTTTACAGTTATACTGCATCAGTTTCAAGTGATTTAGCATATGAGTATTATGTCCCTTTAAGGTGATCGCGCAGTGTTTACGCTCTGTTACACTCCTAGATGCGTGGAGAAACCAGCACCCGGCCCAAAAAACGTTCACCTTCTTTTCCAATCCAAACAAAACTCACTCTAGACTACATTACGTTTGTATAGATCAACTAAGTTTACCTCTTGTTCAAGATTCAGACATTAGCCCCACACCATGGTCAGATCCCTCTTCGGTGTCGGTGGACCTAGAATGGCCAGACTGTCCTTCCTCGGACATCGTCTGGAGATTAGATAACACACTCTTACTTCAACCCCACATAACAGATAAAATAGCCCAGGCACTGCGCGAGTATTTTCAACACAACGATACTGACCAAACCTCACCACAAACAACATGGGAAGCCCACAAGGCGGTAATTAGGGGAGAATTCCTCAAACAAAAGTATATTTTACTTAAAACATATAAGGCAGAATATAACAAGTTATTGAGCCAATTTTGTGAGGCTGAGCTTGTTCACATGAGCAACCCCTCAAGTGACACAAATACCAATAACCTCCTAGCAGCAAGACAAAACCTAAATAATTTGTTAAACAAAGAAGCGCATAGAAAGGCCTACTATCTTAAAAAAATTATACTTTACCGAGGGCAATAAAGCTGGTACTCTACTAGCCAGATCTCTTAAAAAACAGACATATGCAAGCTATATCCACAAAATGACCAAGACAGACAATACGGTCACTTTTGACTGTAGAGAAATAGCAAACACTTTCAACACCTACTATACTGGTCTCTATAACATCCCCAAGACAGATCAATATCTCGAGAGGGCTCGACTCCCAGTGATCCCAGAAACTATATCTAAATCCCTAGAGGACCCAATTGATAATAGGGAAATATTAGAAGCAATTTAAAAGTATACCCACGCAAAAAATCCCAGTGCCAGACGGGTTTACTAATCTCTATTATAAACCATTTAGACAAATACTAACACCGCATTTAGCTAAAATGTTTAATACATTAGATCAGGAAGGACACTTCTCGCCACAACAATTTCGGTGATCCATAAACAGGGCGAACCAGCAAACAACCCAAGCAATTATCGCCCTATATAGCTACTAAACGGTGATATAATTTTTGAAATTTTTTTTTATAGCGAGAAGACTTAATCCCATTATGCCCTCCATAATTCATGTTGACCAAGCTGGCTTTGTGCCGCGCAGGGAGACCAGGGACAACACTATCAGAGCTTTACGCCTGATAGAATATGCTCACGCAACCCATGGTCCTGGTCTTCACTGATGCGGAGAAAGCCTTTGACAGGCTGAATTTGCTTTTGAGGAAAAAATTATTAAAAGAATATTCCATCTTGGGGGCGTGTCCGAACGGTGTACCTAGCCAGTCGCACTTACTGTCAGCTTTGTAATATTTTTCTTTAATCCGCCGATTTTAGAGCCTTTAACAGCAAATCCTGCTACACCACTCAACAAACTATTGTTACCCAACATAAGGGGTCCATATTCCAACTTTCATTTGCTGTTTTCATGAAAACGGGCCACAGTTCGGAAGCTTAATGCCTAATCCATAGGTAGCGACCCCCCTGGCTCCTCCGGGTTACCAGTGCTGGCAGCAGGTGACTGCCTTACTGACCTAAGCAACATTGCACAGCTCAGCATATCGCTACAAAATTCACAACATAACTAATCTTTATAAACTACCGGATAGCAGACTATTCCAAAATGGCGACCGCTTGGGAGATGGAGCTGGAACAGGAACTAGATCTGCGTTTCGCTAGATTGGACAGTTTGCTTAAGAAGATATACCAAAGATTACCTTCTCAGGTCCCCACAGAGAACACTGGCCACAGGCATTCACATACAGACACGTCAGTCCAGTGCTTTACAACGCCTGGAAATAAAGATGGCAACCAGAGGGGAGCACTAATGGAGGAGAGACTTTCCCTTATACCAGTCCTACCAACGCAACGGGGTGATCAAGCATTAACCAACGCCTCCCAAGAGACCGACTACCATCCCTACGGCAGAGAAAAAGCTCTGGCTGGTTCTACTTTACAGGCTGCGCTGAAGGGCCCAGGCGTGGCTGAAAGACAATCAATGACATACCTCATGGCTGCACAGATCTTCCTCGTTCCTGGTGAACCAGCTGGGACCATGCCTAGTGAGAGGAAATATCTTGACCAGGGGATGAGTACAACAGATCATGAACTGCGTCACCGCAATGCCCAATCACCATCAGCACCTCGTGGGAGAGGGACAATTACAGCGACAAAAAGTATCAACAGCATATCAGCCGCAACTTTACGATACTCTCCGCACAGCAAGCCTGGTGAGGGGAGAGAATTTGACCCGGAGATAACCGTCACTGCTTTATAAATGAATTATTAAAATGTTCGATCACCATCAGCACCATGTGCAATTGAGATAGCTATACCAAATAATACTATTGACGGCAACTCAGTCGCAACTTCACGGAACTTCCCGCAATTTTCAATAACAAAAACCAAGCCAACTATAAGACTTGATATAGGTTGAAGAGAATTTTGGACTAAACATCATTAATTAGATACTCTTTTAATAATATAGCATTTCCACATGCAAGTTTTGTTCAATGCGTGTCTTACTCAGTTATTTGTTGCTCTACAATGTTAAATTTATACTGCATAACGTACTTCAAATGCTTCCTCATTACTGATATCCCCCTCAGCCCGTGGAAAATGCATGAATAATGTTTGTGTTTGTAAACGTTTGTTCCAGAGCTGCCGTATTTAGTAGCAGCTCTCCTTTAATAATTATGCATATATCTCCATATTTACATGTCTACATTATGGTTGTATTTGAACCACAGGGCGCAATCAGGGGATCCTGTTCACATATACATATATATAGGTGTTGGTATGGGAGTGAATTCCTAGTTACAAACAAGTGAACATATATAAGCAGATATATACCTAACTTAATACCTTACCTATAACATACTGGCAACCCTTTACTTCATACTTAGAATTAGTGCCCTCATAATTTATAAGGTGGAATAGCACACTATACACTAATAGTAAATGCTGCCACATAAAATCAGCAACCTTCAAACATCTAACTTAGCAGACACAACACCCATGCAATACAGTCACATGGTAGAAAGGTTAATAGTGGATATACAAACCACAATAACTATGGATCATATCCTAACCATAACAATTATGGTTCACATCCATACCATAAATCGGGTACCAATCATAACACACAACAGAACTATTACACACATCAAAATCGTGAATTTAGAACTAATAGATTGGATAGTAATAGTGGATATAATTATAGAGTTTCGAATTACAAGCCCAGAGACACTAGAACAGAGAACAATAGTTTCAACCATTATCCTCAATGGAGAAGGAGAGATTCACACAGAGATAATAGGAATCAAGCACAAGATTCTGGCATAAATAGAAATCAACAACCTTTAGCAGGAATATCCACAAATAACAGATTTGAGCCTCTAGTGGATAGCAAAGACACGTATTTAGCAGTATGGGATACAAGGGGAGCAAGACCAAAAGAGAGCTCTGCTAAAAATCAACATTTTTTAGGAGAAGGAGAGGGGTTAAATCCCCTCAAACAAAATCAGGGAGACATGAGAATAAGACCAATAAAAAGATCTCTAGAAAGGGAAGAAGAGGAAATAGAGGAGGAAAGGCAATACAGACTAACAGGGCGACCAAGGAGAGATTAAAACAAACTAAAAGTGAAATATTTAATTTAGCAGGTATTGACCTTGATTCAAATGATATTGGTCTTTTACAAAAAGGACTCAAGTTTGCACCAAAGACTAGGCCAAATAAGTTTGAAATGTACATAGATGTACATAAATTTGTACGAAAATTAACTTTACAGCGGTATTATTTCAAAAATCCAGAAATTAAAACTACTCAGAATGCCCAGTACATTGAATCTAGGAACTTTAAATATACTTAAAAGCCTAGCAAATGAGAATACAGCATCTCCAATTTTAACAGATAATTGTCAAGATGATTTATTACATTTGTCAGTATATGAATCAGAACCTAATATACAACATTCTGCTTTTAAAGGGAAATCTAGTTTTAATCCCATAGGATCACAAGGTGATCAAGTTGCAATGTTCTCCAAACTAGTACTTAGGGATATTGAGGATACTTTTAGTGCAAATGATAACTGCCTCAATAAATATAATGATAATCTAACTACCCTGGAAAGGAAGTCCTTGCAGAAATTAAATAATAATAAAGATATAGTCATTCGTTCTGCGGACAAAGGTGGAGGTATAGTTATACAACGTAGAGAAGACTATATAAAAGAAGCGAATAATATTTTAAATGATTTTAATACTTATAAATTGTTAACATGGGACCCAACTCAAAATTATATTAAAGAGCTAAATAAGATTTTGAACAAAGCAAAGGAAGAGGGTATTCTGAATAATGATGAATTTAAATTTTTAACCAGTCAACAACCGAATATTTCTATATTTTATCACCTCCCAAAAGTGCACAAGGACCCTATTAATCCTCCTGGGAGGCCCATAATTTCAGGTCTGGGTTCTATCAGTGAGAACCTTTCGAAATATGTTGACTATTATCTCCAACCCCTGGTTAAAAATACCAGAGCATATTTTAAGGACACTACAGCTGTAATTAAGGAATACGAAGGCCTAAAATGGGAAGAGGATATGTGGTGGATAAGTTGTGATGTGTCGTCACTTTACACATGCATTCCCCATAACAAAGGTTTAAGGAAAGTTAAGGAACAATTAGATAACTGGCAAATTCCATCACATCATATTAATTTTTTGGTAGAGTGTATGAAGTTTATTCTGCAACATAATTATTTTACCTTTGAACATAAATTCTATCTCCAATTACAGGGAACAGCAATGGGGACAACTTTCGCCCCCTCATATGCTAACCTGTATGTTAATGCCTTTGAACAGGAATTTATTTGGAATAATAATCCTTTTACTAATAATATAATTAAATATGGGAGATACATAGATGATGTTTTAATTTTATGGAGGGGGGACGAGATTTTAATTGACAGTTTTATAAAGTACATAAACAATAATGATTATAACTTAAATTTTACTAAAGCTCATTCTAACACACAAATTGAATTTTTGGACCTAATTCTATATAAAGATAAGGATAGCAAAATTGCAGTAAAATTTTTTTTAGGAAATCAACAGATAGGAACAGTTTCATTCAAGCCAAAAGTGCACATAAGAAAAGCTGGATCCAAAATGTTCCTTATAGCCAGTTTTTACGTTTGAGAAGAAACTGTACATATTTGGAGGATTTTACAGCAGAAGCGGAAATTTTGACAAATAAATTTATAGAGAAAGGGTATAGCGAGGAAGTTATTAATCAAGCTAAAGATAAAGCTCTTGCAAAAGAAAGAAGTTCATTTTTTAATAAAGAAGAAAGATATAATGATCAAGCCATCTGTACTAAAATACACAATGAGTTAATGACAACCCTTTCAGCAAACACTAAACCCATTCGTTTCATTACCACCTACAATGAGGGATCTAAAAAATTAGAAAAAATAATACAGAAACACTGGCCCCTCCTAGTAACTGATCCCTGTTTAAGAACAAGAATAAATGAGAAACCAGTGTTCACATACAAGAAAGGAAAAAGTCTTAAGAACATATTAGCGCCCAGTAAGCTAAGAGAGATTAAACAACAGAAAGGAGTCAACATCTCTACCACTGAGAATTGGTTGACTACCTGGCAAGGTACGTTTAAATGCGGTAAAGCAAGGTGTAATATGTGTGCACACGTAGATAAATCTCCCACTTTTTCTAATTCAGAATTGACAGAAACCTTTAACATTATAGGTAGGAAGAATTGTGACTGTACCTATGTAGTTTATCTAATACATTGTGGGTGTGGCATGCTTTTATGTAGGTCGCACCAAAAGGAAAATCAAACGAAGAATTAATGAGCACATCTATAATATTAAAGAGAAATTGCTGACACATAGTGTACCCAAACATTTCCTTGAACATCATGGTAGTAATCCAAAATCTCTAAAAGTACAGGTGATAGATTGGGTTCCACCAAATAAACCCAATAGGTTACTAGATCTAAGAAGGTTGGAAACTAAATGGATTTACAAGTTGAAAACACTACAACCATTAGGGTTGAATATCGACATAGATGTAGCTGCATATATGTAATCTTTATATAGATATAACATAATATAATATTAATATTAATGAACTATTTATAAATTTTATCCAGTATCATTTTAGTAATCTGTTGTTAGGTTTATGGCCTTGTATGGAGATCTTATCAAATTCAGGGCATTCCACTTTAATGTTTTATAATTATATTTATTTGTATGAAATTTTCAATCAACATGTGGTTTTTAATATCTTCAAATAATTTATCTAACGACTGTATCAATTTTATTATATTGCACTTTTTTGTATTCGGTTTTTATAAATATTTATAATAGATTTTTATTATGTTCCTCGTTTTCGAATATACCGCTATTGCAGTCTAACTATGTCAATGTGAGTTATATGGAAGTTAGTTTTCGTATACTTTTCTTTCTAGTTTTAGGAAACACAATTTCACTAAATTATGGTTTTAATGTTTTATCTAAAGACTGATAAAATTGTATATATTTGTAATCTAATATCCTTGCAGAAGAAACATTTACCACTGCTTTCTCTTTTTTCCTTTTTCTGTTACAGACTTTCCACCAATCAAACGGGTAGGATACGACACACCCGCAGCAGGCCCCGGAAAAGGGGTGTGCCTAACAAATATGGACATTTAAAAAGCTGAAAAGCGCCAATTCTGAATAGTACTCTTTCACCTCTTGATAAAGCCCGACCGAAGTTCGGGGGAAACGCGTCGAGGATTCTAGGACATTGCTCCTGGTCTGTTCTTGTGTGTGGACAGTCATCGCGGTAGTACGTAAGGGCAGTCCGGACGCCTTGTACTTACCTAGAACGGCTGACAGGAACGGTTTGTCATCTCTGCTCCAGCGCACACAAAGAATTTGTATACAGGCTCATATTATTTTTAAATCTTGTAAGTGCAACATTATAAGTTGCGTGTGTGTTTTAATATAATAAAATCTTCACTTGAATCGTGCCCTGGTGCGCTTCTGTTTCTTTCTTCTTTTTCATGTGAGTAGAATGTTTTTCCTTTTTTTTTTTTATAGCAAATATATGTCATAGCCAATCCACACATAATAGGGCAGAAGTTTCCCAATAGGTTTACACTTATATGGTTCTAACCTAGCAGCTAGCGGCCGGAGCAGCAGGGGGACCAACAGCCTATAGGATGCCACCTTTTACCTAGAAATATAAGGCACATTTTAACTGTTCCTTTTGACTAAACATAATTATATTAAAGTGAATGCTATAATGATGTTATCCCTACTCAACAAAAGCTGGAATAGTATTATGCTCTGCTCCAAATATATTTAGGAAATTATTAGATCACTGGTGGTCCCCTCAACTAGTCAGGAGATGAAAAATTACCCTTTCAAGGACGGATAGCTGACCGAACCCATCTAAGTGAGCACAACAATCTAAAAGTGGTAGTTAGCCTATTTTCTTTTTCTTAATAGGTTTTTTCTTTTATCCCGCATAACATTACTTTAAACTTGGTAAGCGGGTATGCATAAAAGATGTGCCTAGTTCTGGCCCATGTATCTCCACCGGTAGTTATGTAATTGAAATGTTGTCTTCTCCTCTAGATGTAGTTCCTCTGTGTTACTATATGATTAGCTTATGGACTCAAAAACAAAAAGAAGAATGCTGTTTCTAATGGACAAAGATATGCTGTAAATATCTGATAATCTGTCATTTTTCTGCAATGTGTATAGGTTATTTTCTCTCAATAAAAATGTAAAAATAAAAAATAAATAAAAAAAAATTATATATATATATTCCATCTTTACTCTACGCCCACAGCAAGTGTGAGAGTGAATGGAGTTTTGTCCCAGGGCTTTTCGATACGCAACGGTACTAGGCAGGGATGCCCGCTTTTCCCTCTATTACTTGTATTAACAATGGAAGCGTTGGCATCCCATATCAGGAACAACCCGAATATTGCTGGACTTAAAATAGGACCGAACAAATACAAAATATCGATGTTTGCAGATGATGTCTTATTGACAATCTCATCCCCATTTGATTCCACACCTCCTATTAGAAGAATAACAACTTCGGTAACCTAATTTCTCAATCAATAAACAGAAATCCGAAGTCCTTAATATAACTCAGCCAGGGAACGAATTTAAAAGTCTCCAGCAAATCTGCCCATACAAAGCACATTCTGGTAAACTAAAATACCTAGGCATACAACTAACCCCTCAGATAACAAAACTTTACGACTATAACTATAAATCCCTACTCAACTCTACCCAGCATACTTTGCTTACATGGCAGGACAGACCACTCTCTTGGTGGGGAAGAATGCAATCCATCAAGATGACCATACTCCCCAGAATACTTTATATACTCCAAACTATACCAATTTCACTCCCTAAATCCTATCTCCTGCAATTGCAAAAACTTATCAATACCTTTGTATGGGGTAAAACTCGCACTCATAAATGCAGCAACTATGTATAGACCGCATGCGGGGGGAGGATTGGGAGTCCCTATACTTGAGTCCTACTATAAAGCTATAATACTACTACAACAGAACAGATATTAGATTGGCACAATAAAGAAGAAGATAAGGCTTGGACTTCCCTGGACTCACAGATTTTTAAAACCCCAAGACCTGGTGCTTTAGGCTGGATGTCTAAAAGCATACGGCCCACATTATGTTATAAGTCACAATTATATAGACACATATTTGGTAACTGGGATCATTTGGTCTTAAATACACCAAAAATGTCCACCCCTTACTCCCCACTGACCCCAATATCTCCAAATATGGAGCTTATGGGAGGATATGAATCAACGGGGAAAACAGTGGTAACATGGGATATCTCCTATACAGTCCCGATCATTGAAACTTTAGAGCAGGGGGAAACTAAAATCATGAACGGACCTCCATAACGTATTAAACGGGACATTTACCTCTTGGTTCAAACATTCACAATTAAAGGGACTCTGAACCCATTTTTTTTCTTTCATGATTCAGATAGAGCATGCAATTTTAAGCAACTTTCTAATATCCTCCTATTATAATTTTTTCTTCGTTCTCTTGATATCTTTATTTGAAAAAGAAGGCATCTAAAAACTTTTTTTTATTCAGAACTCTGGACAGCACTTATTCATTGGTGGATGAATTTATCCACCAATCAGCAAGGATAACCCAGGTTGTTCACCAAAAATGGGCCGGCATCTAAACTTACATTCTTGCATTTCAAATAAATATACCAAGAGAATGAAGAAAATTTGATAATAGGAGTACATTAGAAAGTTGCTTAAAATTTGGGTTCAGTGTCCCTTTAAACCACTTTATACAACACAACCACCTTAAGCAAAATCTCACTAAAACCCCAACACCCTTCGAACATCTGTGCCTTTCGGTTACACTCCCCAGGGGATCTCTTTCGATATCCAAAAAGATATTAGACATGGCAAGCCAAACTCCACTCCCTCTTTACACAACACAATGGCAGCAGGAGATAGGTACACAACTAGACAAAACTGACTGGACCAACATATACCGAAACACTTGCAGATCCTCCACATCTGCTCACTTACTAGAGCTAAACTTTAAAGTCCTTCTCTGCTAGTACTGGACGCCTACTAGGCTTCACAAAATCTACCCCCATTCTTCCCCACTGTGCTGGAGACAATGCAAAGACACGGGTAGCATGTTACACATGTGGTGGAAGTGTCCCAAACTCTCTGCTTTTTGGAAAGCGATAGAACACACACTAAAAATATTACTCGGACAGGACTTCACTTTAACACCTGAAATTGCATTACTGAATAAAAGCACTAACTGTAGATGCAGAATACGTTCCTTTCTAACACAGATGTGCCTAGATAGTGCAAAACTCCTAATAGCGTGACACTGGAAGTCTACATTTGTACCCACACACCATTTGTGGAGGGAACAAATAAATTAAACCCTCCCATTAGAACAATATGGCTTTTATAAACTGAATAAACTCCCCCTATTTCTAGAGGCTAAATTTTACTGGGAATCTTTAGACAAACCAAGCCTCAACCCGGACCCACCTCTCTGAAAGACCAATACTGACAGTTACAGATAGTAAATAAGTAACCATGCCCTTCACTTACAATGGAAACCATTACCCCATCACACGCACCAAATTCTTTAAATTTTGAATGTATTTATCTTATGAGACATCTATCTTGTCTTGTGGAAAGCATTGTTTGATGTTCAATATTTTATTGTTTAATAGTGTTATTTATATAAAAAAAAAAAGAGTATTGGCATGCGCAACTGTCATACACCTGGGTCGATTGTATTACCAGATGTCTTATTTTCTTATGTTGCCAGACATGTATACCCTTGATGATGACTACTCCGAATCTACCCTATGTAACTTTGAACAATGTCAAATGTTTTGCATGACATGTTGTAAACCAAGGCTCTCTACAATAATAAAAATTATAAATAAAAAAAATTATCATAAGAAGTCTAGGCAAAACACAGATAGAAACCTTTACCAATAGATGGCAGAAATTTATCCCAGAAGTACTAGCCCAAGATATTAAACAGAGTATAGAGATAGTTGGGTATAAGTATACGTTGTGGAAAGAAACACACAGCTATTTTGTTAATATGTCATACATGACCTCCAAGTTACTTGCTAAGTGGGATAAAAACTTTAAGGGGGATTGTTTGTACTGACACGCTCCCCAAGCGGACATCCTCCATTGCTTCTGGTACTGTGCAAGGATCTGTCAGTTCTGGAAAATCGTCTCCTTCTGGTTTAAGTTTTTTAACCAGACGGTGTCCTTTACCCCTGCTAGTAGTTTTTGTATTCTTCCAAGGCAATTTGTAAAGGAAGAACACTCTTTAATTATAACAGCAATACAGATAGCAAGGAATTTAATTATGCAACATTGAAAAGCAAAAAACATCCCAGTATCGCTGAATTTGGTCAAAAAATGAACACCCAGTTAATCATAGAGCAAATGAATGTTGAGCCAAAGAATGAAAGACAATTTAAAGATTTTATTATAAAATGGTCAAAAATCATTAGAGCCCAAACGCCAGACATGCAAACGGAAATCCTTAAAACTTTCTTTAAAAGCAGGATATGTATTCCCTGGGGATTTTCAGAATTATAAATAGCTTCTAGTGATCTTGATAGTCCAGGAGGAAGTTCCCATCTCTCTCTCATTTTATATATATATATATATATATATATATATATATATATATATATATATATATATATATATATATATATATATATATATATATATATATATATATATATATATATATACATACATACATACACACATAGACATACATAAATACATATATATGTAATTTACTAGAGATAAAAATTAAAATTCCTCTCTCTTGTCCCTTTTTTTTCTCTCCCACTGTTATGTTTTTATTTATTTTTATTATTCTAAATGGAAAAACAGACGGTTGTAGAAACTCAAGATAAGAGTAACTTAAGTTAATGTTATGGCACTTAAAAACAGACAAAGTGTAGTGTTAAATTACATTTTTACCTTGTTTCTTTTGAAATGGTATGTATTAATAGAAAAACATAATTTATGCTTACCTGATAAATTTATTTCTCTTGTGGTGTATCCAGTCCACGGATCATCCATTACTTGTGGGATATTCTCCTTCCCAACAGGAAGCTGCAAGAGGATCACCCACAGCAGAGCTGTCTATATAGCTCCTCCCCTAACTGCCACCTCCAGTCATTCGACCGAAGACAAACAAGAGAAAGGAGAAACCATAGGGTGCAGTGGTGACTGTAGTTTAAAAATAAAACATACCTGCCTTAAAATGACAGGGCGGGCCGTGGACTCGATACACCACAAGAGAAATAAATTTATCAGGTAAGCATAAATTATGTTTGCTCTTGTAAGGTGTATCCAGTCCACGGATCATCCATTACTTGTGGGATACCAATACCAAAGCTAAAGTACAAGGATGAAGGGAGGGACAAGGCAGGAACTTAAACGGAAGGTACCACTGCCTGTAAAACCTCTCTCCCAAAAATAACCTCCGAAGAAGCAAAAGTATCAAATTTATAAAACTTTGAAAAAGTATGAAGCGAAGACCAAGTCGCAGCCTTGCAAATCTGTTCAACAGAAGCCTCATTTTTAAAAGCCCATGTGGAAGCTACAGCTCTAGTAGAATAACCTGTAATCCTTTCAGGAGGCTGCTGGCCAGCAGTCTCATAAGCTAAGCGTATTATACTTCTTAGCCAAAACGAAAGAGAAGTTGCCGAAGCCTTTTGGCCTCTCCTCTGTCCAGAGTAGACAACAAACAAAGCAGATGTTTGACGAAAATCTTTAGTAGCTTTAAATAAAACTTTAACGCACGAACCACGTCAAGATTGTGTAATAGACGTTCCTTCTTTGAAGAAGGATTAGGACACAGTGACGGAACAACAATCTCCTGATTGATATTCTTATTAGATACCACTTTAGGTAAAAACCCAGGTTTGGTACGCAAAACTACCTTATCTGCATGGAAGATCAGATAAGGGGAATCATACTGTAAGGCAGATAACTCGGAAACTCTACGAGCCGAGGAAATAGCTACCAAAAACAGAACTTTCCAAGATAAAAGCTTGATATCTATGGAATGAAGAGGTTCAAACGGAACCCCTTGGAGAACTTTAAGAACAAAATTTAAACTCCATGGCGGAGCAACTGGTTTAAACACAGGCTTGATTCTAACTAAAGCCTGACAAAATGCCTGAACGTCTGGAACATCCGCCAGACGCTTGTGCAAAAGAATAGACAGAGCAGAAATCTGTCCCTTTAAGGAACTAGCTGACAATCCCTTTTCCAATCCTTCTTGGAGAAAAGATAATATCCTGGGAATCCTGACTTTACTCCATGAGTAACCCTTGGATTCACACTAATAAAGATATTTACGCCATATCTTATGATAGATTTTCCTGGTGACAGGCTTTCGTGCCTGAATTAAGGTATCAATGACTGACTCGGAGAAACCACGCTTTGATAAAATCAAGCGTTCAATCTCCAGGCAATCAGTTTCAGAGAAATTAGATTTGGATGGTTGAAAGGACCCTGAAGTAGAAGGTCCTGTCTCAGAGGCAGAGTCCATGGTGGAAGAGATGACATGTCCACTAGATCTGCATACCAAGTCCTGCGTGGCCACGCAGGTGCTATCAAAATCACTGATGCTCTCTCCTGCTTGATTTTGGCAATCAGACAAGGGAGCAGAGGAAACGGTGGAAACACATAAGCTAGGTTGAAGGACAAAGGCGCTGCTAGAGCATCTATCAGCGTTGCCTTGGGATCCCTGGACCTGGATCCGTAACAAGGAAGTTTGGCGTTCTGGTGAGACGCCATGAGATCCAGTTCTGGTTTGCTTTAACGTTGAACCAGTTGTACAAACACCTCCGGATGGAGTTCCCACTCCCCCGGATGAAAAGTCTGTCGACTTAGAAAATCCGCCTCCCAGTTCTCTACACCTGAGATATGGATAGCTGATAGGTGGCAAGAGTGAAACTCTGCCCAACGAATTATCTTTGAAACTTCCAACATCGCTAGGGAACTCCTTGTTCCCTCTTGGTGGTTGATGTAAGCCACAGTTGTGATGTTGTCCGACTGAAATCTGATGAACCTCATTGTCGCTAGCTGAGGCCAAGCTTGAAGAGCATTGAATATCGCTCTTAATTCCAGAATGTCTATTGGGAGGAGGGTCTCCTCCTGAGTCCACGATCCCTGAGCCTTCAGGGAGTTCCAGACTGCCCCCCAGCCTAGAAGGCTGGCATCTGTCGTTACTATTGTCCAATCTGGCCTGCGAAAAGTCATACCTTTGGACAGATGGACCCGAGATAGCCACCAGAGAAGAGAATCCCTGGCAAAGGGCACTATGTCCATTGCCGCTACCATTAAGCCGATTACTTCCATACACTGAGCCACCGAAGGGCGAGAAGTAGAATAAAGAACACGGCAAGAATTTAGAAGTTTTGATAACCTGGTCTCTGTCAGGTAAATCCTCATTTCTACAGAATCTATCAGAGTTCCCAGAAAGGAAACTCTTGTGAGAGGGGATAGAGAACTCTTCTCTTCGTTCACTTTCCACCCGTGCGACCTCAGAAATGCCAGAACTATGTCCGTATGAGACTTGGCAATTTGGAAATTTGACGCCTGTATCAGAATGTCGTCTAAATAAGGGGCTACTGCTATGCCCCACGGCCTTAGTACCGCCAGAAGTGACCCCAGAACCTTCGTAAAGATTCTTGGAGCTGTAGCTAACCCAAAGGGAAGAGCTAGAAACTGGTAATGCCTGTCCAGGAAGGCAAACCTGAGAAACCGATGATCTTTGTGTATCGGAATGTGAAGATAAGCATCCTTTAAATCCACTGTAGTCATGTATTGACCCTCCTGGATCATAGGTAGGATGGTACGAATAGTCTCCATCTTGAATGATGGAACCCTGAGAAATTTGTTTAGGATCTTGAGATCTAAGATTGGTCTGAAGGTTCCCTCTTTTTTGGGAACCACAAACAAATTTGAATAGAAGCCTTGTCCCTGTTCCTTCTTTGGAACTGGGTGGATCACTCCCATAACTAGGAGGTCTTGAACGCAATGTAAGAATGCCTCTCTTTTTATCTGGTTTGCAGATAATTGTGAAAGGTGAAATCTCCCTTTTGGAGGGGAAGCTTTGAAGTCCAGAAGATATCCCTGGGATACAATTTCCAACGCCCAGGGATCCTGGACATCTCTTGCCCAAGCCTGGACGAAGAGAGAAAGTCTGCCCCCTACTAGATCCGTTACCGGATCGGGGGCCAATCCTTCATGCTGTTTTAGAGGCAGCAGCAGGTTTTTTGGCCTGCTTACCTTTGTTCCAAGCCTGGTTAGGTCTCCAGACCGACTTGGACTGGGCAAAAGTTCCCTCTTGCTTTGTATTAGAGGAAGTTGATGCCGCGCTCGTCTTAAAGTTTCGAAAGGCACGACAATTAATCTGTTTGGCCCTTGATTTATTAGACCTGTCCTGAGGGAGGGCATGACCTTTTCCTCCCGTGATATCAGAAATAATCTCCTTCAAACCAGGCCCGAATAGGGTCTGCCCCTTGAAGGGAATATTAAGAAGCTTAGACTTTGAAGTGACGTCAGCTGACCATGATTTAAGCCATAGCGCCCTACGCGCCTGAATAGCAAAACCAGAATTCTTAGCCGTTAAGTTTAGTCAAATGAACAATGGCATCAGAAACAAATGAATTGGCTAGTTTAAGTGCTCTAAGCTTGTCAAGTATATCGTCCAATGGGGTCTCTACCTGTAAAGCCTCTTCCAGAGACTCAAACCAGAAGGCCGCCGCAGCAGTGACTGGGGCAATGCATGCAAGAGGCTGTAGAATAAAACCTTGTTGAATAAACATTTTCTTAAGGTAACCCTCTAACTTTTTGTCCATTGAATCCAAGAAAGCACAACTGTCCTCGACAGGGATAGTAGTACGCTTAGCTAGGGTAGAAACTGCTCCCTCAACCTTAGGGACCTTTTGCCATAAGTCCCGTGTGGCGGCATCTATTGGAAACAATTTCTTAAAAATAGGAGGGGGAGAGAACGGTACACCTGGTCTATCCCATTCCTTAGTAATAATTTCTGAAAACCTTTTAGGTATTGGAAAAACATCAGAGAAAACAGGCACTGCGTAGTATTTATCCAATCTGCACAATTTCTCTGGCACTGCAATGGTGTCGCAGTCATTCAGAGTAGCTAAAACCTCCCTGAGTAACACGCAGAGGTGTTCAAGCTTAAATTTAAATGTTGCCATATCAGAATCAGGTTGCATCATCTTCCCTGAGTCAGACACATCACCCACAGAAAGAAGCTCTCCTTCCTCAGCTTCTGCATATTGTGAGGGGGTATCAGACATAGCTACTAAAGCGTCAGAGTGCTGTGTATTTCATCTAACCCCAGAGCTGTCTCGCTTTCCTCATAACCCAGGTAGTCTGGATAATACCGCTGACAGTGTATTATCCATGACTGCCGCCATGTCTTGTAAAGTAAACGCCATGGGCGCGCTAGATGAACTTGGCGCCTCTTGAGCGTGAGTCCCTTGAGCGGGAGTCAAAGGCTCTGACACGTGGGGTGAGTTAGTTGGCATAATTTCCCCCTTGTCAGATTCCTCTGGTGATAAATCTTTTAAAGACATAATATGGTCTTTATAACTTAAAGTGAAATCAGTACATTTGGTACACATTCTAAGAGGGGGTTCCACCATGGCTTCTAAACATAATGAACAAGGAGTTTCCTCTATGTCAGACATGTTTAAACAGACTAGCAATGAGACCAGCAAGCTTGGAAAACACTTTACAGAAAGTTAACAAGCAAAAAATAAAAACGGTACTGTGCCTTTAAGAAAAATAAAAAAGGTCAGAATTTGAAAAACAGTGATAAAAAGCAGTAAATCAAACGAAATTTTTACAGTGTGTATAATAGGCTAACAGAGCATTGCACCCACTTGCAAATGGATGATTAACCCCTTAGTTTCAAAAATGGATCAAAAAAACGAAATAAACGTTTTTTAACAGTCACAACAAACTGCCACAGCTCTGCTGTGGCCCTACCTTCCCATACAATCGACTTTGGAAAGCACAAAAACCCTTCAGAGAGGTCCTAAGCATTCAGGGGACTCCTTCAGGGAAACTGGATGTCTCAGACTGCAAAATCGAATGCGCATTTAGGCGCGAAATTAGGCCCCTCCCACTCATGTATTCACAGTGAGAGGCCAAACAAAACTATCCCTAGGCCAAAATTAGCCAGCCATGTGGAAAAAACTAAGCCCCAATAAAGTTTTATCACAAATATGCATATAAAAAACGTTTAAGCAAACTTTTTATATGTCAGAAATGTGAAAAATAATAAGAGTATTACCTCTAACAGCAAGCCACACTGACGGCCGGCTGGACAAGCAGACCTTGTGGTAGGAAGGCCCTTCTGAGGTAGCCCTTCAATTTTCTATCCATTGGTTCCTTAAAGGAAGTACTGTCCTCTAAAGGAATGGTAGTTTTCTTCACTAGAGTAGAAATAGCACTGTCTACCTTGGGCACAAAACCCCATAATTCCAAACTAGAATCTGGAACAGTCTCTTAAAATTAGGAGAAAAAGGAACGCCAGGCTTATCCCACTCCTTTGATATAATCTCAAATACCAGAGAGGGAAAGAACTCAGGAGTCTTAGGTTTAGGTCAGAAATGTGAAAAATAATAAGAGTATTACCTCTAACAGCAAGCATGATACTAGTTGTTGTTAAATCACTGTAATCAGGCTTACCTCAGATAAATCCAGTATTAACAGCATTTTCTAGCATTTACATTTCTCTAGAAAAATTTAGACTGTACATACCTCAGAGCAAGATACCCTGCACGCCATTCCCCAAGCTGAAGTTACCTCTCTCTTCAGTTATGTGTGAGAACAGCAATGGATCTTAGTTACAACCTGCTAAGATCATTAGAGACCACAGGCAGACTCTTCTTCTATTTTCTGCCTGAGACCAAAATAGTACAACTCCGGTACCATTTAAAAATAATAAACTTTTGAATTGAAGAAAAACAACTAAATTACACCACATCTCTCTAACTGCTTCCATGTTTGTCGAGAGCTGCAAGAGAATGACTGGAGGTGGCAGTTAGGGGAGGAGCTATATAGACAGCTCTGCTGTGGGTGATCCTCTTGCAGCTTCCTGTTGGGAAGGAGAATATCCCACAAGTAATGGATGATCCGTGGACTGGATACACCTTACAAGAGAAATAGTTTTGTTGTGTGTTTTGCTACCATTATGCTATATCTTGGTGTAATACAACTGTCTTCACAATAAAAAATAAATAAAAAGTTTGCTGATTTCAGAAACTTAATTCTGTCCTGAATCTCCTCTATATTCAACCAAGATTAATTCAGATAGTCACACCAAAAAGCAGCCGCTCCAGCCATTGTCGCCACACTGACGGCCGGCTGGACAAGCAGACCTTGTGGTAGGAAGGCCCTTCTGAGGTAGCCCTTCAATTTTCTATCCATTGGTTCCTTAAAGGAAGTACTGTCCTCTAAAGGAATGGTAGTTTTCTTCACTAGAGTAGAAATAGCACTGTCTACCTTGGGCACAAAACCCCATAATTCCAAACTAGAATCAGGAACAGTCTCTTAAAATTAGGAGAAAAAGGAACGCCAGGCTTATCCCACTCCTTTGATATAATCTCAGATACCAGAGAGGGAAAGAACTCAGGAGTCTTAGGTTTAGGTCTGAAAATAATCTCTAACTTCTGCTGGCTTATACTGAACCTTCAGGGTTCTTAAAACCTCCTTAAGCAGGGATCTTAAAATGATCCATCTTAAATTGAAAGTTAACCTCCTCAGGCTCCTTGTCTGACTCCACCGAGGCAGAGTCAGAGGAAACTTTTCCATCTGAGTCTGAAGAGGATTTGTCTAAATCAGATTCCTGAGATTACCCAATAACCTCCGGGCTAACAATAGTAGTGCCATTAGAACTTAATATGCATGAGATTTGTTGTGCTTACTTGCAGCTGGCAGAGATGCAATAGCTTTGGTCACTACTGATTGTAGCTGAGCTTTAAACTGTGGTACAAATTTACAGAGTCTTGCCTACTCCTTTTGCGAAGATGGCTCCACAGCCATTCCCCCACGCTGTAAGGCGTCTGATCAGGGCCTGAGTAAACTCAGCGATCCAAACTTAACGGTTGGAAACATTTATTCCATGTGACGTTTCGGGGAACATGGAAGGACATACCCATCATTACACTAGATGCTATTCGGCAAACCCTATCCATGCCCCCGTCATGACGTCAGCGCTGTAAACAAGCACACACTTTGCCTTACATCAGTTACAGTTCTGTAATGGATATTACTATATTCGCCAGTAGATGTTGACTGAGCTCATGGTTGGTACAAACAAAATTGATATTGCAACATTTGTAACGCTTTATAGAAGCAAAGTGCAAGTATACTCTAATGGTGTTTATTAGAAATCACACACATTAATACTAATACTGTGATTCTTTGATGCTGCACAGCTTGTCTCCGCTCTCATGTATGTGTAATGTGAAATTGCTTGCATTTCTGGTATGCTTTGTCCCTGATTAAGCACACACTTAACTATGTATTCACTTTTATATCAGTTGCCTAATTGATAATGCACTAACTCAATATAAATTAATATTATTATGCTGTTTAATATCTAAGACCATATTGTTGCACATTTGTTGTCAATGGATCACCTATGTTGCTATGGCAACCACTTTGGCAGTTTTTTTCTACAGGGGGTAGGGGCACTTGCCTTTAAATCGAGGTTTTGTTGGTTTCACTTGTTGGTTTGATGAAGGGAATGAATGCCCTGAAACGTCACATGGAATAAATATTGTTTTACACATAAATCCAGTGCAGATTTTGTTTATGATATTAAAGTTATTCTGACACCCTGGTACTTGAATTTGAAGTTTGTGAGAGTGCATCTATGCTGCCCTTTATATATATTTTATTGTTGTGCTAGCACCATTCAAGGGCAGTACAACAGACTACAATCTATGTATATGTTCCTAATGGCATTGTCCAAAATAACATAGATATTGGATCCCAGAAATGTTATTATACTGCATAAGAATGTGCCGATTTAATAGTTGATGATACTATGATCACCTGACACATACATGAAACAAGATTGGTCTGCATTAAGTTATTGTATGTTAATGAGCCATGTGTTGCTGTAACACAAACATGAACAGCGGAGAACGGCCCGCTGACATCTGACTAGCTAGCGTTGCTGGCACACATCGCAGCTGCATGTGTAGTATATACTCCCTAGAACGCAAGGATTGATTGCAGTGAGATTGATATATACGTAGAGTTGATACAGTGAAATGCTGCTGGCACAATAAAGCCAAGGTAAGCCGTAGATAATTAGTAGATCGCATACCTCGATCCATTAATAATTGTACTGAAGATGTATTTTTGGAAACAAAATTGCATTAAAATGTGCGTGATAGCCAAATGAATAACATATATGAATACACATAGAAACGGAGTTTGTGAATGTTGTTGTGTTTATTATGTATTCTTATGTATGCTGCTGTATTCACCTGATGATAGGATTGAACCAGTTCATTTGTTTGATTCTGACTTTGTAGATGTGATGTTTACAGCGTGATAAGTCACGATATACCAAATGACATACCAAATGATTAAATATGTCCACTTGAAGTTACACTTTAACATGCTATTTAATGACATGTATAACACTATATGAGGATAAGCACAATATTACCATATTTCTGTTTTTGTTTAATTACCAAGGCAACTGTTTTGGCGCCTTTTCTTAACCCAATGAAGTGGGGCCTAAGGGTATTTATACTGCTATGTTTGCCACAGTTTTCTGGTGTGAGGAAGGGGTCTTTGAACCCCGAAATTTAACCATGTTATAATAAAAATTTTAAGAAATCCAGTCCCTCCTTTTGAACTATTTTTGACTTGGCACCCTGATTGTTGTTTATTTGTTAGTGCAGATACCTGCAGAGTGTGTGTGTGTGTATATATTTATTTTACACACACATACAAAAAATAATGCAATTTCAAAGTTCACATTGCAATGAGTAACCTAGTTTAAGGGTTTTATTTTGTGTTATGACTAACAAGTTAATTAAATTTTATCATCACTTTTATTTTTCTAAATAGACATACAGACAATTAAAGTGTGCAAAGTGTTACCTTCTGGAATGGAAGAATATAAAAGAGGCCAGAAGGATCTTTTATTTCATCAATCTGATTAGCTGTGAAAGTTTTCAAGCGTGCAGTCTTCGTTCTGAATTGACAGTTTGGTATCACACTGCAGGGAAAAAATAAAAAGTGAAACCATAAAATATAAAAATCCCATCTTATCAAACATGATATGCATTTAAACAGGTCCGGAAATTCTGAACAACGTGTAAGAAGTGAGGCTGATTATATTTAACAATAATAAACTAGACATATTGTCCATTGGTGGGTAAATTATTACTTTTTGTACACAGGTAAAGATATATATATATATATATATATATATATATATATATATATATATATATATATATATATATATATATATATATATATATATATATATATATATAGATATATATATATATATATCTGTACTCTCACTTCCAGGTAGTCAACGACCAGGGTGCTTAGTCAGGATTAAATTTTAATAGTAAAACAAACATATAGACTGCACTCACTCCAGCCCGCAATCCTGTTTGGGAAGTGGCTATGGCTTTAGGACAGCCAAACAGCTAGAACATTCCATGCTGGCCTAACGGTCCTAAAGCTCAGCGCAGTTAGGACGGCATGGAATGTCCTAACGGTGGGAAGGGGTTAATGCCATTTATATTCTGATTATATAATTGTGATATATTTCTACCTTTTTTTGCAGATCCAGATATATCCTAACTTACAAATATTTTATTTCTAATTAATTGAACCCTGACATAGAACATTGTAAGATCAAGCTGAAAGAAAATAAGACTATTAAAACATTTAGTTTTGATCCAAATATGAAAGTTTTATAAATAGTAAGATTTTTGTACCCGTCTGAGCACGTGTCCTGCTCTGGGACTGTTTCACAGTCATCATGCACAATAAAAATGATCACTAAAACAATTATAAATTTTTACTAGAGGCAGTTTTTACTAAAAGTGCACTTCAAATTAAATTTGCAATTTCTGTCCGAGGACTGGATTCTGATTTGCTTATCAGTTGAAGAAGAAGGCAGCTATGTAATAGTGGGGGGAGTTTGGCATCCATATTTACCGGGTATTAGAGTAGTTAGCGCCGCTGATTAGGACAGAAGCAAGGCGGCAAGGGAGGAGGGGTATAGTGTAGGCGGACCTCCGTTTTTTTATTTACAATATCAAAACATGTTACAGTAACTGTTGAATGTCCCTTTAAAATGAAGGTCCATTTTGATGATTTAGTGCCCGGTTTTTAATAATCCTATTAAAAACAAGGGCACTTTAATTAATCAAAATTGACATTTCACAGTTTTCTTCAAAAACTTAACTTTTAATCCTGAATGCCGCTCCAGCGATTCCCCTGGCCGTCGGAAGCCTCTGCAGACGTCAGAAATGACGAATCAGGCTTCCTCCAATCACAGCTCTCCCCCCTGGGGGAATCTTGGCCTGGTGCAACGCTGTGATTGGAGGAAGCCAGATTCGTCATTTTGGACCCGCGAAGACGGCTTCCGACGGAAGTGCTGGAGCGGCTGCCAGGATTAAAAGGTAAGTTTTTGAAGAAAACAGTGAAATGTCAATTTTGATGAATTAAAGTGCCCTTGTTTTTAATAGGTTTATTAAAAACCGTGCACCAATTCATCAAAATGGACCTTCACTTTAAAGGGACATTGTAAACTAGATTTTTCTTTGCAAAAATGTTTTGTAAATGATCCATTTATATAGCCCATCTGGGAGTGTTTTTGTAACAATGTATAGTTTTGCCTAATTTATTTATAACATTGTGCTTATTTTTATACTCCTAACCAAGCCCCAAAGTATCAGACGTAGACCCAGGACTGCAGATTATTGCTGCTATTGTTTGAGTAATCTGTTGTTTCATATGCAGGTGGGGTCTGCTCTGCTTTCCCAGCCTAACCTCATCAACAGTGCTAAACTAGGAGCTCCTAAATAAGTTTTTACTGGATTTTTAGATCAGTGTCTGTGTGTGTTCTTTTTTATAGTAGTGTCTATTACATGCAGTTTTATGAAAATTGTGCATTTAAACTTGCATGTGCACAACTTGTAGTTGGTTGTGTGTGCTTCTACCTAACACATGCTGTTTTTTCCAAAGGTTACAAACGTATGAGCACACAATATATGCACATTAATATTTATCACAGGATTTGGTCATGTTTAACAAACATATTTACAAATGCAAAAAAAAAAGTGACTGATTATTTATTTTGATAACCTATTGGATACTGGGTAAGTGGAAACCCTAACATAAAATGTACCAAAACTAAAGAACACTACTTTCTGTTAAATTAATGATGCAGCGAACACCAGCCTACCATGTGGCAAGGGCACAAGCACATTCACGCTCTCTGCACACAACAGGCAGCCAAGCATGCAGGACAAGGGTGGTTTTAAAACCCAGTTTCCATGCAAAGTTGTGTTACTCATACAAAGCTAGTTTAACGTAAATAAACATGTATCATTTTATTCTGCCTGTCGTGTATTTTACATAAACAGTTCAAAATATTTTTTTATAGTGGGGGAAAGCAGAGTCAGATGACAAGAAACTTTAATTGTTTTGGTAACGTATCTCATATCTAAAACTGTTGTTGCGCTTATTTTCTTTGTGAATTCAGTACAGTAATCACGGTCTAGCCGATAGATAAAGCATGCATCAAATTAAAATGAAAACCCACAGAATCATTTTATTAATCGGATTTTATGAACAAGTAATCTTACAAAGCCATGTCTGCATTATTACGCTTTACAGTGCTGACACCCCTTGATGATAGTACTTTTTTGTCTGCCAACCCAGTGATTTGTAAGCCATGTGAAGGATATAATACAATAGGCAATTTTTAATCGCATAGGCATCACAAATTAAATCCTTGTCTAGCCAGGCACAATGGGATGCAGTCCCCTCATATAGCTTTAGGGTTAAAAGCAACCACCCAATACAAGGCGCCTCCCCGCGCCAAAAGTGCAGTCATCGCACCTGACTTCCCCGTGGTTGTACCCGATCTTCGCGTTGTACGCCCCATTATCTAACACTAGGGTCGTCATCTTCTTTGGACCCCCGAAATCTGGGACCTCAGTGGTAAACACATTACCAAACCGGCGTCGCTTGACTCGCTGCATTGTGGGATGCTGGAGGACTGCACACTGCTGCTTCGTGTGTGTGTGTGCTTCTGAACTTAGTTTGCCGCACAGTGAGAGATATGACCTCAGTGTCAGTGCCTAAATATTCACTCCCTGTGACTAACGCGGGAGGTGGGTGTGTTTTGTACTTTCTTCCTTCCCTTCCTTTTTTCCTTGAATAACTTATTATTTACTTACCCAGTTCCCCTATTTTCGTTCAAGGTTTGTTTCAGTTTTTACAGTAACACTGTTTTAAGGCAAACATAAATAAGAAAGAAACAGAGCAGTTAAAATGAACGTCTTTAAATTATCAGTTACTTTTTAATATAAAAAACAAGGCTGCTTAAAGGGACAGTCTACACCAGAATTGTTATTGTTTTAAAAGTTAGATAATCCCTTTATTACCCATGCCCCAGTTTTGCATAACCACCCTAGTTATATTAATATATGTTTTACCTCTGTGATTACCTTATATCTAAGCCTCTGCAGACTGCCCCCTTACCTCAGTGCTTTTGACAGACATGCCATTTAGCCAATCAGTGCAGGCTCCTAAATAACTCCACGGGAGTGAGCATAATGGTATCTATATGACACACATGAACTAGTACTGTCTAGGGAACAAATCAAATTTAAAGGGACAGTCTAGTCAAAATTAAACTTTCATGATTCAGATAGGGCATGCAATTTTAAACAACTTTCCCATTTACTTTTATCATCAAATTTGCTTTGTTTCCTTGGTGGTCTTTTTGAAAAGTTAAACCTAGGTAGGCTCAAACTGATTTCTAAACCGTTGAAAACCGCCTCTCAGCTCAGAGCATTTTTAAAGTTTTTCACAGTTAGACAGTACTAGTTCATGTGTGTCACATCGATAACATTGTGCTCACTCCCGTGGAGTTATTTATGAGTCTGCAGTGAGTGTCTAAACTGCCTGTCTGTCAAAAGCACAGAGGTAAGAGGGCAGTCTGCAGAGGCATAGATACAAGGTAGTCACAGAGGTAATAGTGTTGGTTATGCATTACTAAACTTGGTGCAGCATGGAGATTAGGTTTCCTTCTAATAGGACAACTGTGTTTACACAATAGCTGACGTATCCTATGCTAAGGGGTTAATCTATAGCCAAATGCCTCCCCTCTAATAGGTGAAATTAACCATAGTTTGCATACCCTGTACACCAGCTGTCATTTTTAAACTAAGGTTATAATCTATAGCCAAATGCCTCCTGGAGTGAGGCAAGCAGTAATAGCGCCAATAGTCGCTGCAACATATAGGGTACGTTGTGTCATTAAAGGGGCATGTACTATAACATTTTCCGCCTTAAATTAGTTCCCAATTATTCATTTTACTTGCTATGTTTACTGATAGCTCCTTCACATTTATGTTGTCATTTGAAATAGCTTATTTTGCTTGTGAAAACCACAACCTATACTAAGATATGAATAATGTTGTAAGCAGGAGACAGCAGAATAAATTAATCTCCCAGTTGGGTTTGGGGTAATTTTTGTATTTGATACAGCTGGTTTTGCTCACTGAACTTCCCCAGCCATAATAACCTTTTCAATACCTAGCCACTAAAGGTCAGTAAAAGGTATGCAACATGTTACATCATTTTAAAGATGGTGCAGCGCTAGACCCCACCCACCATTTGAGTTTTGCCCCCACATGACTCCGCTCACTACAAGAAATAGCTTTTTGACTAATATGAGCTGTGCTAGGTAAGGTCTGCTGCTTTTCTGCCTTTTCTTTATATATTATTATCTATGTAGCTGTGAAGCCTACAGGTGCTTATATATCTTTTTCACCTACAGCAAGCATCACCAGCACATAGGCTCTATCACTGTCCTGGTCATATAATAGTACAACAAATATAATTAAAAAAAACAATTCATTAATAGTATATTTTGATCATTTCTGTTTTTATATTACTAACAAGTACTTGCTGGTCAAAAAAATCCATGTCAAAAGACATCACTGACAAACACTGTAATCATAGTGTTTGTGTACCAAAATTACTGTAATTGGTGCTTACTTCAATTTCTATCTTATTTGTGAAAATCCAAATTCCTAAGGCTCCTGTTTGTATAATCTGTGTTTTCATATGCATGAAAGGGGGCGTGTCAGTTTTTCCTCTTTTCCCAGCTCCTTTCACTGTGTGTCCCACCCTAACCTCATCAACAGTGCTAAACTGGGAACTTCTAAGTAAGTTTTTAAAAGGGTTTTATACTGGATTTTTAGATCAGTGTCTGTGCATATTCTGCTTTATAGTAGTGTCTATTACATGCAGCTATATAAAAATTGGTGTTTACTGTCCCTTTAAGCAGGCATAGTGTTTTAATCCTGATCCTTTAGTCACATGTGGTATATGTGTGTATACCGCTGAAAAAGTAATAACTTTTACTAGAAGCAATTTCATTAATGGAAGTATATTGCGAAATGCTTCCATTTAAAATTAAAATGCCATTTTAATTTTGACCTCTGTCCCTTTAACAGCAATCTAAATATTCATAAGGCTCCATTTAGCAAGCTGCGGATGCAACTTGGAGCTCCTGTGGTGCAGGTTCTCATGAGCAAGCCTGCAGCTGATAGTCTTAAAGGGACATGACACCCCAAATTTGTATTTTTATGATTCAGGCAGAGCATACAATCTATTTCTATGATCAAATTTGCTTCATTTTCATGGTGTTCTTTGTTAAAGAGATACCTAGGCAGGTATAGTGCACACGTCTGGAGCACTACATGGCAGGCAAAATGCTGCCATCTAGTGCTCTTGCATATGTATAACATTTTTGCACAACTGCTGCCATATAGTGCTGCAGACGTGCACACTCCTGAACTTACCTGCCTGCTTTTCAACAAACGAGACCAGAAGAATGAAGCAAATGTGATAATAAAAGTAAAATGGAAAGTTATTGAAATTATTTTCTCTATCTGAATCATGAAATAGATTTTTTGGAGTTTAATGTCCCTTTAAGATAGAGCAGGGGTTTTCAAACTAGTCCTCTGGCCTCCCTAACAGGCCAGATTTTCAGGATATCTGAACTGGCGTACAGGTAAACTAATTAGCTGATTAGTAAACATAGTTATTAACATGCTCTCAACCAAGGTAATTCTGAAAATCTGGCCTGTTAGGGAGGTCTGGTTTGAACCCTGAGATAGGGTGACCAGACGTCCTATTTTTAACACACTGTCTGAAGGGATGTCCCTTTCTTAATTATGATTGTTTGCTACTTGTGTGTTTTCAGAAGATTAAAAAAAAACATGAAAATTGCATTTTTGTTATATTCTTTGCTTGGCCAAAAACAAGAAAATAAAACGCTTTATTTTCTTTTAAAAATGTTGGTTACTGGATGTTGTTTTAATGATGCAAGCAGGCATTATATCCAATGTAAAAATGATTCAAAGAAAGCTGAACAAAATCCCTAAAGGTTAACTTGTATGTCTTGTCCTATACAAGCCTAAGGGAATAAAGCATATATTTGGTTTCTTCTTATACTTGAAGTGTTTGTCCTTATTAGGGGGTTACATAGATTGAGTAATGTGTATAGAAAATAAATGTTCTGATAACTACTATGATCCCTGACGAAGTGCTGCAACAGCACAAAACATGTTGGAGTGTTAGACCTTGAGCTGCTAGGCTGACACTCTTGTGGCTGTGATATTGTAATATTATTCTCTGCGATTGACCACAGCATACTTTTTATGGATACAAAATAAAGAGACTTTTAAACACATTTACTCGGTCCATTTCCTGCTGGATTCTATCCACCTGTGTGGAAGCATTTTCTTCATTATATCCAATGTATGCAAACCAGAAAGGAGCAATAGAATGACAGATTTCTGCTACCTGTCAGTGGAAGCCTGTGACATTTTCTAACCAACCAGCATTCTCAGGGGGAGGAAGGGAAATCAAAGGGCATTTATAACTTACTAGTCCTAAAGCCCGTTCACACGGGCCATTTTTTTGCAGTACAGTGGTCCCACCCCTTGCATTCTCTCTCTCCCCTCTCTCTTTTGCGCTCTCTCTCCCCCCTCTCTTTTGCGCTTTCTCTCCCCCCTCTCTTTTGCACTTTCTCTCCCCCCCTCTCTTTTGCACTTTCTCTCCCCCCTCTCTTTTGCTCTCTCTCTCTCTTTCTTTCTTTCTTTCTTTCTTTCTTTCTTTCTTTCTTTCTCTCTCTCTCTCTCTTTCTTTCTCTCTCTCTCTCTCTCTCTCTTTCTCTCTCTCTTTCTCTCTCTCTTTCTCTATCTCTTTCTCTATCTCTTTCTTTTTCTCTCTTTCTTTCTCTCTCTCTTTCTCTCTCTTTCTCTCTCTTTCTCTCTCTTTCTCTCTCTTTCTCTCTCTTTCTCTCTCTTTCTCTCTCTTTCTTTCTCTCTCTTTCTCTCTCTTTCTCTCTCTTTCTTTCTCTCTCTTTCTCTCTCTCTCTCTCTCTCTCTCTCTCTCTCTTTCTCTCTTTCTTTCTCTCTCTCTCCCTCTCTTTCTCCCTCTCTTTCTCTCTCTCTCCGCTCTCTCTCTCCCTCTCTCTTTCTCTCTCAAATCTTTGAGAATTATACAGTTCATATAGATGAATTTCTAACTTCTCTTTTTAAAAATCAAGATTTGCATTTTCAGTGTTTGGGGGAAGTTGTGTACTGTAGGTAAGATTCAAGGAATGATTAGCATTCAAGTGTAATGTTTACTTTTCCTGTAGAGCTTTGGTTTCAAATGCTTATTATAGACAGTGCGACTGTGATCTCCACATGGGGTCATTTATCTGATGACTTTTATTACATAGAGGAAAGAACAGGAAATCAAACTTGAGAGAGAGCCATGTAATGCAAATCTTTTTGAAATAAACTGCCTTCACTAATTGAACCAAATGTTTTTCCTTTGTTCTCACTTGTCTTAAGCAGCAGTGAGGTGGGGCAGTGGTCATAGTGAGACCAATTCAATTTATATCAGTTAGATATTAGCTCAATTGAATTATTAAATTATCTGACACATCTGTAGTTTATTTAATGTTACTTCACAGGTACCCTGACATAATTCCCCCTTCCAATTTTAAATATATGTAGGACACGTATTTGAATTGGCTTAAAGTCAGTGGTACTTGGTGAGTGTATTGACAGTATGTATCATACAGAGTCCATTATTTTTTATCCTTATATTTATGCTCATTATCTAGGCATCTTTAACTACAATATTTTTTTAGTGCATTTGGGGATATGACACTTCATTCTCCCTCTATGACTTGTAGTTGGGATCTAGGATGGCACGCTCGCAACTGATTAATATGGACCCATTTGTCCATAAAAGTATAATTTTTAGGGATCCTTATTTTATAGGCAACTGGAGATATTTTGTCAGTAATGACAAACGGACCCTTCTATGATGGAAGGAATTTTTCTCCTTAACCTGATCTCTTCCAAAGTTATAAAGATAAACTTTATCATTTATTTCATATTCCTTTTTGGACGTTTCGAGATCATAATAGGTTTTAGCGGCAGTTGCAGTCTTTTCTATGTTCCTTTGAGCGAATGCAAAGGCATATTGCAAGTGCTTCCTTAGGTTCTCCACATATTGATGTGTATTGGCGGCATTTATCAAGTTCTGGTGTGATGTATGGTACAATAGATGTTGAGGTAGAACCATTCTTCTATCAGTCATCCACTCAAAAGGTGACATCTCAGTAGCACTACTTGGAGTTGCTCTTAATGCCATTAGGACTAGAGGTAATTTTACATCCCAGTCTTTACCCGTTTCACTCACAAACTTTTTGAGGATTTTCACAATGGACTGGTTGTAACGCTCTACGCCACCACTTGAGGCAGCTCTATATGCAATATGGAGCTTTCTTTTGACCCCTAGTATTTTCCAAATTTTGGTCATCCACTTCGCTAGTGAAGTGGGTTCCCCGATCCGATTTGATTCTCTGGGGTAAACCAAATCTGGAAAACACGTGGTTGATGAGCAATGCTGCGCATGTTTCAGCACTATTATTAGGTGCACTGATACACTCTACCCATTTGGTGAACAGGCATGTCACTGTTAACATGTATTTGTTACCTCTTGATGACCTTTTTTCTGCACCAATAAAATCAATTTGTATATCTGACCATGGCATTACCATCCCCTTTTCTGCAATGGCGCTCTATGCGTTGGCGCTGTGGGTTGGAACTGTGGACAGATTAAACAACCTTGACAGTAGGTTTGAACATCCTTCAACATGTGCGACCAAAAGGCGTAGTCACACAATATTTCATATGTTAATTTGGCGCCACTATGACCAAATGTGGGAGCATCATGGGCATGTTGAAGCATTAGACCTCTGAACTTTGTAGGTACCACCCATTGCTGGATGTCCGTTTTGGAGGTTCTAACTAACAAACCATCCTGTAACTTGAAATGTGATTTGGATTTCATTAAGATTCTAAGATCTTCCTTGCCAATACCGTCCTCTTTTGAGATAGAGTTGCTTTCAGGATCTTCTTCTATGTGTTTATAGAAGATGCCTACCATGGGGTCTTCCTTTTCACCAGTGATCAGGTCCTCACTAGGAGAATCATGACTCCATTGTACCAAGTTAGGCTCACTCTGTTGTTTAGCCTGGTTTCTGGTAATGGCTTCTACCTGAATTGCACCCATTAAGTGGTCGATATTAAGTAGTTCTCCAGTTATGGCTCCTTGTTTGGCTAATGAATCTGCCAGATCATTGCCTTCCTTATCAGGACCTAGAACCCTGGAATGATCCTTTTTCCAGTGTATGGTTAATCCATTGGACACCACTAGATTATCAATCTCGCAGAACAACTTGCCATGTTTGACTGGTTTGGTGTTAGTTTTCTACATGCCATTTCTTTTCCAAGTTGGCAGGTATTCAACAAAACTGTCACACTCTTAATTTGAGTCAGTAATGATCACAAATTCATTACCGTGTTCAATAGCGATCTCAATGGTTTTTAGAACAGCAGTTAGTTCTGCAACTTGACTGGATCTTGGTCCAATGTTGAAACCTACAGAAATATTTGGGAATCCACTTGCCCAAGTTATACCAATGCCGGTGACTAATCTGCACTCATTATCAATAGTGGCATGGTAAGAGGATTTCCTGTTGGGGGTGGAGCATCACAAGTCAGTTGCTCCGCGGCTGCAGGAGTGTTTGCAGCGCGCCATTAGCCCCATGGCCCAATTTATCCCTGGGCTTGTTTTGTACCTGTAGGTACACCTCGTACCCGTGCGATAAGTCCTCACTAGCCAGAGTGGCCTGCGGAAGATACCGCAACTTGCAAGCATGTTACTTCTGTTTTTGGGCCCAGCTGTTCCTGGCTTAAACTGCTGTTCTCTGCTGCGGAGGTGTGGAGAGGTGCTGGAGCTGCACTATCATAGGAGGAAGGTGTTTCCTGAGTCTACGTTGAAAGAGCTGTACAGGACCGATCCCTCTTGAGCCAAGTGTCGCTTGTAGGTAAGAGCGCCGGGTTGGCGGCGGAAGTTGTACCCGCTGCCCTATCCTCGTGACCGAAGATTTGAGGTGGTCACATATACCGGTAATATCTGTATATATATTTACTCTGAGCAGAGCCCTTTACAGCTATATCAGCTTTATCAGATGCTAAAGTTAACAGCAAAGGAGAAAACCCGTATTGCAGAGCCATAGTCACATGAGCATGTGAGACACTGGAAGCTATTTTACTGTGGGCTTTCATATTAAAAATCCATACCTAACTCTATTACCTGGTGGTACCAGTCCGTTGGGGGCTAAAGGAAGATCATTCTGTCAAGAGCTTACAGGATATCGTGTCATATTATCATAAAGCACGCCACTGAGATTTATCTGTCTTAGTATATTGAAGGACGCCCTGCTGAGAATTTTTTCATCTGAATATAATAAAGGGCATATTTAGGAGAGTCGTAGGATGCTCTAACTGAAATGTTAGTGGCCCATTAAACGTTTTTCCTGGAGCTTATGAGCAATGTGCTGGGTCTTATCATTACAGTGCACGCTACTGAGATATACTGTAATTGTGCTAGTATTCTGAAGGATGCCCTGTGGAGATCTGGTTGCCCTAAGTTAATACAGAGTGTTGCATTGGGATTCATTGGCAACTTCTCTGTCTCAGGACACTCTGCTGAATTGCCTTTGGCTCACTAAAATGTCCCTTCTGGGATCTACACTGTCTTATTAAATACCAGAACGTTTTATTGAGACTTAGTTGTCTTTTTCTACCCTACTACAGGCAGGACTACTGAGAACCAGCCGCTGCTGCAGTTTTTTTAATAAGTTTTTTTGTTTAGCAGAGCTACTGTCTTGTGGAGATCTCTGTTAAGATCTGAATTAGTTCCTGGGTATCCCAGGTAGCGTATTGAAAGCTATTTGTCTCTTTCTACTAAATGGTTGATAAGAGTTGCTATTACTAACATATTATAGTATGTCATGTCAGCACTTATATATTCTACTTTAACACATATTGTCCTTATTGTTCTCCGTATATATTAGTTTATTATAAGTCATATTTTGGAGAGTTGCTTCCTAGACCAGAGTGTAGAATAGTGATATTTTCTCTAACCTGTGTCCGGAAACCCTACTACTATCTTTTATTTTTTGCATAATTTGCTACACCTGGGGTTCCCCTATTATATGCACATACATATTTTGTTTTTTCTTTGTTTGGATGAGCCCTCAGTGATCAGTTATTTCATGTAGATAAATCCTTGTTATCCCCAGGTTTTAAGGGGGAGAAATTACCTAATTTCACTGCAGTTTTGGGTCCCTCAAGATTAGTCAATGTTACTTTGCACAATATAATCTACCTTTTTTAAGATTGTATTCAGCTTTGCAGGCCTTTTTCACTTTCAAAGGTTGGGGGCTTCCCCCTCGGGGGATCCTCTTTTTCTTTTTTTTTTCACGGTATAAAAAAGGACTTATCTGGGATCTCCACTGATCTGCTTACTCTAACAGCAGAGGTTAGACAATTTGCTACTAGAATCTCTGAAGTAGAAAATAGAGTATCTGATCTGAAGGATTTAGCTAACTCACAAGTAACTTTATTACAGAAACAGGAAACACAAATGAATAATCTACAGTCACGCTTAGATGATATGGAAGATAGAGCAAGATGTAATAACATAAGAATAATTGGGCTCCCAGAAAACCCTGAATTTGAGATTTAATTCAATTTACTTCTGTATTATTGCCACAAACATTAGGTTTCTCCCCACAATTACTTCCACTTGAGGTTGAAAGAGCCCATAGAGTTGGCCACAGAAAAACCCTTTCTGATGGAACAACAAGAAATAGGATGTGCCTAGTAAAATATTTGAAATTCCAAGATAAAGTGGAACTTCTACGATTATTTAAAAAAAATGAAACTTGCATGTTAGGAAAGTTTAAAATACTCCTTTTCCAAGATTTTTCCAGTGAAACATCTGCAAAAAGAAAATTAATGGCTCCTTACAAAGGGCTGAAAGCCAGGTTGATTTATCCAGCTAAAATTGCTCTTGAGGATAAGGGTAATAAATATCTACAGGGAGTGCAGAATTATTAGGCAAATGAGTATTTTGACCACATCATCCTCTTTATGCATATTGTCTTACTCCAAGCTGTATAGGCTCGAAAGCCTACTACCAATTAAGCATATTAGGTGATGTGCATCTCTGTAATGAGAAGGGGTGTGGTCTAATGACATCAACACCCTATATCAGGTGTGCATAATTATTAGGCAACTTCCTTTCCTTTGGCAAAATGGGTCAAAAGAAGGACTTGACAGGCTCAGAAAAGTCAAAAATAGTGAGATATCTTGCAGAGGGATGCAGCACTCTTAAAATTGCAAAGCTTCTGAAGCGTGATCATCGAACAATCAAGCGTTTCATTCAAAATAGTCAACAGGGTCGCAAGAAGCGTGTGGAAAAACCAAGGCGCAAAATAACTGCCCATGAACTGAGAAAAGTCAAGCGTGCAGCTGCCAAGATGCCACTTGCCACCAGTTTGGCCATATTTCAGAGCTGCAACATCACTGGAGTGCCCAAAAGCACAAGGTGTGCAATACTCAGAGACATGGCCAAGGTAAGAAAGGCTGAAAGACGACCACCACTGAACAAGACACACAAGCTGAAACGTCAAGACTGGGCCAAGAAATATCTCAAGACTGATTTTTCTAAGGTTTTATGGACTGATGAAATGAGAGTGAGTCTTGATGATGATGGATGGGCCCGTGGCTGGATTGGTAAAGGGCAGAGCGCTCCAGTCCAACTCAGACGCCAGCAAGGTGGAGGTGGAGTACTGGTTTGGGCTGGTATCATCAAAGATGAGCTTGTGGGGCCTTTTCGGGTTGAGGATGGAGTCAAGCTCAACTTCCAGTCCTACTGCCAGTTTCTGGAAGACACCTTCTTCAAGCTTTGGTACAGGAAGAAGTCTGCATCCTTCAAGAAAAACATGATTTTCATGCAGGACAATGCTCCATCACACGCGTCCAAGTACTCCACAGCGTGGCTGGCAAGAAAGGGTATAAAAGAAGAAAATCTAATGACATGGCCTCCTTGTTCACCTGATCTGAACCCCATTGAGAACCTGTGGTCCATCATCAAATGATTTACAAGGAGGGAAAACAGTACACCTCTCTGAACAGTGTCTGGGAGGCTGTGGTTGCTGCTGCACGTAATGTTGATGGTGAACAGATCAAAACACTGACAGAATCCATGGATGGCAGGCTTTTGAGTGTCCTTGCAAAGAAAGGTGGCAATATTGGTCACTGATTTGTTTTTGTTTTGTTTTTGAATGTCAGAAATGTATATTTGTGAATGTTGAGATGTTATATTGGTTTCACTGGTAAAAATAAATAATTGAAATGGGTATATATTTGTTTTTTGTTAAGTTGCCTAATAATTATGCACAGTAATAGTCACCTGCACACACAGATATCCCCCTAAAATAGCTATAACTAAAAACAAACTAAAAACTACTTCCAAAACTATTCAGATTTGATATTAATTCGTTTTTTGGGTTCATTGAGAACATGGTTGTTGTTCAATAATAAAATTAATCCTCAAAAATACAACTTGCCTAATAATTCTGCACTCCCTGTATTTAACAATGTGAAAGAGGTAAAAGAATATATGGAATTAAAAGATTGCCTATAAGTTTAATGTGTATATTTAGGCTGTTCACACTTAATAACTTGTATTAGGGCCTTAGGATAGTTTAATGGATTCGCCTCGCAGTAGTAAATGTATGATCCTCATTTGTTGTATGAGATGTCAGCTCTATACTTATTTTAAAAAAAATCTGTGTTTTTTTTTTCCCAATCTCCCCGTCCCTCCCCCCATCTCGCATAGCTTAATATCAGTATGATAGTGATATGAATAAACTTACTATATTGTCCTGGAATGTTGGAGGAATTTCCTCCCCAGCTAAGCGGAAACTCATTATTAGACATCTGGCTAAAGACAAGCCAGACGTGGTATTACTTCAAGAGACCCATCTGACCAAGTTAGAATCTGAAAAACTCAAGATCAAATGGGTAGGAAGGGTTATTGCAGCGCCCTGTACGAATAGAAAATGTGGTCTAGCAATACTATTTGATACAAATTTAACATATTCTATTATTAATATTGATTCGGATCCAGAAGCGCGGTTTATTATTTTACAGGTAGTAATTCACGATACCAAATATATTTTATGTAATGTTTATGGCCCGTATGGGATTTCTCTTGAATTCTGGGAAAAATTGGAAAATAAATTATTTCCTTTCGTTAACGAAAATATTATAATCAGGGGGGATTTTAATCTAATTCCTTCCCAGTTCTTGATAGGCTCTCGGGTAAAAATTTAAAAAATTATAATAGAACTGCCAAAATCTTTAAAAAGATGTGTTATAATCTCAAACTGACTGATATTTGGAGGCTTAGGAACCCTGATTCTCAGGTATTTACCTGCAAATCTAAATCTTTTTAAACTTTCTCCAGAATTGATTTATTTTTAATATCAGAATCTTTATCTATTCAAAAATTATTCCTGGCCATCAATGATATCTCAATATCTGACCATGCGGTTATTTCTCTTACATTTATGTCCCTACATAGAACTGAGAATAGAATAGCTAGATTTTTCTTCCCACGGTTTTTGCTTCATAATGTTAAATTCACGCTTTGGTTAAAACAGAGGTGGAAATATTTTTCAAATATTAATATTGAGTACTTCAATAATATAGAATTTTTGGGGGAAACTGCGAAAGCGGTACTTCGGGGTGAAATAAAGGCTTATTTATGTACTCTGAATAAATAAAAATCGGGTGGCAGAAATTCAATATACTAATCAAGTGAGAAATGCCTATAGAAAATATCTGATGGAACAATCAAGTTTTAACTGGAATATTTATGTTGAAGCTAGAAAAGAACGAGATATCTTTCTTAAACAAAAATCATTGGAGCAGGAAGCAAAAATCAATATCCATTTCAGGGGGTTTAATGGTTGTTCTGCGAAGCATATTGCTAGACTTACAAAAAATAGAAAAAAAAAGAAATGATATTTCAGCTATTCAAATAAGTGATGATAGATTCATTGAAACTGAACAGATTAGCAAAGGTTTTTTTGATTTTTATCAATCACTGTATTCCAATATAGTTAGTAATGCTGATAGTCAGGCATATTTTTGGTGGAGTATACAGACACCTCAGATCTCAGAGGAAGACTATTTAACTTTAAATACTCCAATCACGGAGGAGGAAATATGTACAGCAGTAGATCATCTCAAACTCAATAAAGCGGCAGGGCCGGATGGTATCCTGGCAGAATTTTACAAGATATTAATACAAGAGTTAAAGGTCCCACTGTGTAAACTATTTAACTTTTATTTCCTTTCCAAAGATCCTATGTCTACATATTTTTCTGCAGCAAATATCTCTTTGATTTGGAAGAAAGGGAGAAAAGCAGAAGACACAGCCTCGTATAGACCTATCTCTGTATTGAATACAGATTATAAGCTTTTATCATCTATTATTGCTAAGAGGCTTGCTGTGCCGCTTGAGAATATTTTCCACAAGGATCAAGTTGGCTTTATGTTATCTAGAAATTCTACTAAACATATACGGAGTGTGATTACTTTTTTAGATTACTGTTGGAATTTCGATAAATTCGATAAGGAGGAGAACCAGGATATAGCAATTCTGACCCTAGATGCTGAAAAGGCTTTCAATTCTATCTCATGGGATTATCTTTTTAACGCTTTGAGCAAGTTTGGTTTTAAAAAACAATTTTTATATTTTGTTCAGAAATTATATAGCTCCCCAATATCTTACCTTTTGATCAATAATTCTCTTTCTGACAAAATTATATTGAAACGAGGAACACAGCAAGGTTGCCCCTTGTCACCCCTTTTATTTAATATTGCACTTGAACCATTATCTATTAAATTAAGAGAGAAGATGACAGGCATTGCATTAGGTTCTCAGACTTTAAAATTGTTACTTTATGCCGATGATCTACTGCTGTTTCTTCATAATACACGGCAATCCATTCCTCTGATCAGGAGCTGTCTTCAAGAGTTTAGTCTTTTTTTAGGTTATAGGATTAATTATCAAAAACGCTAATTGCTCGGGGTTAAAAAATCTCCGGCAGTTTACAAAAACATCCATTTAGTATAGTAGATACCATTTTAAATTATACAATTGGGCAGCTATGATTAAGATAGCTTTTGATTGGATTACAGAGTCCAATATATTTTCTTCGTATGACATTGAAAGTTTCTTCTGTAACCCATTCTCGTTGAAAGCAATCTTACACTGCCCTATTAAAATACTACCTGCTAATATTCTGTGCTTGGTCACATTTAAAAACATAATTTATGCTTACCTGATAAATTCCTTTCTTCTGAAGTGTGATCAGTCCACGGGTCATCATTACTCCTCCCCAACAGGAAGTGCAAGAGGATTCACCCAGCAGAGCTGCATATAGCTCCTCCCCCCTACGTCACTCCCAGTCATTCGACCAAGGACCAACGAGAAAGGAGAAGCCAAGGGTGAAGTGGTGACTGGAGTATAATTTAAAAAATATTTACCTGCCTTAAAAAACAGGGCGGGCCGTGGACTGATCACACTACAGAAGAAAGGAATTTATCAGGTAAGCATAAATTATGTTTTCTTCTGTTAAGTGTGATCAGTCCACGGGTCATCATTACTTCTGGGATACCAATACCAAAGCAAAAGTACACGGATGACGGGAGGGATAGGCAGGCTCTTTATACAGAAGGAACCACTGCCTGAAGAACCTTTCTCCCAAAAATAGCCTCCGAGGAAGCAAAAGTGTCAAATTTGTAAAATTTGGAAAAAGTATGAAGCGAAGACCAAGTTGCAGCCTTGCAAATCTGTTCAACAGAGGCCTCATTCTTAAAGGCCCAAGTGGAAGCCACAGCTCTAGTAGAATGAGCTGTAATTCTTTCAGGAGGCTGCTGTCCAGCAGTCTCATAGGCTAAACGAATTATGCTACGAAGCCAGAAAGAAAGAGAGGTAGCAGAAGCCTTTTGACCTCTCCTCTGACCAGAGTAAACGACAAACAGGGAAGACGTTTGTCGAAATTCCTTAGTTGCCTGTAAGTAAAACTTTAGGGCACGAACTACATCCAGATTGTGCAGAAGACGTTCCTTCTTCGAAGAAGGATTTGGACACAAAGAAGGAACAACAATCTCTTGATTGATATTCCTGTTAGTGACTACCTTAGGTAAGAACCCAGGTTTAGTACGCAGAACTACCTTATCCGAATGAAAAATCAAATAAGGAGAATCACAATGTAAGGCTGATAACTCAGAGACTCTTCGAGCCGAGGAAATAGCCATTAAAAATAGAACTTTCCAAGATAACAACTTTATATCAATGGAATGAAGGGGTTCAAACGGAACGCCTTGTAAAACGTTAAGAACAAGGTTTAAACTCCATGGCGGAGCAACAGTTTTAAACACAGGCTTAATCCTGGCCAAAGCCTGACAAAAAGCCTGAACGTCTGGAACTTCTGACAGACGTTTGTGCAACAGAATGGACAGAGCTGAGATCTGTCCCTTTAATGAACTAGCAGATAAACCCTTTTCTAAACCTTCTTGTAGAAAAGACAATATCCTAGGAATCCTAACCTTACTCCAAGAGTAACCTTTGGATTCGCACCAATATATGTATTTACGCCATATCTTATGGTAAATCCTTCTGGTAACAGGCTTCCTAGCCTGTATTAGGGTATCAATAACTGACTCAGAAAAAACACGTTTTGATAAAATCAAGCATTCAATTTCCAAGCAGTCAGCTTCAGAGAAGTTAGATTTTGATGTTTGAAAGGACCCTGTATCAGAAGGTCCTGTTTCAGAGGTAGAGACCAAGGTGGACAGGATGACATGTCCACCAGGTCTGCATACCAAGTCCTGCGTGGCCATGCAGGTGCTATTATAATAACTGATGCTCTCTCCTGTTTGATTCTGGCAATCAATCGAGGAAGCATCGGGAAGGGTGGAAACACGTAAGCCATCCTGAAGTCCCAAGGTGCTGTCAGGGCATCTATCAGGACTGCTCCTGGATCCCTGGATCTGGACCCGTAACGAGGAAGCTTGGCGTTCTGTCGAGACGCCATGAGATCTATCTCTGGTTTGCCCCCACTGATGAAGTATTTGGGCAAAGACCTCTTGATGAAGTTCCCACTCCCCCGGATGAAAAGTCTGACGACTTAAGAAATCCGCCTCCCAGTTCTCCACTCCCAGGATGTGGATTGCTGACAGGTGGCAAGAGTGAAACTCTGCCCAGCGAATTATCTTTGTTACTTCCATCATTGCTAGGGAGCTTCTTGTCCCTCCCTGATGGTTGATGTAAGCTACAGTCGTGATGTTGTCCGACTGAAACCTGATGAACCCCCGAGTTGTCAACTGGGGCCAAGCCAGGAGGGCATTGAGAACTGCTCTCAATTCCAGAATGTTTATTGGTAGGAGACTCTCCTCCTGACTCCATTGTCCCTGAGCCTTCAGAGAATTCCAGACGGCACCCCAACCTAGAAGGCTGGCGTCTGTTGTTACAATTGTCCAGTCTGGCCTGCTGAATGGCATCCCCCTGGACAGATGTGGCCGAGAAAGCCACCATAGAAGAGAATTTCTGGTCTCTTGATCCAGATTCAGAGAAGGGGACAAGTCTGAGTAATCCCCATTCCACTGACTTAGCATGCACAGTTGCAGTGGTCTGAGGTGTAAGCGTGCAAAGGGTACTATGTCCATTGCCGCTACCATCAAGCCGATTACCTCCATGCATTGAGCCACTGACGGGTGTTGAATGGAATGAAGGGTGCGGTAAGCACTTTGAAGTCTTGTTAACCTGTCTTCTGTCAGGTAAATCTTCATTTCTACAGAATCTATAAGAGTCCCCAGGAAGGGAACTCTTGTGAGTGGAACGAGTGAACTTTTCTTTTCGTTCACCTTCCATCCATGTAACCTTAGAAATGCCAGTACTAACTCTGTATGAGACTTGGCAGTTTGAAAGCTTGAAGCTTGTATCAGAATGTCGTCTAGGTACGGAGCTACCGAGATTCCCCGCGGTCTTAGTACCGCCAGAAGAGCAACCAGCACTTCCCTTTGTGAAGATTCTTGGAGCTGTAGCCAATCCGAATGGAAGAGCTACAAACTGGTAATGCCTGTCTAGGAAGGCAAACCTTAGGTACCGGTAATGATCTTTGTGAATCGGTATGTGAAGGTAAGCATCCTTTAAATCCACTGTGGTCATGTACTGACCCTTTTGGATCATGGGTAAAATTGTCCGAATAGTCTCCATCTTGAACGATGGAACTCTTAGGAATTTGTTTAGGATTTTTAAGTCCAGGATTGGTCTGAAAGTTCCCTCTTTTTTGGGAACCACAAACAGATTTGAGTAAAACCCTTGTCCCTGTTCCGACCGTGGAACTGGATGGATTACTCCCATTAACAAAAGCTCTTGTACACAGCGTAGAAACGCCTCTTTCTTTGTTTGGTTTGTTGACAACCTTGACAGATGAAATCTCTCTCTTGGAGGAGAGTATTTGAAGTCCAGAAGGTATCCCTGAGATATTATCTCCAGCGCCCAGGGATCCTGGACATCTCTTGCCCAAGCCTGGGCGAAGAGAGAAAGTCTGCCCCCCACTAGATCCGATCCCGGATCGGGGGCCCTCAATTCATGCTGTTTTAGGGGCAGCAGCAGGTTTCCTGGCCTGCTTGCCTTTGTTCCAAGACTGGTTAGGTCTCCAGCCTTGTCTGTAGCGAGCAACAGATCCTTCTTGTTTTGGAGCAGAGGAAGTTGATGCTGCTCCTGCTTTGAAATTCCGAAAGGAACGAAAATTAGACTGTCTGGCCTTAGGTTTGGCCCTGTCTTGAGGCAGGGCGTGGCCTTTACCTCCTGTAATGTCGGCGATAATTTCTTTCAAACCAGGCCCAAATAAGGTCTGCCCTTTAAAAGGTATATTAAGTAATTTAGACTTAGAAGTAACATCAGCTGACCAGGATTTTAGCCACAGTGCTCTGCGTGCCTGAATGGCGAATCCTGAATTCTTAGCCGTAAGTTTAGTTAAATGTACTACGGCCTCCGAAATGAATGAATTAGCTAGTTTAAGGACTCTAAGCTTGTCCGTAATGTCATCCAGAGTAGCTGAATTAATGGTCTCTTCCAGCGACTCAAACCAGAATGCCGCCGCAGCCGTGACCGGCGCAATGCATGCAAGGGGCTGCAATATAAAACCTTGTTGAACAAACATTTTCTTAAGGTAACCCTCTAACTTTTTATCCATTGGATCTGAAAAGGCACAGCTATCCTCCACCGGGATAGTGGTACGCTTAGCTAAAGTAGAAACTGCTCCCTCCACCTTAGGGACCGTCTGCCATAAGTCCCGTGTGGTGGCGTCTATTGGAAACATTTTTCTAAATATCGGAAGGGGTGAGAATGGCACACCGGGTCTATCCCACTCTTTAGTAATAATTTCAGTTAGTCTTTTAGGTATAGGAAAAACGTCGGTACTCGTTGGTACCGCAAAATATTTATCCAACCTACACATTTTCTCTGGTATTGCAACTGTGTTGCAATCATTCAGAGCCGCTAACACCTCCCCTAGTAATACACGGAGGTTCTCCAGCTTAAATTTAAAATTTGCAATATCTGAATCCAATCTGTTTGGATCAGAACCGTCAGCCGCAGACAGAAGCTCTCCGTCCTCATGTTCTGCAAGCTGTGACGCAGTATCTGACATGGCCCTAGTATTATCAGCGCACTCTGTTCTCACCCCAGAGTGATCACGCTTGCCTCTTAGTTCTGGTAATTTAGCCAAAACTTCAGTCATAACAGTAGCCATATCTTGTAATGTTATCTGTAATGGCCGCCCAGATGTACTGGGCGCCACAATATCGCGCACCTCCCGAGCGGGAGATGCAGGTACTGACACGTGAGGAGAGTTAGTCGGCATAACTCTCCCCTCGCTGTTTGGTGAAATTTGTTCAATTTGTACAGATTGACTTTTATTTAAAGTAGCATCAATACAGTTAGTACATAAATTTCTATTGGGCTCCACTTTGGCATTGGAACAAATAACACAGGTATCTTCCTCTGAATCAGACATGTTTAACACACTAGCAAATAAACTTGCAACTTGGAATACAATTCTAGTAAAATATTATGAAAAACGTACTGTGCCTATAAGAAGCACAGAAGATTTATGACAGTTGAAAATTAATAAACTGAAACAGTTATAGCATCAATCCTTGTAAACAACACAACTTTAGCAAAGGTTTGTTCCCATTAGCAAAGACAACTAACTCTGATAGCAGAAAAAAAATTACAGAATAAACGTTTTTTATCACAGTCAACTACAATCTCACAGCTCTGCTGTGAGAATTACCTCCCTCAAAACAAGTTTTGAAGACCCCTGAGTTCTGTAGAGATGAACCGGATCATGCAGGAAATACAAAGAGCTGCTGACTGAAATTTTTTGATGCGTAGCAAAAGCGCCAAAAAACGGCCCCTCCCCCCTCACACACAACAGTGAGAGAGATCAGAAACTGTCAGAAATTAGATCAAGCAACTGCCAAGTGGAAAAATAGTGCCCAAACATTTATTCACTCAGTACCTCAGAAAATGAAAACGATTTTACATTCCAGCAAAAACGTTTAACATAAATTAAGAGTTATTAAAAAGCCTGTTGCTAGTCCCTGCAAAATAGGCTAAAGTTTTATGTACACAGTGTAATTCCAGTGAAGTACCATTCCCCAGAATACTGAAGTGTAAAATATACATACATGACATTATATCGGTATGGCAGGATTTTCTCATCAATTCCATTGTCAGAAAATAAAAGCTGCTACATACCTCTTTGCAGATTAATCTGCCCGCTGTCCCCTGATCTGAAGTTTACCTCTCCTCAGATGGCCGAGAAACAGCAATATGATCTTAACTACTCCGGCTAAAATCATAGTAAAAACTCTGGTAGATTCTTCTTCAAACTCTGCCAGAGAGGTAATAACACACTCCGGTGCTATTATAAAATAATAAACTTTTGATTGAAGATATAAAACTAAGTATAATCACCATAGTCCTCTCACACATCCTATCTAGTCGTTGGGTGCAAGAGAATGACTGGGAGTGACGTAGGGGGGAGGAGCTATATGCAGCTCTGCTGGGTGAATCCTCTTGCACTTCCTGTTGGGGAGGAGTAATATCCCAGAAGTAATGATGACCCGTGGACTGATCACACTTAACAGAAGAAAATATAATTTCGGCTTGGCAGAAATGCTGTATGTTGATGGAAATTGATCCAAGCTTTTCAGATTTTCTTCCGATTATAGGGAACCCACAATTTACACCAGGTATTTATAATAAAGCCTTTATATCATGGAAGGAAAATAATTGCACAAATTATGTCTGAAGACGGTCAGCTGTTTTCTTTTCAAAACATAGTAAGACAATGTGGCATCTCTAATAAGACTTTTTTTTGCCTACCTACAACTTCGTCATTTTGTAAATAGTCTGCACTGTCCTGCTTCTTTGCCTCTAGCATGGTCTGATATTGAGTTATGTTGTTCGAGATTTATCATGGGTAATGCCTCCATTTCATTAATATACAATATTATGTTGGCTAAACAGGGTGCCCTGGCTATGGGTAAAATAATTAATAGGTAGATATATATTTTTCCAGATATCAACATGGATAAAATTATAGCTAGTTTTTCGGCTCTTAATCATTGTACAATCTCTACGTCTTGGAGAGAGTCCCATTTCAAATTGTTTAATAACTATTATATCTCCCCTTATAGAACGCCTAAAATGTTCCCAACTACGGCCCCAGAATGTCCACTTTGCAGATTACCATCAGCAGATATGTGTTATATGATATGGTACTGTCCTAAGATTCTTCAATTTTGGCAAAAAGTTGTGTTTTGTGTGTCTAATTTATTTAACCTTACAATTAGATTTACGTTAGAATCTATCTTTTTTTATATACTCAACATTTGAGCCCAACCCTATGTGCCAATATTGTTAATACCATTATCTTGATTGTACGTCATATGATATTTAAGAACTGGAAATCTCGTAAGGCCCCTTCCTTCCCTCTGGCTCTTAAGGAAATCCAAGGCCAGATTGTTTTTGAATCTTATTACCATCAGACAGCTTCAGAAAAAAAATAAAGACATTTCTAAATGGTTGGTTACTAATAATTAAGTCCTATTCGTGTGCAACTCGAAAACAAATTTTGTCACCGTTCTTGAGTTCAGACTCTTTTGCAGAGCTGGTCTTGTTAAATCATTTCCCGCCAGAATGGATCTCTTTGTACAGAGAGATATAGGTTGTGCCTGATGGGGGGGGGTTCGCTCCCTTTTTTTTTCCTCTCTCCCTTCCTCTCTCTTTTCTAATCTATAACGTTTTTCTAAGCAATTCTATGGTTCAAGATTGATAGCTGTTTAAATCTATGTGGAAAACAAAAAGAAAGATTTTTTTTTGTTTTCATGAGATTTATAGTAAGTCTAGTAATGTAAACCAAGATGTATGATTTGGATTTTGCAGTAAAACCTTTTATTTCTGCTACAGGTGTAGATTAGGAGCTCCTTCAAAATATTGATACTATGGGAGCTGTATCTCCACAAAACTTAGTTTTTGTACTCTATAGGTTTTAACCTTTTTTTTGTTATTTTATGTCTCTCTTTTTTTCTCTTTTTATGTATGAAAAAAAAACAACCTGATAAAAAAAGATTTAAAAAAAAAATAAAAAAAAATAGTGGCATGGTAAGAACAACCATCAACATATACCCAAGGTAATGTTTGACAATGGTCCTCATTGTATATTTTATACGGGGAAAGCAATTGTTCCTCCAGGAAATCATCTTCTAATAACTCTTCCCCATGATCCTTAGCAGTACAGTCGTGGAGCTCAGCAAGCCCCTGTGCGACTGGATTTTTTTTATTTTGCTTGTAGCAAATTTCTAAAGGCCAGCTTTGTAAGGAAATAGTCCAAGCTGTTATGCGGCTATTAGACAAATTTCCATCTCTTATTCTCTCACTTTGCAGATATAGTAAAGGCTGGTGGGCCGTTTCTGCAATAATTTTCTCGTTGTGTATATAGCTGCAGATATTTTGTAGATCCCATACAGTAGATAAGAGGGCTTTTTCACAATTGCTAAATTTTATTTCTACTGGGGATAAAGTTTTGCTTGCATAAGCAACGACTTTGCCTAAATTATCATGCTTTTGGTAGAAAACAGAACTCATGCTTATATCTGTGTAACCTGTCTCTAAGTAGAAGGGTTTACCCCCTTCAGGGTACGCTAAGCAAGGTGCTTGAGTGAATTTTCTCTTCAGCTCCTTGATGGCTGTCTCTTCAGTCTCATTCCAGTGCCATTTCACATCCTTCTTTAGAAGAAGTAGCAGTGGTTTAGCTAATTCTGCATAATTATCAATACATTTGCGAGAATAATAAGTCATACCAGGAATGATCTCAATTCCTTTAAAGGGACACTGAACCCAAATTTTTCTTTTGTGATTCAGATAGAGCATGAGATTTTAACCAACTTTCTAATTTACTCCTATTATCAATTTTTTCTTCGTTCTCTTGCTATCTTTATTTGAAAAAGAAGGCATCTAAGCTGGGGGTTTTTTGGTTCAGTACTCTGGACAGCACTTTTTTTATTGGTGGATGAATTTATGCACCAATCAGCAAGCACAACCCAGGTTGTTCACCAAACATGGGCCGGCATCTAAACTTACTTTCTTGCATTTCAAATAAAGATACCAAGAGAATGAAGAACATTTGATAATAGGAGTAAATTAGAAAGTCATTTAATTTCATGCTCTATCTGAATCACGAAAGAAAAAAAATTGGGTTCAGTGTCCCTTTAAGTTAGTTGGGTTCTTAGAATTTATTATAGCTTCCACCTTTTTCTTCTGAGGATTTAACCCTTCAGAAGTAACCTCATGTCCCAAGAAGTTTACACGAGTGCGGCACCATTGAGCTTTTTGTAGAGATAATTTGACACCTGCCACCTTTTAAGTTGGCTGAGGACGTGTTTAAGTTCTGTGATGTTTTTCAATGTCTGCTTTTGATTAAAACATCATCAACATAAGATAAGGTCCCCCTTTCCAGTGCATCAGGCGTAGCCTTAGGCATGAATACTGCAAATTCATGTCCTGAATGTATGTATCCAAACGGGAGCCTTTGGAATGCATACTGGACCTTTTGGAATGAGAATGCAAGCTTATACTGGTCCTCCTCATGTACCTTTATGGTCAAATATCCCTGTGCACAATCAATGACAGTGAATATTTTGGATCCCTGCATCTGTGCTAGGCACTGGTCAATATATGGCACAGGCCAGCCGGATATGTACACTTGTTTGTTTAGCTGTCTTAAGTCAGCACACAAACGCCATTATCCATTGGGCTTAAGAACACCTAGAATAGGATTGTTATAAGAGCTATGCACCTGTCGGATAATACCCCTTTCTTCCAGATTCCTTATGATCTCTGCAAGAGAATCATATGAGGCTAAAGGAAGTCTGTATTGTTTAACAAAGACAGGTGGTGCATTGGGATCTGTTTGGATTCTTGCAATGTGCAGGTCTGTAGTCCCACAATCATAAGAATCCCTAGCAAAAATATCCTTGTACTCCATCAGGAGTTCTGGTAGCTGTCGGCGTTCATCATCACTGGAACAGCCATTAGCTAAGGAGATTTGCTCTTCAACTATTTGCTGAAATCCTGGAAAGATTTCAGGCTGTCCTATTTAATAGGCTTCTTCCAACCTAGAGGTGAGATCCCGTTGATTATAATTTACATTGCCCCCATGATTCTGGGTATTGGGGTATTCTTGCTCTTTGATCGACTGATCAAATACCAGGGAGGCTTCTTCAATTTTAAACAAGCGGAAGGGATAAATAGACTGAATTGTAAACAATCCCTCTGGCATAGGTGCAAAGCATTGTTTTATTAACTGTTCTTCAGTTAAGTATCCTTCAGGTATTAGCCCAATTACATTATTCTGGAATCCAAAAGTGTAATAACTCGATTCCAGCGCATATCCTATGGTAGTTCCCTTGGAAAAGGTTATATCCTGTGGGGTTATGTTATGCACAATAACATGTTTTGAAATAGTTCCAATATTTACCGTAGGAGTATGGGTCATTGTTATACCCAGATTTTGCATCCTATGGGAGATGCATATTAGTGTTTCAGAAGTTTTTAATTTCTGACCTCCTTTTTACCTGTAAGGATAAGAGGAATTTATCAGCGCCAGCAGGGATTACAACATTGTTAGACACCTGCATATTCACAGCATATGGTAATTGCTGATTTGATTTCAGGGCCGCATTTCATCCTGAAATACTTCAAATCTATTTGTATGGCATATCTATGTAAGAGATCATTCCCAATATATATTTTATTATGTGGTGTATTTAAAAGTAAAAACAGGTGCTTCGCTGATTTATTAGCTATGGATATAGATAATAAACACTTAGCTGTGATGATATAGCTTTTACATTTGTCGTCCAGGTCATCACCTTAGGTTCAGCGATCTGCGCTAATAAACCTTCGCTTATGTAGCTAGCTTCATGTTTTAAAGGTACTTGAAACCCAACATTTTTCTTTCATGATTCAGATAGAGAATACCATTTTAAACAACTTTCTAATTTACTTCTATTATCTAATCTGTTTCATTCTCTTGGTATCATTTGTTGAAAGAGCATCAATGCACTACTAGTTTCTAACTGAACACATGGGTGAGCCAATCACATTCAATATATCTATGCAGCTACCAATCAACAGCTAGAATCTAGGTTCTCTGCTGCTCATGAACTTGCCTAGATAAACCTTTCAGCAAATGATAACAAGAGAAGGAAGCAAATTAAATAATAGAAGTAAATTGGAAAGTTGTTTAAAATTGTATTCTCTATCTGAATCATGAAATATTTTTTTTGGGTTTTATGTACCTTTAGGTTCAATTTAGCATACTTGGTTTTACCAAGGTTATGCACTTGCATAGGGATAAATAGATCATCCTTAACTTTCGCAATTTCCAAGAGGAATTGCGAATGATCTCCCCCTTTAGGGGATTTAGTGTCCCCCTTGTGGAGGTATATGGTTAAAGGGATACTAAACCCAATTTTTTTCTTTCATGATTCAGATAGAGCATGAGATTTTAAGCAACTTTCTAATTTACTCCTATTATCAATTTTTCTTTGTTCTCATGTTATCTTGATTTGAAAAAGCAGTAATGAAAGGTTAGGAGCCGGCCCATTTTTAGTTCAGCACCTGGGTAGTGCTTGCTAATTGGTTTGCTACATTTAGCCACAAATCAGAAAGTGCTACCCAGGTGCTGAACAAAAAATGGGCTGGCTCTAAAGCTTACAGTACTGCTTTTTCAAATCAAGATACAAAGAGAACAAAGAAAAATTGATAGTAGGAGTAAATAAGAAAGTTGCTTAAAATCTCATGCTCTATCTGAATCATGAAAGAAAAAAATTGGGTTTAGTATCCCTTTAATACATCGCCGTCTAAGGAAATATTTACTATATTTTAAAAGTATTACCATCAGAGCTGCTTAAAGGAGTCTGATTATCTATTTGTAGGATAGTGATTTCAGGTATAGAGTCATACCTGAAATGAATCTCCACAGCATCTGGCTTCTCTTCCACTACATGACAGTTATGTCGGGTGCGAGATATGCCCGACCGCTCATAATTAATAGACCTTTTTACTTGTGACCAAATTACATTATTTATGCAATCTATTATGGTACTTAATCGCTTCAGGAGATGACTACCAATAATTAAACGATCAGTTGGTAGATCCACTATAATGACAGGGTGTCTTATTACCTGCTTGTTACAATCTGAATTTAATTTAAGACAGAGTAACACTGATTATGCTAAGTTTGATTTGATACTCAGGAACACCATAATTGATGTTAGGAAACAAGTGATAGATATAAAACATTCCAAGTACATACGTGACCAGACAGACTATGATTCTCATACAGTATATATATGGAATCATGACCAACGTACTGTCAACAGGAGACTACAAAATAGGAATAGGTCTAGAAACAGGAGACGCAGAAACAGGAGATGGGGTGGACGACAAAATCAGGTTACATTTTCTGACACAGAAGCAGAATCAGGAGAAGAGGGTTCAGCTACTAGTGGAGATGACCTACCTACACCTAGTAGAGTTAAGGGCATACTAAAGAATGCAACAGATAACACTACTGATAATCCACCAATAAATATTATACAGTCAGTAAGATCTAAGAACAGCTCTAACTCTAATAAATATACAGCTAGTACAACCAACACCTTGCCAACTAACACTAGCACTACAAGTAATTTGGATATGCAGACACAAATGGGTATATCCACACAGTCTGCAAGAGACCAGTCTCAGTTAGAACAGGTTTTTTCCCGCCCCCAGAGCAAACCGGACAGAGGGGGGAAGAACAGAGCAGAGAAGCAGGCTTACAACCTGAGAGAAAAACAACAGACGAAATACAAATAGACTGTGTAATCAATTTGTCTAACACAGTTCTTACTGATACCCAGCTTAGTGTACTTGGCAAAGGTCTGGGGTTTGTTCCTTCCACCAATTTTAATTTAATTAAAACCATTGTCGATGTGAATCGACTAGTACGCAATCTCACCCTAAAATGTCATTTTTCAGGAGCTAGTGCTGCTGAACCACCGGTTGTTGTTGTTCCTAATAAATGGGTCACTATAGATTTGAACACCAATTTACCCTTCTCCGAGTCATGTGATTTGATCACTTTATCTAACCTCCAGAAGGAGGGAGATAATTCTACTATTGCTACCCAGACAAATAAAGTAAAAAGTATGAAACCACCATCTAAATTTTATCCCTTACACAGTAGGGGGGGCATAATTGAAAATTTCCATGATAGAGTCACCAAAGATCTAAAAACTCTTTCAGAGTCACTAACTAAGCCAAGGAACAACTTAAGTAGGGATGAGTATAAGGCCCTCCAAGAGCTAGCAAGTAATACAGATATTGTCATCCGCAATGCGGATAAAGGGGGCTCTGTAGTGGTCCTTGATAAGGATCAATACATCAATGAAGCTACTCGACAATTGGAAGACAGTGATTCTTATAGCGTTTTGTCAACCAATACTCGCTTTCAAAAAGAGCTTGCGCACCTTCTGGATGATGGAATGGAAGAGGGGTTTCTAGACCCTGATACGGCGGGCTATCTATATGTTGATAACCCTGTAACACCGGCCTTCCACCATCTCCCGAAGGTGCACAAGTCCCTGACTAATGTCAAAGGTCGTCCGATCGTTAGCGGAATAGGATCCCTCTTTGAGCATCTATCCCAATGGATAGATATGATCCTTCAGCCTTTTGTGGTAGCTCTTCCTAGTCAGCTCAGAGACACAAAGCATTTGGTCAATCTTATGAGAGGATTCGAGTGGGTGTCTGGGACCCACAGGTGGGCTACCATAGACGTTATCGCCCTTTACTCCTCCATCCCCCATGACAAGGGGATGGAAGCGGTTGCTTATTTTCTAAGGGAATGGTCAGATCTCACGTGTGGCTTCCAGGCATACATTCTACGTGTTCTCAGGTTTCTTTTGACACACAATTTCTTTGAATTTGAGAATACCTTTTATCTCCAGAGAGGTGGGACGGCGATGGGGGCCAAGTTTGCCCCCTCCTATGCCAACCTATTTATGGGTTGGTGGGAGCTGTCCCACGTCTTTGGAGATACCAATAGGTATAGGCACTAATATTGTTTTTTTACCGTCGTTTTATCGACGATCTGATCATTGTTTGGGAGGGAGATCCGAGTGAACTTATGTCATTTGTCGATCACCTCAATAACAATGATGTGGGTATAAAGTTCACATTTGAGACCCATCAGAATTGTATAAATTATCTGGATATAACTTTAAGTGGTACTGACCAGGGTCAGGTTACCACTAGTCTGTACAGGAAACCTATTTCGGGCAATTCCGTTTTGCACGCCTCAAGCTGCCATCCGAAATTTGTACCTTACGCTATAGCGAAGGGACAGCTGATTAGGGCAAAGCGGAACTGCTCTGAAGTTACTGATTGTAAGGCACAAATGGATGAAGTCTGTGGTCGCCTTAGAAGAAGAGGCTACCCACGTAGGACTATTCGTAGAGCCTATGGGGAGGTCTCTAGGTTAAATAGAACTGAGATGCTAAGGGATAAATCCCCAAATTCCGCTACTCCTGTCAGCAATGGAGTAACGTTTGTAACAGACTATAGTAACCAATATGAGCAAGTGGTTGGTATTGTCAAGAAACATTTCAACATGCTCATCGCTGACGACAGACTTATAGGTTGTATCCAAAATGGAATAAGATGTTCCTACCGTAGAAATCGTACATTAGGGAACATACTAGCACCTACAGTCCTTAAAAAACCACCATCCACAGGCAGTGCTTGGTTAACAAGCAAGGGATCCTATAGATGAGGGAGCTCAAGATGTGGAGCCTGCGAATACCTTATTGTAGCAGACCACTTCAGCTCCACTGTGACTGGCAAAACGTATGAGATCAATTTCTGTCTCAATTGCACATCTGAATTTGTTATCTATTGTATAACATGTACAAAATGTGGCAAACAGTATGTTGGTCTCACCACTAGGGACATAAGATCCAGAGTGAGAGAACATCTATCTACTATACGAGTGGGAAAGGCCACCACTCCTCTAGTAAATCATTTTGCAAAGTTCCACAAACAAGACTTGTCTTGTTTTTCATGGCAGCCAATTGACATGATACCACGGCCACGCAGAGGAGGGAATAGAGAGACCTTGCTAAACAAAAGAGAGATGCTATGGATCTTTAAATTAGAAACCAAAGTACCAAAAGGTCTAAACTCAGAGTTTGATCTTATTAATTACTGGGAATGAACACACTGCTATGAGGTCCATACCTGCATGAACATATATATATTCATGTTCTCTATTTATGGATGAATATAGCCGTCCCTTTATAGGAGTTTGTTTAATCATCAAGTTAGATATTCATGACCACTGACCACATAGTCCAACATGTGGTTAGTCCTCTATGAGACCCCTTTGCGCATATGTATATGTGTGTTTATGTGCAGGTTTGTGTATTCTGCATATGCATATATATATATATATATTTGTGTATTTGTGTATTTCTCTGTATGCATATCAATCGATGGAAGTAGTTTTTGGGTATTGGTTTACAACTATATTTTTACTATACTATATGCATATGTGGAATATATAAATCCAATATACTAGTAATAGTTTTAGCTGGTTGCTGTTCCCTTCCCATCTCATGCTATAAGTTTCGGTTTATTTGCTGAGTAGCACTAGTGTCCGGGTAACTACACTATCGAGGCTATTACAGCCTCTACAGCAATATTATAAATATATATTATTGATGTCCTCATATATATGTTTTTGTATGAGCTATTATGTATAATCATGCATTATTGCAACAATTTGTGTAGTTCCCAAACACTATCCTTTGCTAAGGTTATATAACAGCAAGGGTATGCAGTTCCCCTTTTGGGTTCATAGCGTCTGTGTTAAATATCCAGCTAACTATTCCTATAAATATGGCTTCCTATCTAATCCGTCTCTGTACCTGATCTTTAGTCAAATGTGGATTTATTCACTAATTAGTTACCCTATTAATGTATCTTCAACATATATGTGTGTTTAGCTCTGTTACATATAAACCACTTTGTTCTTTCACGGTTATTTAACAGTTACCCTTGTGGGCGTGTTTTGTTTTAATCACATGTCCTTCTATCTTTTTTTTAACCAATAGAATAATGGAATTGTGTATAAATTGCACACCTGGGACTGGCAAACTATGCTATGACTACGGCGCAATGCCGAAACGCGTAAGCCTGCCAGCTCCGAGGTGTTAATCATTCTCATAGGATGTCACTGTGATCCTGCTTTTTAAAGTTTTGGAATAAAAGTTACGTTTTATTTATATTTGCTGGTTTGCTCGACTTTCTTTCATTGGAACTTTGTTATGGGCCTGTTTGAGCACCAGCACCTGCCTGACCTATAACTCATATATACCCTCACTATACTAAGCCAGTGTGACCGGATGACAGCTGGATACGGAGGAGGATCTCTCACACGCAGCCTGTGTTACTCTTCGTCTTGCCGTTTTTGGAGCGCTTTGATTGGCAGTCCACCCATGACGACACGGTTGTCGGCTCGTGTCTGATAGGCTCTACCCGCGGAAGCATCTTGGAGGAAGGCGGGACCTGAGCGACACTGAGCAAAGGGGGAGAGGACGCCGACTGCCGCTACGAAGAAACGCCAAGTGAGTAACATCTGAAGGGCTTTGTATCTATCAGCGGCAATGTATGTTATCCTATGTTATGTTATGGGACTCTGTTCTGGGTGGTGAGACACCCGTTCATAACCGCATACCCCATTCGGGAACTGTGTTTTTCGGATACAATTGATTTACTTATACATACAGAACTGTTCTTGACCGCTTAAGTACAGCGAAGTGAAACTACACTTTTGAATCTAATAACACTGGGTCACACTGTGAATCAGGCTATATGGCTTTGGGTATGTTTTGAACTTTACGCATATGTTCTCAAGCATAAGTTTAGGTCAGCTTAGGTGCTAGTTTCCCCCTCTCTATCTTTTTGGTTGTTTCTTATTACCCTGTTACCCAGCCTTAGTTTTAACCATGCCGTACTGTAGACTTTGAGAGAGTCACCCCAACACCTATTAGTGAACCATCAAATTCTTTTATTTTAGGTTTGTGGGATGCTGTGTGTAGTACCTGTGGGATAAAATAGTTGCCTGAGATTCAGTATCAATTAATCCCGTGATAGGGTTAGTAACTGAATCCTGGAGTTCAGCACATACATAATATCTTCCTGCAGTTTCTACCATTTCAAACATAAAATTAGCATGATTACATATCCGTGGGCTTCGCCACGTTTTACCTGTATTCGCCACGTTACCTGATGCATAAGAAACTTCATTCTTACCAGTCCTTCCCTCTGTAATAGGGTTGACAGGGTGCCTGTGTACTGCATCTGTGGGAATAAGGTTAGGAGAAAACTGCAAAGGAAGAGGTTTAATAGAGCTTCCAGGCTGAGGTTGCTCGTCATCACGGCTAAATCGTCCATATCTGAGCTGCAAGGAGAGAACCATTATTGACATTTTATCATTTTATTTGGTATATCTCTCCCCTCTCTCTCAGATAATACTGCAGTTTTTATGACTGTGCCTGTGGCCCACTGCTGGCAACCTGGCTGTACCCCTAAAAAGGTTTATTAGGGTGCTGAGCCGTCAAAGCTTGACTCATATTAGTAAATAGTGTACATAATTGACTTAATTGTGTACTAAGTTGGCCCACTTGACTATACAAACTCTTTTTACCCATGAACCGATTTTTTGATATCCCAGGGTATTGATTCCTGGATCCTTGGGATCCCTCAGAATCATAGCTATTGTTTCTATTTTGACGTGGTTGTCTTTGGGGTTCAACTTGTTCAGCATTAATATCTTGGGGAGCACTATTTACTTGGGGTGTCTGGTTACTCTGAGAGTATTTTCGCCACTTTTGGTATTTATTTTTACAGGGATACCGATAACCTTCTGGGTTTTCATCTCTATGGGCATAATTATTTATTTGGGTATGCCCCCCATTTTGAGTATATTCTCTCTGCACCTCGGCCCGTGATTGGGGAGGGCCAGAGTTAAAACTTTGTGGGGGGGGGGGGCGGAGCCAACTACAGAAAGAACCAGACGTGTTTCTATGAAGCTCCTGGCCCTTGGATATAAGAATATGATTTAATACATCCATTAAGGGCTTAAACTTTTGCCTGCTATATCAGGGAGTAACTGTGAACTATTGTGCCTCTAAAGACCCTTAAGACAAGTTGGTGGCTGAATGTCTAGCGGTCATTTCTACTTAAGCTGCGCCACGTGGGGTTTCCCGACGCCATCTGCTATGGATAACATGACTGTTATAGAGGCCCTTAACTCTTGGGAACGCAGCGCTCTACAACTCTTAAAGAAGCATCATCAGGGCTTGAAAGAAGATTTAAGGCTGCTACTTTCCGCCTGCGCCCCACCGTCAGAATGCCGAGCTCCGGACCCTGACCCCGTGCATTACAGAAGAACCCACACTGCATTTACATCCGGGGCCCAGGAAAAAGCACGGAAACCCTCTAGCCAGCTTGCATTGCCCTCTCGGCATTGTAAACTAAGCCAAAGACTGGACCAGTTCCCTGAGATGACTCAGCGGTCGGAATTTGGGGCTACGGCGACATCGCACTCTAATGCCGTGTACTTGCAGGCTGTCCTTCTCACTAAGAAGATATCGGCTCCTTCCGTCCTCTCAGCCTAGCCTCAATCTACAATAGAGCATGGAGCGCGAGATCACCGGCTAGGTAATATATACCTTGGGCCGCTGCAGGCTAAAGCGCACTATACTTTGAGCGGGCTGGATCGCCTGGAGGGCAGCGGTGACAGCAGTAGGTTCGACCAACAATCAAGCCAGACTTTACATCTGTGTCCCCACCTGCCTACTAGGACTGATCCTGTAGCGCTCCTGGGACATGCCTGCCGTCCTGTATTACAGCGTGCCCTGCAGGTCCCTTTGTGTCGGTCATCAGACCTCAAGACCGGAGTGGGGTAAATTCTTTCCAGCTAGTATGATATGCTTGAGTTTGAGCAACGTTTGGTTATACCTGGCCATATAGCCATTAACTTATAGCAGACTGTAGAAGATCTTACCAATAACGGACTAAATGACGGTTCTCCAGGGAACCTGAGAACATGGCCTACGAACTATATAAATGTGGCTTAATTGACTCAGTTTATCTATTACATTATTCTATAGTCTGTTTAGCGTATCTAGTCCTTGGTTCACAACATTTTTAGTTAATATTCTGAAAGGATGCTAGTTTGTTTCTTATGTTATGTATTTATCCTCTGCCTCACACATTTTACAGCAGTACATGTTTATATTAAGTAGAGGGTACATATCCAAGCTGCTAATTTCTCCTATAGCACAAATCACCCACACGCCTGCCTTCCATCCCAGAGGGGTTATTTGCTATTAAGCTCACTGTGTAATGGAGATAACTAGGATATTGGTAAACCTATATGCTTAATACTGGCTATGCATTCTCACTTATTCTTTATATGAGTCTCCCCTCATAAAGTAACTTAAGGGTTATATATTAGACTCAGACGCACTCCTCTGCTTGTCCCTCTAGTAGAGCGTGATTAAAGATGTCTGTTTTCAGTTTTTCAGATTTCATATTAAGTTAAGGATTCTGTTATGAAGGGGGAATATACTTATTACTAGATATGCCTAATGTCTGGGATCTCATGTATATACTTTGGCGACTTCTTCCTATCGCGTATTATTTGGAACTGCCTCAGATCATTAAAAGGAACAGTTGCAAGCTTTATGTTTATTCCTACACAATGTAAGGCCTCTATGCTAATTCCCTCGCAACAACATGTAAGCTAGCTATGTAATCTAGCCCTAAATAAGGAGACCTATTTAGATAAAGCTGTATTAGCCTGATGTTCAGCTGTCCTGTATTTACCTATCCCTAACTGATTGTGCAGCTCTGTTAATTTACCCCCTTGCTATTAAGTACATTTAATGTATTCTGCTGGACTTACGGGTTTATATTTGGCTAGACAATATATCTCAATATAGAACTTTATTTCTGGGACACTGATTTTACACCTAGAGCATAGATGACGACTGCACTGTCTGATAATGGGTCCCTATCTTTCCCTAGTTTTTTAAAATATTTACCCATACTGTCTACTTGAGAACTATGTGATGTGCGCCATCATGCAAGGCCTTGTTCCAGTTTTAGTGCATCTTTTATATTTTAACTGATCTATTCAGATTTGTTTCACTTAAGACACACATTGTAGTTGATATATATATATATCAGCACTCTAGTTTCTTACTGTTTACAAATGGTGCCATCTTGTGTTGTGCTAGGGACATGTCCTCATGTACTATTTTATATATATGTGGTTTACTTGGACATGTGCTTATTCTAGTGAATATGGTTACATCATTTTATATCTCTCTGGCCCTTGCAGGCGTTACAGAGCTATGTCCTTGATAAAGTTTGATATCTTAATACTATCTCAATGCTCCCATACAGTTAATCCTTATAGTCCTACCTGATATTGTGCTGTTTTAATAATAGGCTTCTGGTATGCATCAGATATATACAGCGGGAATCTCTGCATATGTGACAGGGGATTACTAAGTTATTATATAGTTGGTCTGACTTGTTATACATGGGCCTGTCCTATAGCTTTTAATGTTTTTGTAATATGACTTTGTTTTTGTTATTATACAACTTTGGGGCTTTTCAATTGAAATCTTGGAGTATGCTCATTGCAAGTTAAATGTCTTTCCAAGTCTGCATATACACTTCTATTAAAGGTAATTAGGTTTGATGGGCAGATTGATATGGCTAAAATATCTATATCCAATGCCACTAGTAAGAAACCTCAGTATTTATTTGGCACCGTCTATAGATGAGCTTCCAATCCCTTCCCCCATACCAAGTTGAGCTTCTGGTGGGCTATATTCAACCTTTATTACATACAGTAATGGTTGCTTAACTATACTTAGTGTTACTGATATTTACTCAACTGTACATATGTTATCATATGTCTATATACTATTGATATAACTGTTAATACATAGCTTCTAAATTAGGTTTGGATTGGCCACCGTTATGCAGCTTGCAGTGACTCTTGGGTTGTGTTTTATAGCTTAAAGGGTTCTGATCTAACTTGCACATCTCCCTTCCCCCCCCCCTCTCCCCTTACTTTAAACTAAAGAGACGTCTATCCGATGTTAATTATAGTACTTCAAGGTGTAAAATCTGTCTTGTTTATATATTTACACTGGGGAGGGGGTGACTCTATATTATATATATGTTGTTGTGTAATGAATGCTGTATTACTATATAAAGTTCAGCTACTTGGCTATTGTTCACCCCTATTCTTTGTGAACAAATCGGCGGTATTTATCCGCTGTCGTTATTCTATTGTCATAAGTTGCTCCTATTCCTTTTCCTTATTTATCTAGAATCTGATGACAGTTTATTACATATTTCATAACCTGTTTACCTACCGTATCTATCAAATAGGAGCAACATATTATGTTTTCCTATATTATGTATAGTTTTAGATAATAAATACACTTTTATATTATGTTTAGTCTATCACTCTATCGGATGTATAAGTTATTCAGGATGCTTGAATTACTGAAAGACTCTTTTTTGTGTTATGACATAGGAAACGAAATAGAAAAGAGGTAAACTCAGAATGTAAAAGTTGTATTTCGTATTTACAGCCAATGTTTTATTAATAACATATGTGCTATGTATTGTTGCAAGACGCTGAATGTATACTGTTTGATGTTTTGTATATTTGATATTACCTCAATAAAAAACTTTGATTATAAAAAAAAAAAAAAAACTTTGTGGGGAAGGCCTGTTTTCTCGGACCACTTCCGCATAAGTTTTCTTGTTAGACTCCAAATTGAGGGGGCTAGGTGACACCCTAGTTTCTGCCAAAATTTTGGGGCTGGGCCTTGGTTCCCTTTTAACCCCCTGTTCACCTGACTGCTGAATAGAGAATAATTTGTACTCTCTTTGATCAGCCAGTCCAATGAACTGTTCTCATCAAAATCTCTAGCTGATGTGTACTGGCAATGCTTCGTAAAATAAATTCACAAATTCTGAGCTTTTAAATATGGGGTAATCTCGGCCATACTGTACCCACTTTTTAGTATAGAAAGAAATTATATAGGGCTTTGATTGGCACTACATTTTAAACCTTATACAGCTATTTTCGCAGAGGTTTTAGTGTGATATTCTTGCACTCCTTCTTGCACTGAATTTTTGTTTCACTCCAGGAATGGAATATTCATATCCTTTGGTGAAGCAAAGAATTTGTGATGTTTACCCTCAAATACCCAGGGCAGAAATTCAATTTTTGACTGCTCAATAGTAACATTGATTATGGATAAAGCATTTTCATAGGTCACTAAGTGGTCAATTATAGAATTGGTTCCCTTGTTGGAAAACTTAGTACTGCACTATTTAAAAATGTCATTATTTTAGGGGTGTCATATACCTTATTGTGCGTATCTTGGGCTTTCCTAGGGACCTTAGTTTTGGGGCTGGAGCGTTCCCTATCTGCCCTTCTATTGTGGGGAGATCCCTTACGCATATTAGCATCATGGGGGTTATTTGGGTAGCTGGCTCCACCCTCTGACTCACTACTAGAGCTTTCCCCCCCTCATTTGAAGTATAGCAGTTCCCTGAATTTATAACCTGAGGTGACTGTCTATTTGGGAAGTATATTTCTGACCCAATAGGGGCTCTTTGTTTAAATTATTTCCTAATTTTCTGCAGTTCATTTCTCATCAATTCTTTAAGGGATTTAAAATTATCTGCATAATTCTCATTGCTAATAAAGGGGTTTTCATTATGACAATACAGCCTTTTTAAACCACATAACTCTCTTTGGCTTTGTGCGAGTTGTTTATGCAAATCATCTATTTGAGCTATTAAACTCTGGTTATATTTTTGTAAAGTGGCCATGTTTTGGGCAAACTCATCAATTTTATCCTGCACTCGTTCTGCCTCTTCCTCATCTAACCTTAAGGAATAATTTTCATCCCTCAGTTGCTCCAATTGTGAGTTTTGTACTTCAATCCTATTGTAAATTTCATCGTTCACATAGAGGAGCAGACCCCAAGTTTTGAAAATTATTTCATCTCGTTTCCTCGGCTTTTGAGGTTGGCCCAATTTTAACAGCCCTTGAAATATTTCGGTTTTGCCACACCATATATTATTTGCAATATTTTTGGCCTTAGTCTTCAGCATCTTAATGTAAGCGTCTAATTCTCCCTTAATACTTAATCTTTTTTTAAGGTGAGTAATGGCTTCTATTTTAAGCGTTTCTGCCTGACAAACGTGTGATTTTGGGGAACATATTTCAATACTATGTATAGATTAATTGGATTCACTTCTAGTAACAGACATTATTATTTTGGCTTAGTATTTGGTTAAATTAAAACGCTAATACAATTTTGACCAACAAGAGAATTTTTTTTAATATGAATATTAATTTTGAAAAATGAATAATAATTTTTTTTTAATTTTTTTATAATCTCTATTTACTACAAATATATTATATCAATATGATAAATATAATAATCTTCGAGCAGTGCCTCCAGATAATATGTCAGTATATACCAGGGTTATAATACAATTTATTTGTTATTATTCTTTAAAACAAAACCACAATTAAAAGTGTATATACGAAACAATTGAAATTAATATTTATATTCCTAAATTCTTTAGATTAGTTAAGATTTATATACACATTGCAATATATTATGTAGAGACTAGCTTTGAATCAACTATGCACCCTTATTCTGTTACAATATACTATACAACAGATCATAAAAAAATATACCTTTAAAATTAACCTTACTCATAATGAATCGCATTAAAATACCACAATATAATACCAGAGTAGGGACCGTTAGCTTAACAGTGTTTAGTTAAACAGTATAACAAAATACTTCACACAAATCTTACTGGGTCTCAGTAGATTTAAGATAACTTTCAGATAAGTATAATTAAGCTACTTAGCCCACAAATGATTCTATATAACTCTGATTAAAACACCAGAAGTTGTATATATTATTAATGCAAACAGCCAATTTATGTGCCAATATGTCTGACCTGAAATGACCTCTTATTTAGCTACAATAAGACAAATTCTAAAATATATATATATATATATATATATCTGCAAATAACTTAATACACACCAGAGAGATTTACTTACAATAATAAGCCTGACTTAGAGATATGAAATATAAAATACCTTTATCTAGCAAATTAAATTTGGCATTAATGTGACTAGCTAAGACTACACAGCATTATGGATATAAGCTTAAAATACAAAGTGCCCTTTTAAAATTACTAACTTCAATTAAACTGTAGCAACAATGAATGTATTTGCTTTAAAATATTAAATTATAGTCACTGCCATATGTTACCACATAACCAAATGATTATTCAGTTTCCAGAATTTCTTGTGGGTCATCTAAGAAGGATTTATCCACTACGTGTAAAGGTCCAGGCCTCAAAATTGTTATCTTCCTTTGTTCAAGAAAGTGTCCCAAAATGGCAGAGAATCTACTTGGCACAACATCTGTGTATTTTCCTCTCTAAAATTAATGCTTCTTTGAGTCTGTGTCCCTCATCTACTGTGTGTGGGTTCTTATCAAAGATATAGCCCTTCCTTTTTTTAATCATTCCCATAAGAGTTTGATAGGCCCTCGGATGCTTGTCTGTGATAGGCCCTTCGAGCTGAACATATTGGCTATTTGGAACATATGGTTATTTGACACTATAATTCCCTTTGGTTGAAACTCTCGCACAAACCACTAGATGGCAGCAGATAACCAGAGAAACAGTTTTGCTATCAAATATTGCTACAGTTTATACAGTTTACTATGTATCTTTTAATTGTATATTTAGTATACTAATTATTTCCTGATATTAACAAAACCTGTCTGGTCACATATCTGTCCCATCTAATATGACGTATCATGTATCTATAGAGACTAAACATGAGCATACTTCAATCCTATAATATTTTAGAATATATATATATATATATATATATATAGACTTCCTATACATTCAGATACCAGGTCTATGCATAACCTTAAATCTATACAATATACAGTTGTGCTCATAAGTTTACATACCCTGGCAGAATTTATGATTTCTTGGCCATTTTTCAGAGAATATGAATGATAACACAAAAACTTTTCTTTCACTCATGGTTAGTGTTTGGCTAAAGCCATTTATTATCAATCAACTGTGTTTACTCTTTTTTAAATCATAATGACAACAGAAACTACCCAAAGGACCCTGGTCAAAAGTTTACATACCCTGGTGATTTTGGCCTGATAACATGCACACAAGTTGACACAAAGGGGTTTGAATGGCTATTAAAAGTAACCATCCTCACCTGTGATCTGTTTTCTTGTAATTAGTGTGTGTGTATAAAAGGTCAATGAGTTTCTGGACTCCTGACAGACCCTTACATCTTTCATCCAGTGTTGCACTGATGATTCTGGATTCTGAATCATGGGGAAAGCAAAAGAATTGTCAAAGGATCTGCGGGAAAAGGTAGTTGAACTGTATAAAACAGGAAAGAGATATAAAAAGATATCCAAGGAATTGAGAATGCAAATCAGCAGTGTTCAAACTCTAATAAAGAAGTGGAAAATGAGGGGTTGGGTTGAAACCAAACTACGGTCAGGTAGACCAACTAAAATTTCAGCCACAACTGCCAGGAAAATTGTTCGGGATGCAAAGACAAACCCACAAATAACTTCAGGTGAAATACAGGACATGTGGTGTGGCTGTTTCAAGATGCACAATAAGGAGGCACTTGAAGAAAGATGGGCTGCATAGTCGAGTCGACAGAAGAAAGCCATTACTACGCAAATGCCACAAAGTATCTGCTTAAAATACACCAAACAGCACAGAGACAAGCCTCAAACCTTCTGACACAAAGTCATTTGGAGTGATGAGACCAAAGTTGTGCTTTTTGGCCACAACCATAAACGCTACATTTGGAGAGGAGTCAACAGAGCCTATGATAAAAGGTACACCATTCCTACTGTGAAACAAGGAGGAGGATCACTGATGTTTTGGGGATGTGTGAGCTGCAAAGGCACAGGAAATTTGGTCAGAATTGATGGCAAGATGAGTGCAGTATGTTATCAAACAGAACGCCTAATTTTCCACTTCTTGATTAGAGTTTCAACACTGCTGATTTGCATTCTCAATTCCTTGGATATCTTTTTATATCCCTTTCCTGCTTTATACAGTTCAACTACCTTATTCCCACAGATCCTTTGACAATTCTATTTCTTTCCCCATGACTCAGAATCCAGAAACGTCAGTGCAGCACTGGATGAAAGATGCAAGGGTCTGTCAGGAGTCCAGAAACTCATTGACCTTTCATATACACACACACACTAATTGCAAGAAAACAGATCACAGGTGAGGATGGTTACCTTTAATAGCCATTCAAACCCCTTTGTGTCAACTTGTGTGCATGTTATCAGGCCAAAATCACCAGGGTATGTAAACTTTTGATCAGGGTCATTTGGGTAGTTTCTTTTGTCATTATGATTTAAAAAGAGTAAACACAGATGATTGATTATAAATGGCTTTAGCCAAACACTAACCATGAGTGAAAAAAAACGTTTTTGTGTTATCATTCATATTCTCTGAAAAATGGCCAAGAAATCATAAATTCTGTCAGGGTATGTAAACTTATGAGCACAGCTGTATCTATCTGATGTTTACTTCCATACAATTCTACTTATAATATTTTAAGAGATGTATTTAAAGTTATCTTTACCAGTTATATAAATATTTAGTGCATAACCATATGATATGACTTAGGTCACACCATGCAGTCAATCCTGTATCAGCATCTATTAGCCTCATCTGGAGCCCACTCTGTCCCTTAGATGTCTGGAAGATAGAAAAACAAATTACAAATCTGAATTGCATTTCCCAGATCCAGATATAGATATTTATACAGTCTAAGTGTCAAATCTTTGAGAATTATACAGTTCATATAGATGAATTTCTAACTTCTCTTTTTAAAATCAAGATTTGCGGGGGGCGGAGCCTGATCTCACTGCGGCAGGATGTGTTTTTATGAAGCTCCTCAAGCCTGAAGGACTTTATTCATATTTTACAAAGTAAAAATACTACAATTAACAGATTTGAAAGTCTCTTCTGCCAGGACCGGATGGATGCCCACTGTCGGGGACCATACAAGTTCTTTGCCTATGCTCTTTGAGACAGATATACGATCAGCTTTTACACAGGTTTGGACTCCATTTTGTAACTTGCTCTACGCAGCATATCGATCATAAGTAGCCATCCCTGTGTGGTTGTGAAGTATATGGCTGGGGCTGCCGTAATCTTACCCCCCCCCCAAACTCTGGGGTTACGAGATCCTACTTTAGGATTCTGATTTGATTTGTAGCAGAACAAACCTGCAATCATTAGCTTATCACACGCTATAGAACTTCTACGCTATCTATCTTACACTTCATTTGCGTACTCTAACAGCCTCCCACAGACTGCTCTTTATACTGTATAAGGGAGCCACTTCGCCAAACATTTTCTGGACTTTTGTGTGCTGGGGGGCACGCCATAAACACTGCCTCACAAATGGAGGCTTTGGATAACTGGGAACGCTCAGTGACGCAGCTTTTAACTAATCATTTCCGGAGCCTAGAAGAAGAATTACACAAAATTCTGTTCAGCTCAGGATTTACTATAGTTCCTGTGAGTTCTGATTACTGTGACCCTGTCGCTCTGAGCACTGGAATATCTGACCCAATGCCGCCTATGCGCTATTGCTCAACAGATGATTCCTGTTATGTGGAACCCTCACCTGTCATGGATGATCGCCAAAGGAGGCATATTGCACAGGACAACCCGACATGCAGTCTAGCGCTAACGTCTAACTGTTGTCAGAGCAGGCCGGCACCTGAAATAGCAGCGAAGTCCACAGTGATTCTGACGGAGGCGCTAGGCACTTCACTGGACACCCGAGAGTTGTCAACAGAAGACCCCAGGAAACGGGCTGAGACTTTTCTCGGTGATGTGAACCTAAAGTCCCCTAATTTGAACAGGGGGATCCCAGTTTCACTTAAGGCAGCAAGGAGACATATGAAGCGCGGTAAGAGGTCCCTCACCCTTAACTATATGGTCTGTATGTTAGTCAGTGGGACACTGGACCTCATTCCAGGAGATTATAACGAGTTAAAAGGAGGATTACTCTGCCTACTGTCTCCCATAATTAACTTTGAACAGAAGCGGAGTCTTTTTGATCCAGGGGGAGAGACTTTGTCCGACATAGCTGTGAGCTACAGCACTTTCTAGTCTGTGATCAAAGGCTGAGACTTTACAGTAGTACCATGCCATGTAGGGCAGAATAGGTTTATAACAATTACATATTCCCGTGCTAAATGAGTACACTGATATAGTTTTGTTTACTTTCTAGCCTGAACCACTGTTTTATATGTCTTGTTTTTCTTTTCAGGGGGCTCTTAGTTCAGTGTTTAGCGTTATCCACACTCTCCAGCTTGCTCCTTGTGCTTGTACTGTGTTGCCAGCGGCCGTGGTGACATGGTGTGGATTAGGGGTCAACATTAGGATAGTTAATGTATAAGCCCCTTGCTTTAATTTAAACATATAAATATTTAGGGAATTCAGATGACAAATACCTACAGGGTGACTATTTGCTCGCTTAATAATATATTAACACCCTTTACCTGTATCTGCATTAGGTAGACCTAATCCCCCAGTGTGAGTGTATGAGGCATGGTAATATAATAGTGAGCCAGCCCTAGCTATACTCCAGGATCTTAGATAACTTAAGAAAGGTGACTCGCTACTCTATGGCATCCTTTGGGGCATTTCTGTACCTCCATCTATAATGCCTCAAATCTTATGCCCAAAAGTCCTAAGCTGATACTTCTTACTGAAAGTGATCCTGTTAAATTAGGACCTGGTTGATGGACTTCAATGCAGATATTAGTTACTAGATATAATCCTCTTAATACGAGAATGTTATTACTTCTATACTATATTGGGGTATTGCAGAGATAAATTTGCTACTCCTGAGGTTAGACACAAAGTAAAGTTCTTATTTTGAGAAATGCTCCATGTATCTGCGACTCAGTTCTCCAAAACTTGATTATAATTTATATTGTTAAGCCCTATAGTATACTGGCTCTTCCTAGTTGTACGTCTTAAGATATACAATACTCCACCTAGCTTTAGTGTGTGTCCCCCTATAACACTAGATGACCAGTTCGTATTAGTATTACTGGCATATTACTGTTGATCCTCCCAAGAAGTGGGTATACCCTTCCAGAGATCTGACTATATGTAATACCCCCCAACATATATCCCTCTATAATCTTTGCAATCTGTTGCTAATTTGGCTCCCAAGCTATTCACTTGTCTCATTGTTTCAAGCTCATTAATCTTGATAAAGTTCTATAGTGATAAGTTTTTTTTTCTTTATATATATTTGTACTGATGACTAATGTGTTAACTGTTTTAATTTCATGATCTGCGTTAAAAAATGAAAAACTGAGATTCACCATTGGAGGTCCAAGAGCGGCCTCTTTTTGCCCATGACTACCCTTTGTGACGCCACATGTTGTACTGGGAGACCCAAGAGTGGCCTCAAAGATCATTCAGAGGGTATACAGTCTGTTAGGCACACTAACTGTTCAATTCTATTTGTATGCATTGTTATGTAAACTTGTGCAGCTTTGAATTGATTTTATTGTCATGCTTTGTATATGTGCCTCAAATTGATTCTCAATAAAAAAAAAAAATCAAGATTTGCATTTTCAGTGTTTGGGGGAAGTTGTATACTGTTGGTAAGATTCAAGAAATAATAAGCATTCAAGTGTAATGTTTACTTTTCCTGTAGAGCTTTGGTTTCAAAGGTTTATTATAGACAGTGCGACTGTGATCTCCATATGGGGTCATTTATCTGATGACTTTTATTACATAGAGGAAAGATCAGGAAATCAAACTTGAGAGAGAGCCATGTAATGAAAATCTTTTTGAAATAAACTGCCTTCACTAATTGAACCAAATGTTTTCCCTTTGTTCTCACTTGTCTTAAAGGGACAGTCAATACCAGAATTTTTGTTGTGTTAAAAGATAGATAATCCCTTTATTACCCATTCCCCAGTTTTTCATAACCAACACAGTTATAAAAATACATGTTTTAGCTCTGTAATTACCTTGTATCTAAGCCTCTGCAGACTGCCCCCTTATTTGAGTTCTTTTGACAGACTTGCACTTTAGCCAATCAGTGCTCACTCCTCAGTAAATTCACGTGCATGAGCTCAATGTTATCTATATGAAACACATGAACTAACGCCCTCTAGTGGTGAAAAACTGTCAAAATGCATTTAGATTAGAGGCGGCCTTCAAGGTCTAAGAAATTAGCATATGAAGCTCCTAGGTTTAGCTTTCAACTAAGAATACCAAGAGCACAAAGCAAAATTGGTGATAAAAGTAAATTGGAAAGTTGTTTGAAATTACATGCCCTATTTGAATCATGAAAGGGTTTTTTTGGACTTGACTGTCCCTTTAAGCAGCAGTGAGGTGGGGCAGGGGTCATAGTGAGATCAATTCAATTTATATCAGTTAGATATTAGCTCAATTGAATTATTAAATTATGTGACACATCTGTAGTTTATTTAATGTTACTTCACAGGTACCCTGACAATTCAGAGAGAGCGGCTTGTGAGCAAACGGAGAGTTGAGCAACAGAGGCCGAATTGATCTGCAGAGAGAGAGCAATTGAACATTAATGGGCTGTTGAATATTAGAGAGTTGAAAAGCAGAGACCGGGCTGAACAGCTGAGTTTATGGTTAATAACTACTAATGTGCTTTATTATAAGATGAATATTTCATTTATATTAATGTACACTATCTGATACGTATATTACCAAATGTGTTAGAGAGTGTACAAGAGGTAGAAACACCTTTCAAAATATAAATTAAAGAGGGCCATACATACATGGAGTTTTCTGCCTAACCTACTTAAAAAAATCACCAGCTACTAATGGTAGGAATTACAGTTGATTATGCCTATATTGCTATCTATATGTTTTCAGCATTGTTGCATGTGAAGTTAGTTAATCACAGTGATAATAGTTGCAGCTATTATTTTCATTCATTGGTTAACTTAAAGAACCATTAAACCTGACATTTCAACAACGTATAAAATGTGTCTTTATTGCAAGTGAAACATTGCAATATAGATTAACTATTTATTTTGCTGCTTTTTGCTGTAAAATAAATCTAAAAATTGTGCTTTTTTTCACTTTCTCCCGGGGAGGTTTGGGTTAAAGGGACATTGTACACTAGATTTTTCTTTGCATAAATGTTTTGTAGATTATCCATTAGCCCATCTGGTAGTGTTTTTTTTTTTTAAATAAAAATGTATAGTTTTGTTTATTTTTTTTAAAACGTGCTGATTTTCAGACTCCTAACCAAGTCCCACAGTGTCAGATGTATACACGTGTTTACAGACTCCTGCAGGCTCCTGTTTATGTTATCTGTCTTTTTATATGCAAGGAAGGGGAGAGGTGGGGAGTGTCTGCTATTTTTTTTTACCCAGCCCCTTTCAAGACTACCTCATCAACAATGCTAAACTGGGAGCTTCTAAGTTAGTTTTTAAAAGGTTTTATACTGGATTTTTAGATCAGTATCTGTGCATATTCTTCTTTATAGTAGTGTCTTTTACATGCAGTTATATGAACATTGGTGTATGCTGTCCCTTTAATAATTGTGGTCAATTTATGTAAGCTTTTGTTTACTTCACCCCCCCCCCCCCACCTAAGATTCGCAGCAGTCACATGTTTGTAAAAGATGGATTATCAGTTTGCATTCTTTGCAATAGTAACTAAGTTGAATCCATGCTAAACCAAAAGATAAGGACAGGCTTCCCAAGTCTCTCTCAACTGCACATATGTTTGTGCTATATCTAAATATTAGTTTGTGATTTGTTAGAAATTATTCTTTTGTTCAGAGATAGGAAAATCAGTGAAATGAATAAACATAAAATAATATACTCATTTGACAAAATAAAGCTACAGTTTTCATTACAAAATTATTCTTATACATGAAGGTTCAAAATCATGTAGTTTACAATGTGTTTAGTGGTCCTTCAAAATATATGTTTGAAATGCTACAACCAAAACCTTGTCTAATAATTAATCTTTTTCATTTTTGAGTATGTTGCCTTTTGTCGATAAAGTGTCCCTTTTTTTTTTCTCTCTGATTTGGTCACCCTACTTTAAAGGGACACTCAAGTCAAAATACATTTTTATGATTTAGATAGAGCATGCAGTTTTAAGACACTATCTAATTGACTTCCATTGTCAAATTTTGCACAGTCTTTTTATGTGCACTTTCTGGGAAACAAGATCCTACTGAGCATGTGCACAAGCTCACAGGGTATACATATACCAGTCTGTCATTGGCTGATGTCTGTCACATGATATAAGGGGCTGGAAAATGGGTGAAAAAATTAATTTGTCAGAAAAAAATCTACTGCTTATTTGAAATTCAGAGTAGGTGTTAAATCATTGTCTTTTTATTATGCACATCTTAATTATGCAATCCTTTTGCATTGAGTGGTCCTTTAAGACTATTATTTCTTAACCTCTAACTAATATGACAGTTGGTTGAGTGAGTGACTAATCTTAAAGGGACATTTCTGTGGTTGCTTGCTTAAAGGGACATGCCAGTCAAAATATTAATGCACATAGATTTATTGCATCTTTGAATAGAAACATATTTACAATATACATTTATTGGCAAAAATGCTTCTATTAAGAGTTATCACTGTTTTAGTGTTAACAATTTTCTCTGCACGTGCATGTGAAGCATAGTTAGATCTTTTCACTGCACCCACATTTTAAAAAATACAGCTGCTCAGATCATCAGTGGGGCTTGTATCATGTCAGCAATTAACAAATTATTGTTAATTGAGCAACAAGTGTGTTTAAAATGCTGGTGCACTGTGCATACTTAAATACACTTTTGAAACAGCTATAACTTTTATTAGAAGCATTTTTGCTAATGCATGTATATTACAAAATTGCTTCTGTTCAATACCGAAATGCACCCATGTGGTTTCCAATTTTGGCTGGAATATCCCTTTAAGGTTGGTTGAGTAAGAGCAGGGGGCAGTGTTGCACTAGCAATGATACATTTGGGCAGCCGCCAATCTTATGTTGGCTGCTAGCTGCAGTCACAGGCGAACAGGTTCACACACATTGAAATATTAAGCTCATAGTGTCTTCCCTTGCTTACTAGTATCCCCTTTATCTGTAACAGAAACTTTGTAGCAAATTCAAATTCCTCATAACCTTTTTTATCACCTGTACATTGCTTTTGTTATTTTCTTGCAAAAGGATTTTTACTTTCTTTGAACAATGTCACAAAGACTATGGGCTCGATTTATCAATCATTTCAATCATTTGGGGAATTCTCCTTTCTGTTCTCCTATCAGTTCTCCTCAGCTCTCCTTAGGAGAGGCGCACATGTGCGCCCGTATTTATCATAAAAAGTAGTTTTTTCTCCATAGGAGAGCTGAGGAGAAATAATGATACATTTCTCCAGTCGGATTAGTATTTTCTCCTTATTTATCACTAAAAATAAGCAACTATGCTCCATGTCAATCATATATAAACCAATAGAAATCTTTATACAGCCTTCCTAGTAGCCTTGTTAAAGCCCCTCTTCAGCAAACTTTCATATATGAAAATAGATTAAATTTTAGCTCTTTTTTATATCTTATTTTTATGCCCCAATAGATATAATTTTTGTGCTCCATTATATATATTTTTTTTCACTCTATCATAAATTATTATTGCGCTTTGTTATAGATAAGTTTTGCACCTTGTAGAGCCCTTTTTTGAGTAACTGCTTCTACAATTGGTAGAGAATAGATTTCTAATGCGGTTCTCTACTCTAGCTATGGAGAACTTTAATGCAGGAACTTGCAGGAGAACTTTTAGTCCACCACAGGAGAATATCAATGATAAATTTGTAGCTAGGAGAATTATGAGGAGAACTATATGAAATACAACTGAAAAGATCTAATTTAACCCTTTTTTTGGAGAACATGTTCTCCAAGGAGAGTGAGAACAGAGTAGGAGATTTTTACAGTCGAACTTGCCCAATTTCAGGCGTATTTTTGAATGATAAATAGGGGAATTATTTCTCAGGAGAACTTTTAGGAGAAAATATAGGAGAATATGAATGATAAATCGTTGCTGGGCAAGTCCCCTCCGTCCCCGAAGAGGGTGCAGGACGCCATATAAAGTAAGATGTTCTATGCTGTTCTAATGGCTTTAAAGCCTAGTGCTGTTAGGATGGCATGGAACATCCTAACAGTGTGAAGTGGTTAAGGTGGCATTAAACCACTTATGCCATATGGACAAAGGTACTAAGTGGGAGAGAAGGAGGGAGGTGGGTGGCCCATCACTGGAGGAGGGTGGAAGGGAGAGGGTTCGCTTTGCGACAACTTTTTTTAAATTGTGACAGGGAGGGAGGGTGGTTCCACTAGACTACAGCAAAATGGATTATGAGAGGGGAGGAAAGGTCCTACAGTATGATCACTTGGAGGGTGAAGGAAAGGGGATCAAAACAGAAAACATTTTTCTTTTTAAAGACACGATGAGTCCACGGATTTCATCCTTACTTGTGGGATATTCACCTCCTGGTCAGCAGGAGGAGGCAAAGAGCACCACAGCAGAGCTGCTATATATAGCTCCTCCCTTCCCTCCCACTCATTCTCTTTGCCTACGTTAGTGATAGGAAGAGGTAAAGTGAGGTGTTAGATTAGATTCTTCAATCAAGAGTTTATTATTTTTAAAGTAGTGCCAGAGAGTACTGCTTTGTTCTAGGGTGTAGCCGTAGTCCATATCAGTCTCTACAATAGAGCTTTTGGTGGCTTTAAAGCAATGGGAACTTGTGGGACATAATTCTCACTGCGCCTCTCATAGATGTTATGCTGCCCTGTTTGTAAAAGTCTGAGGGAGAAAATGCTCAGTACTTTTCTCCAACATTGGTGTGTCCGGTCCACGGCGTCATCCTTACTTGTGGGAATATCTCTTCCCCAACAGGAAATGGCAAAGAGTCCCAGCAAAGCTGGCCATATAGTCCCTCCTAGGCTCCGCCCACCCCAGTCATTCTCTTTGCCGTTGCACAGGCAACATCTCCACGGAGATGGTTAAGAGTATGTGCTGTTTAGTTGTAGTTTTTTTATTCTACTATCAAGAGTTTGTTATTTTAAAATAGTGCTGGTATGTACTATTTACTCTGAAACAGAAAAAGATGAAGATTTCTGTTTGTGAGAGGAAGATGATTTTAGCAGACAGTAACTAAAATCGATTGCTGTTTCCACATAGGACTGTTGAGATGAAGTAACTTCAGTTGGGGGAAACAGTTAGCAGACTTTTCTGCTTAAGGTATGACTAGCCATATTTCTAACAAGACTGTGTAATGCTGGAAGGCTGTCATTTCCCCTCATGGGGACCGGTAAGCCATTTTCTTAGTCTCAAACAGAATAAAGGGCTTAATATGGGCTATAAAACTGGTAGACACTTTTATGGGCTAAATCGATTGCTTTATTTGGACATTTTATACATGTTTATGCTGATAATTCACACTTATAAACTTGGGGAACGTTTTTTAACGTCAGGCACTATGTTAGACACCTTTTCCAGTCAGGAAGGGCCTTCCCAGTTGTAGGCTGAGCCTCTCATTTTCGCGCCATTACTGCGCAGTTGTTTTTGAGTGCAAGACATGCAGATGCATGTGTGAGGACCTGAAAGTAGTTGGAAAAGTTCCTAGAAGGTGTCATTTGGTATCGTATTCCCCTCTGGGCTTGGTAAAGTCACAGCAAAGGCTGTAGCTGGGACTGTATAGGGGTTAAATCTGTAACCGGCTCCGGTTTCGTTATTTTAAGGGTTAAAGCTCTGAAAATTGGTGTGCAATACTTTTAATGCTTTAAGACACTGTGGTGAAATTTTGGTAAATTTTGAACAATTCCTTCATATATTTTCACATATTCAGTAATAAAGTGTGCTCTGTTTAAAATTTAAAGAGACAGTAACGGTTTTGTTTTAAAACGGTTTTTGTGCTTTATTGACAAGTTTAAGCCTGTTTAACATGTCTGTGCCTTCAGATAAGCTATGTTCTATATGTATGAAAGTCAATGTGTCTCCCCCTTCTAAATTGTGTGATAATTTGTGCCAAGGCGTCCAAACAAAGTAAGGACAGTACTGTCACAGATAATGAAGTTGCCCAAGATGATTCATCAGATGAAGGGAGTAGACATGGTTCTACATCATCTCCTTCTGTGTCTACGCCAGTTTTGCCCACGCAGGAGGCCCCTGGTACTTCTAGCGAGCCAATGCTTATTACCATGCAACAATTGACGGCTGTAATGGATAACTCCATAGCAAATATTTTATCCAAAATGCCTGCATATCAGAGAAAGCGCGATTGCTCTGTTTTAAACACTTAAGAGCAGGAGGGCGCTGATGATAATTGTTCTGTCATACCCTCACACCAATCTGAAGGGGCCATGAGGGAGGTTTTGTCAGATGGGGAAATTTCAGATTCAGGAAAAATTTCTCAACAGCCTGAACCTGATGTTGTGACATTTAAATTTAAATTAGAACATCTCCGCGCACTGCTTAAGGAGGTGTTATCTACTCTTGATGATTGTGACAACTTGGTCATTCCAGAAAAATTATGCAAGATGGACAAGTTCCTAGAGGTTCCGGTGCACCCCGGCGCTTTTCCTATACCCAAGCGGGTGGCGGACATAGTGAATAAGGAGTGGGAGAAGCCTGGCATACTTTTTGTTCCCCCTCCTATATTTAAGAAATTATTTCCTATGGTCGACCCCAGAAAGGACTTATGGCAGACAGTCCCTAAGGTCGAGGGGGCAGTTTCTACTCTAAACAAGCGCACTACTATTCCTATCGAAGATAGTTGTGCTTTCAAAGATCCTATGGATAAAAAATTGGAAGGTTTGCTTAAAAAGATTTTTGTACAGCAAGGTTACCTTCTACAACCCATTTCGTGCATTGTTCCTGTCACTACAGCAGCGTGGTTCTGGTTCGAGGAACTAGAAAAGTCGCTCATTAGAGAGACTCCATATGAGGAGGTTATGGACAGAGTTCACGCACTTAAGTTGGCTAACTCTTTTATTTTAGATGCCGCTTTGCAGTTAGCTAGATTAGCAGCGAAAAATTCAGGGTTTGCAATTGTGGCGCGCAGAGCGCTTTGGCTAAAGTCTTGGTCAGCGGATGTATCATCCAAGACAAAATTGCTTAACATCCCCTTCAAGGGTAAAGCTCTCTTTGGACCAGAATTGAAAGTGATTATCTCAGACATCACTGGGGGAAAGGGCCACGCCCTCCCACAAGATAGGCCTTTCAAGGCCAAGAATAAGTCTAATTTTCGTTCCTTTTGTAATTTCAGGAACGGACCGGCCTCTAATTCTGCATCCTCTAAGCAAGAGGGTAATGCCTCACAGTCCAAACCAGCCTGGAAACCGATGCAAGGCTGGAACAAGGGTAAGCAGACCAAGAAGCCTGCTACCGCTAACAAAACAGCATGAAGGAGTAGCCCCCGATCCGGGACCGGATCTAGTGGGGGGCAGACTCTCTCTCTTTGCTCAGGCTTGGGCAAGAGATGTTCAGGATCCCTGGACGCTAGAAATAGTTTCTCAGGGTTATCTTCTGGAATTCAAGGAACTACCCCCAAGGGGAAGGTTCCACATGTCTCACTTATCCTCAAACCAAATAAAGAGACAGGCGTTCTTACATTGTGTAGAAGACCTGCTAAAGATGGGAGTGATACACCCAGTTCCAATGACGGAACAAGGAATGGGATTTTACTCAAATCTGTTTGTAGTTTCCAAAAAAGAGGGAACCTTCAGACCAATTCTGGATTTAAAGATCCTAAACAAATTTCTCAGGGTACCATCGTTCAAAATGGAAACCATTCGAACGATTCTACCCACTATCCAGGAAGGTCAATTTATGACTACCGTGGATCTAAAGGATGCGTACCTACATATTCCTATCATCAGTTCCTAAGGTTCGCCTTTCTGGACAAACATTACCAGTTTGTGGCCCTCCCATTCGGATTAGCCACTGCTCCAAGGATTTTCACAAAGGTACTCGGGTCATTGCAATAGAGGGGCATTGCAATAGTACCATACTTGGACGACATTCTAATACAAGCGTCGTCCCTTTCAAAGGCAAAGGCTCATACAGACATCGTTCTGGCCTTTCTCAGATCTCACGGATGGAAGGTGAACATAGAAAAAAGTTCTCTGTCTCCGTCAACAAGAGTTCCCTTCCTGGGAACAATAATAGATTCCTTAGAAATGAGGATCTTTCTGACAGATGTCAGAAAGTCAAAACTTCTAAGCGCTTGTCAAGTTCTTCATTCTGTTCCACGTCCTTCCATAGCTCAGTGCATGGAAGTAGTAGGGTTGATGGTTGCAGCAATGGACATAGTTCCTTTTGCGCGAATTCATCTAAGACCATTACAACTGTGCATGCTGAAACAGTAGAATGGGGACTATACAGACTTGTCTCCAGTGATTCAAGTAGATCAGAAGACCAGAGATTCACTCCGTTGGTGGATATCCCTGGACCACCTATCCCAGGGAATGAGCTTCCGCAGACCAGAGTGGGTCATTGTCACGACCGACGCCAGTCTAGTGGGCTGGGGTGCGGTCTGGGAATCCCTGAAAGCTCAGGGACTATGGTCTCGGGAAGAGTCTCTTCTCCCGATAAGCATTCTGGAACTAAGAGCGATATTCAATGCTCTCAGGGCTTGGCCTCAGCTTGCAAAGGCCAGATTCATAAGATTCCAATCAGACAACATGACGACTGTTGCGTATATCAATCATCAGGGGGGAACAAGGAGTTCCCTGGCGATGAAAGAAGTAACCAAAATAATACAATGGGCGGAGAATCACTCCTGCCATCTATCTGCGATCCACATCCCAGGTGTGGAAAACTGGGAAGCGGATTATCTGAGTCGTCAGACATTCCATCCGGGGGAGTGGGAACTCCACCCGGAGATTTTTGCCCAGTTGACTCAATTATGGGGCATTCCAGACATGGATCTGATGGCGTCTCGTCAGAACTTCAAGGTTCCTTGCTACGGATCCAGATCCAGGGATCCCAAGGCGACTCTAGTGGATGCACTAGTAGCGCCTTGGACCTTCAACCTAGCTTATGTGTTCCCACCGTTTCCCCTCATTCCCAGGTTGGTAGCCAGGATCAAACAGGAGAGGGTCTCGGTGATCTTGATAGCTCCTGCGTGGCCACGCAGGACTTGGTATGCAGACCTGGTGAATATGTCATCGGTTGCACCATGGAAGCTACCTTTGAGACAGGACCTTCTTGTTCAGGGTCCATTCGAACATCCAAATCTGGTCTCCCTCCAGCTGACGGCTTGGAGATTGAACGCTTGATTCTATCAAAGCGTGGGTTTTCAGATTCGGTGATTGATACTCTGGTTCAGGCCAGAAAACCGGTAACTAGAAAGATTTACCATAAAATATGGAAAAGATATATCTGCTGGTGTGAATCCAAGGGTTTCCCTTGGAATAAGGTAAAAATTCCTAAGATTCTTTCCTTTCTGCAAGAAGGTTTGGATAAAGGATTATCTGCGAGTTCTCTAAAGGGACAGATTTCTGCTTTATCTGTCTTACTACACAAACGACTGGCAGCTATGCCAGATGTTCAAGCATTTGTTCAGGCTCTGGTTAGGATCAAGCCTGTTTACAGACCTTTGACTCCTCCCTGGAGTTTAAATCTAGTTCTTTCAGTTCTTCAAGGGGTTCCGTTTGAACCTCTACATTCCATAGATATTAAGTTGTTATCTTGGAAAGTTTTGTTTTTGGTTGCTATTTCTTCTGCTAGAAGAGTTTCAGAGTTATCTGCTCTGCAGTGTTCTCCGCCCTATCTGGTGTTCCATGCAGATAAGGTGGTTTTGCGTACTAAGCCTGGTTTTCTTCCAAAGGTTGTTTCTAACAAAAATATTAACCAGGAGATAGTTGTACCTTCTTTGTGTCCGAATCCAGTTTCAAAGAAGGAACGTTTGTTACACAATTTGGACGTAGTCCGTGCTCTAAAATTCTATTTAGAAGCTACAAAAGATTTCAGACAAACATCTTCTCTGTTTGTCGTCTATTCTGGTAAAAGGAGAGGTCAAAAAGCGACTTCTACCTCTCTTTCCTTTTGGCTTAAAAGCATCATCCGATTGGCTTACGAGACTGCCGGACGGCAGCCTCCTGAAAGAATCACAGCTCACTCCACTAGGGCTGTGGCTTCCACATGGGCCTTCAAGAACGAGGCTTCTGTTGATCAGATATGTAAGGCAGCGACTTGGTCTTCACTGCACACTTTTGCCAAATTTTACAAGTTTGATACTTTTGCTTCTTCGGAGGCTATTTTTGGGAGAAAGGTTTTGCAAGCCGTGGTGCCTTCCGTTTAGGTAACCTGATTTGCTCCCTCCCTTCATCCGTGTCCTAAAGATTTGGTATTGGTTCCCACAAGTAAGGATTACGCCGTGGACCGGACACACCAATGTTGGAGAAAACAGAATTTATGCTTACCTGATAAATTACTTTCTCCAACGGTGTGTCCGGTCCACGGCCCGCCCTGGTTTTTTAATCAGGTCTGATGAATTATTTTCTCTAACTACAGTCACCACGGTACCATATGGTTTCTCTTATATTTTTCCTCCTGTCCGTCGGTCGAATGACTGGGGTGGGCGGAGCCTAGGAGGGACTATATGGCCAGCTTTGCTGGGACTCTTTGCCATTTCCTGTTGGGGAAGAGATATTCCCACAAGTAAGGATGACGCCGTGGACCGGACACACCGTTGGAGAAAGTAATTTATCAGGTAAGCATAAATTCTGTTTTTTGTTTCCACAGACCAATGTGAGGGGGAGAACTTCACAAGCCGGGTGAGATGCCTTGCTGCCAGGCAGACTTCCAAGGTAGGTGCTAAGTTTTATTTTCTGGAGTTATACAGTTTTGGTATGTACACAGAAAATATTTGTCACTCTATATATGGATATATATTCATGGACATTAGGTAACTTTATCCCTAGGATAGGGATACATTATTAAAAGGCAGTTCTGTTATTCAGAAGCAACATGTCATCTCTTCCTTAAGTATGGCTCCCAGCGGCTTATAACTAGATTAACAGCCGACAGGGAGGGTTATCCTATTTCACTATTTAGGAGTTATATAGGATTTTTTTGAGGGTATTATACATGATATGTTGAATATCCCTGCGTCTAACGGCTTGTTTTGCTGAAATTGGAAGCCGACAGGCAGGGTTATCCTATTTAGGTATAATGTGTTTTAACATAATGTTGTTTGTTCATGTTTCTTATATTGTTAGGTTATACAGGATTGTTACATGTCCCTGTTCATAACGGTGTCCCTGCTCCCTACGGCTTATGTTTAAAATTCTCAGCCGACAGGGAGATTTATGTTGCCTTGTTAAGATCAGTACCATTCGTGTTTCACATGTTTGGTGAATTTACTGAGATGGCAGCCAGCAGGGAGATTTGTTTGGGGATGTTACACGGTTTTGCCGTTCCTATCAGTTTGTATTGCTTTGAGAGCTGACTGGAGGTTTGCTTGTTTTTTTATTGAGGTTCTGCCGGCGGCTCCATTTTGTTTTCACAATGTTTGACCGCACAGGAGATTGAGCTCGATACACCCATGATGGGCGGAGCTTCATTACGCGCCATTGTGTGCACGCCATTTGGCCAATTCTTCTCAAACGGAACGCTGGATGCCTATTCGGCTGTGTTTTACTGCATACAGCTGAGAGGTTTTTTTTTCGCGCTGTCTGGAGAGTCTTTTTTGAGTAAATGGGACACTTTCTCTGTCACGTTAGGCAGAGAGGCGTCGCAAGCCCGCAGTATTTAAGAAAGTTTCTAATAATTCTCATGCCTATTGTCAGTGTCCCTTCCTGGGACAAACAGATTTTTCTAGGTTTAACTGAGGTTCTGGGTTTCTGTATTATAAGTTGCATAAAGCAGTGCATTTATCATTGGAAAGTGTACCATACATTTTGTTACTTATATGTTATGTATTGATTCTAATGTGGAACATTCCCAGATTTTTCTGTTCCCCATGTATTAAGAGAAATTCTTTTCAGAACCAGCATTGCCTTGGATGCTACAAGCAGCAGTCTGAAATTTTGAAACCCCCCAAAAAAATAAAAAAAAATGCTAAGAGCTTTATTAAAGTTTCAACAAAAATACATATAAATAAATTATCAACAGGGGGCCCAATCTGTCCCCATTGCAGCATAATCATACAAAAGTTAGAGGTTACAATACACTGCAAACAATGGTACCAAAGACTCGACATACATCATATGCTAATTATAATACCAATCACCTAACATGAAAGAGACTCTAGGGTCTCAAAAGACTCTAGTAAGAAAGTATAAGGATGGGATAGGGGGAGAGGTGGGGGGAGGGATTGTCATGCAGTAGGGGGTCTAAAGAACTGCCATGTATCGGGTACACTAGTCCCAAGTCTTATCCATTGTTCTCATGTGTCTAATTAGCCGGAGGACAGTACATTAGGTTTCCAGGTTGTGTCATAAGAGTCTTTCCAGTCAGCCCAAGTCAGCTCAAAGAGGTCGGAGTTACCCAGTTTATAGAAAATATCTTTCTCCATGGTGTAAAGATAAGCCATATAAGAGCAAACCTTAGACCAGCTAGGTGGGGATTCTTTCTTCCAATCGCAAGCTATTAAGTGTTATATGAGGTATATGCTTATATATGCGTGGTGCTTAGGAAGGGTGTGCACACCAATATGGAGGAGGGCGACTGACGGCGAGCTGCGCAGAGATATACCCAGTTTGGAAAAAACCCGAAAGCACCTGCTCCATAAAGGGCGGAGTTTGGGGCATTCCCACCAAATGTGCAAGGAGTCACCCCTCTAGCCACAACCTCTCCAACAGTGAGGAGACGTGCTAGGGAATATTTTAGCGAGTCTAGTGGGGACGTAATACCAGTGAGCCAACAGTTTGTAATAAGTCTCAAATAAGGTTGTGCAATGTATGGCTTTCTGAGTGCGTTCCAGGGTGTATCCCCTTTGAATGACTTACCAAGCAGGGATTCCCACCTCGAGAGATGGGCCGCTGTTTCCGATTGCAGGTTAAGGCCCAGGAGGGTGTAGTGGTGGGAAAGGGGTCTACTAAGTCTGTTTCCTTGTTTCCATGTGGACTCCCAGGAGGTTAAAGGGTGGGCCAACGCAGGTTTGAAGCCCCAGCTAATCAGGAAGCTTTTAATTCTATGGTATTCAAACTTCAAGTATTGTGGTAGAACCATTTCCGTATCAATCTGAGATATGGGTCTAAATCAGTCCTTCGGTGATGGGAGCCAAAGGTCCGAGACCACATGAACTCCCAGCTGAGCCAATTTCAATGGATGGGTGTCCTGCAAACCCGCCAGTAAACCAGGTAGAGAGGTGATAGGGGAAGGGTGCGGAGCAATGTGTCCAGAGTGGCGAATTTTGTCCCAGAAATGTAAACATTCCTGGATAATAGGGTTCGACAAAGTCAGTTCCCTACGGCAATGTGGAGGCGTCCAGATCAAGTCACGTAAGTTTAGGTTGTAGGGCAAAGAGGCCTGTTCGATGGAGCGCCATTTGCAGGTAGACTGTTTATCTCACTATCGAGGGAGAGCCTAACCCACCACATATCCGCGGTAGTTGCAGCACTTTCTGCGCCACTCTCGGAGGTTTACCCTGCCAGATATGTTTGGTGAGTTCGCTTTGGAATTGCAGGAGAATTTGTCTGGGAACTCTAATTGGAAGGCAACGGAACAGGTATGTGAGTCGAGGTAGAAAGGACATTTTCAAGGCTGCAATCCGCCCCATCCACGAAACATGGGACAGATTCCAGCCCTTAATGAGGGAGCGAAGTTCCGATAGTAATGGGATGTAGTTGTCCCTGATGACTCGGGGCAGATCACTAGAGAGTTTAACTCCAAGATGCACTACCAACGATTCCGTCCAGTGGAATGGGTATTTGGTTTTTAGCTGAGCTAGTGTCGAGCTCCCAAAGCCTTGGGTATATATCTCCGTTTTTGATATGTTCAATTTATAGTAAGAATGAGCATTAAACTCTTCCACTATTTGCAGGAGTCTAGGGAGAGTGATTGTGAGGTCAGACGAGAAAAGGGTAATGTCATCTGCGAACAAAGCAATGTTGTGCCTGGTGTCACAGAGAGTAATCCCACCCATACGAGGGTCAGTTCTGATCTGTTCGGCCAGAGGCTCAATGGCCAGCGCAAAGAGCAGGGGCGATAGGGGACAACCCTGTCTAGTCCCGTTAGATATGTTGAATGGGGATGTTTGGAAACCATGGCCCCTTACCGAGGCAGAAGGGGTGGAATATAAGGCCTTTATTGCTCCAATAAAGTTGCTAGGAAAGTGGAAGTTTTCAAGCACTTCCCACAAGAACTGCCATCTCATCAGATCAAAGGCCTTTTCGGCGTCTAATGAAATGATCGCCAAAAGCTTATGAAGACTGGAGGAGAGGCCCATAACATTTAATAGCCTTCTAGTATTATCCGGCCCCTCCCTTTTTGGGATAAACCCCACTTGATCTGGGTTAATCAAGTGAGGAAGTAGGTTAGCGATGCGATTAGCCAGGAGTTTTGAATAAAATTTTATGTCGGTGTTGATTAACGAAATTGGCCTATAGCTGGTGCAGAGGGTAGGGTCTTTGTTGGGTTTTAGGATTGTTATGATGGTATCTTCTAAGAATTCTTTCTTAAACATGCCCTCATTCCAGGCTAGGTTATAAAGTCTGAGGAGTAGAGAGGAGAGTTCATGGGTGTAAATTTTATAAAAATGTACGGGGAAGCCATCCGGGCCTGGAGATTTAAAGGACTTCAAGTTCTTAATTACTTGTTGCACTTCCCTAATGGAGAACGGGGAAGTCAAAGAATCTCTTTGATCAGGTGAGAGGGACGGAAGATTCAGGGCCTTCAGATATTCGTGCACTTTCTCTAACGAGGCCGATTGGGGATTTTCAGGCTTATCTATGTTATAAAGATTAGAGTAGTATTCAGCAAATGCCTCTCCTATCTGCGAAGGGATTTTGAAAAGGGAGTCTGCAGTAGCTATGCTATGTATACGTGAGGTACTGGTTCTGTTTCTGAGTTTATTGGCCAGAAGGGTGTCCGCCTTATTACTCTTGTAATAATACAATTGTTTTAGTTTGGTTAGGTTATCCTGGGTTCTATTTGTGAAATATGGTTCTTAAGGTCAGATATCTGAACTGCTAGAGAGTGTAAGGGTTTGACTCTGTTTTGGGATTCTAAAGTCCTCAGTTTAATGTGAGCCTGCTATAGCGAAAGTCCTGCCTGCTTTCTAAGGTTAGCCTGTTTAGATATCATAATCCCTCTAATGGTCGCTTTGGAGGCACCCCATAGGGTGTTGTCTCTAACGTGGGCATTATCATTAGCACATATAAAATGCTTGATTTCTGTGCGCAGGCTTTCTCTAAAAGGGATGTCATGCAAGAGGTTATGGGGCATACGCCAAGAGGCTCTAGAACGTGTTGTGTTAGTAGAAATAAGATCAGTCGTGACACAGTCATGATCAGACCAGGGGCATAGAGATATAGCAGCGTTAGTGATGAGGTCAAGTGAGTCTGCCGTAGAAAAGATCTAGTCCAGTCTGTAGTATTGTCGGTGCGGTTGTGAGTAGTGCTTATAGTCACGGTCTCTAGAATGAGTAGCCCTCCAGATGTCATAGTAACCCGAGCTGGTCAGAGTACGGACGTTGACAGCAAGTCGCTCTGCAGCTGGATGAGTCTTGTGCAAGTCAGAGGATTTTCTGTCTTCTTTCGGGTCCCAGACCATATTGAAGTCTCCCGAAATAATAACTCTACCTTGTTGGAACTGAGCTATTACATGGAGAATATGCTTCAGGTACTTAGGTTGGTGTGTGTTGGGCAGGTAAACAGACACTAGGGTATATAGCACATGGTTAAGCTTACAAATCAGGATAACATACCTGGCCTGTGGGTCTTTGATGCTCAAAGGCAAGCCTCCTATACAGGAGAATCGCCGTGCCTCTAGCCTTTTTAGTGAAGGGGGCATATTCTATGTGCGTGTATGTCCTAGAGGAGAGTCTAATCGGCTCATCTGCTAGCAAATGTGTCTTCTGAAGAAACGCGACATCGGGGTTATGATGTTTCAATGAGCGTAGCAAAAGACTTCGCTTGAAGGGAGTATTAAGCCCTCTGACGTTATGGGTAAGAAATCTTAAGGAGGAGCTAGCCATGGATTGGGTTGACTAGGGGCTAAGTGTACAGAATCAAAGTCTCTCAGTCTGGGGAACAAAGTGGAAAGAAAGGTGGGGGTAAGGAAGGAAGAATAGTAGGAGACACTAAAGAGTGCCTCAAGAGCGGTGGAAGTAGTCCACCTCAAGAGAGCCCTAACGTGGGCTTCAATATGGGGGGGAGCCTAAGGCTCAGGAGCTAGCGCGATAGAGTGATAACGCCAGCCCCGCTCTAAATCCAAAAACAACTTAACATTGAGTGCTAAAACTTGAGTGGTTAAATAACAGCAGGCAACATACCTAAAAAATATAACATACAACTTATTGAATAAACATAGAGTTTGGTAACTTTCCACACATCTTAGTTTCTGTATCTAATACCAAATTTAGAGTGGAAAGAATTACTACTCAGCTGAGTCACAAAAGCTAATACTTATATATTCAGGGCCACTAGGCCCCTGATAGAGCTTAAGAGGTGGTCTCAGAATGTTCGTGAGGCTCCCGTGATTGTTGCATCTTGGGTCGCTTTACTCTCTGGTCTTTGGCTGACCATTCAGGTGAGACTCTCAAACTAGGTTGAGGTTGAGCCTGTGTATTCAGGGGATCCAGCAGTAGCCCCCAGGAAGTAAGAAGAGTCAGACCCTGGGAAGGTGTGGTAATCGCCACGGTCTGGTTATCTTTAGTTACTAGAAGCCTGGTGGGGAACCCCCATCGATACCTGATGCTGGCCTTGCGCAGAGCAGAGGTGACTGGCTGGAAATGACGTCGCTGTTGGAGAGTGTGAGCAGACAAGTCAGGCAGAAGCTGGACTCCTTCAAATCTGCCACTGAGATTTGGCTTTTTATAAGCAGCTTGCAGCAAACGGTCTTCATATAGAAAGCTGTGGAAACATACTATAATGTCTCTCGGCTTGTCCGAGCTCACCGTCCTAGGGCAAAGGGCTCTGTGAGCCCTCTCCATAGTGCTGGTTAGACCATCTGGTGAGCCTATCAGTTCCTGAAAGAGAGCCTGAAGATAACCTTGTATGTCTGCCGGAGATACAGACTCTGGGACGCCTTGAAATCTTATATTGTTGCGCCTCGATCTGTCCTCCATATCAGCCAGTTTAGAGTCCAATTGCGAAATCTGTTCCGCAAGGTTTTCGGAGTAAGCCAAAAGGTTAGATTGGTCCACGGCTTGATCATCCTGCTTACGCTCCAACGCATCAACTCTGTCTCCGATTTCAGATGTCTCCTTCTTTAGCTCTGCAGAGCTGCGTTGGATCTCTTGGGTGATGGACCTAGTCTGGGTAGCCAAGAGTTTCTTGAGAGATGACTCAGTAATAAAGTGCTGCGAGGCAGCTACAGATTGCGAGCTTGATTGCGACTCCTCATCATGGGAATCAGGTTCACTCATTTCGGCACTCGGGTGAGGTAGGGTCTCCTTGGTAGAGTGCGCAAAATGATCAAATACTGTTTTCTTAGGTTTAGGGTTCGACTTTAGATGTTTCCTCACAGAGTGAGGCATTTTGTAGATTGGAAGCCAAATCATGAATTAAAGGAGCAAAGGACCACTATAGGCTCAAGGAATATATACTGCTGTTTGAGAGAAACAAGGGTTGTTACTAGCACATATGTATATACAATTTCAGTTCAACCTATTACATGGCTAGAGCGGGGCTGAGCAGCGCTTAACAGAGAGAGCTACATTATGAAAATAATACAAATCTGTTGCGGACGTGCTGGACACCAGATCTAGCCCCTCACCTTAGGGAACCTAGGGATACGACCCGAAGGAAGGGAGAAGGGAGTTGGAAATGACCCACCCAGACAGGCCGGGCGGGAGCGGGAAGGTAAGGGACAGTCGCACAGAAGTTAAACTTTTAGGTTCACAGGCAAATGGCGGGAATATAGTGTACAAAATATACAGAGGATAGTGCTAGATAGTGAGCTACCTTGGGGCTTAAAGACCCTTCTCAACTCAGGGGAAGGGGATACGACCCGAAGGAAGGGGAAAAGGGAGGTGGAGGTGACCAGCCTAGACTAGCTAGGCCGGAAAGGGAGAGTCTTGAGGGGGTAGCACTTAAGAATACACTTATCTAGTTTACAATTATGAATATTACTGTAGGGAAGACCTGCAAAAAATGGAAATTGTTAGATAAACAGTAAAGCAACACAACACTCCACCTTGGGCTAAGAACCCAGACATATAGGCTGACGCAGCAGCAATATTTGACAAAATAATGAGGCAGTCTACTGCATAAATTCAGGCTATGCAGACGGCAGGATTGAGTTATTTGCATCAGATGCCTAGCGTTTATGGTGTACTGAAGAGGCACTGAGTTACTTAACTGGTAAAAGGCAGTCCTGAAGTATACTGCCCTGGTCTGGCCTAGATTAAAAAGGCAGGTTTAATTCTGGCTTCTAATATTCAGTGCCCTCAGTCCCTATGGGAGAGCAGAGTCGGCAGGTAATTAATTCCCTGGCGGGGCCTGTATGAGGTGCTTTGACGTTCAATGCAGATAGGTCTTCTACAAATTTACCTCAAAGAACCGTATAACGTGAGGGCTGATAATGAATTGGAGCATCTAGGGAGCCCTACAGACTACAACAGTCTTGTGGTGTACCACAGCCAGGGCGAGGATATAGCAGTGGCATATAAAATGTGCTCAGAGCAAAGATGAGGTAATGTGCTGTAGTATATACCCCCAACGATTATTTCAAAGTGTGATCCAAGAAAAGACACTTTAAGGTGTGTGAGAAGTGGGGGAAGCGGGCCTGGGGCCCATAAACAATAGGCCACTGGTGCATAGATGGTATAATGAGAAGGGGAGAAACAACAAAGAGACAGAAAGAGGAATTTTTCTTCCTCTAAAGTGATTACTATTTAGGAGTCTGTTGACATTGGTCAAATTATACCACAAATTTCTCCTATAGTGTCCCATAAGGTTTTATGGTCCACATGCAGTGCCCTGTGTTTCCTTTTTCTCTCCACTTGGAGTTATGAGGCATTATATGTTTTTCCCATGAGGTAGAAAACGTTATTAGAGGGATTATTTCAGTAGTTGCTATTCCTAATGGTTCCTCCATGTTACTGAAGGAGGAAGATACTTTGGGATTCTCTGAGAGAGAATTCTCAGACTCAGATGGAATTGTTACTTTAGGAGTTTTTATTTCTCCTGGGCGATTCCAACATAGTACGTCCAGTAAAGACATTTCCGGTGTAATCTATTCTTGTGCGTCCAGTGAATTATAAGAATGGACGCATTCCCTATATTTACAAAACTGTTTCCCATAGCCGACGGAGTTGTTTCGTCTTAGCTTAGTGAACTTCTATAACTTTAGAGGATAATTGGACATAAATTACACGTGGGATGTACACCTGGGCTTACAATGGCAACCAGGTGTGTACTTGATTACCGTCACTAGTGCGATGGCAGATTGGTTTGATGCGTTGTCTGATGCTACTAAGTCAGAAACTTCCCTGGATAAACTCCGGGACGGGATAAAAGCTTTCAAATTGGCTAATTCCTTTATTTCAAATTCTTCCCTTCAACTTATCAAAATAGGTTGCTCTGTTCCAGCTCACAGAGCATTATGGTTAGAGCCTTGTTCTACAGATATATGCTCTAAGTTTAAGCTTTTAGTGATTCCTTACAAGGAAAGGACCCTGTTGGGACCTGGCTTGATTGAAGTAATCTCTTTTAAAAATTTAAAGTTTTTTTTAAAAAAAAAAGAATCATAGCCTGCTGTTGAATCAAAGACAGCATGAAGGTCATGGCCCTGATCGATACTTGTATAGTCCTTCAGTCCACTTCTCGGCCTTCAGTGGTTCAGTGCATGGAGGTAATCGGGCTGATGGTGGCGGCATTGGACATCATTCCGTCTGTTTGGTTCCATCTCAGATCTTTGCAGTTAAACATGCTCAGGCTGTGGAATGGAGATTATACAGACTTGTTTCCTCGAATAACCCTGGAGCAGGAGACAAGGGATTCACTTCAATGGTGGTTGTCCCTGGAACATCTATCCCGGGGAACATGCTTTTGCAGACCATCTTGGGTGATTGTGGCCTTCTAGGGTGGGGAGCTGTCTGGGGTCCTCTGAAGGCTCAGGGAGTGTGGACTCCGGCGGAATCTGTTCTTTCTATAAACATCCTAGAACTGAGAGCGATCTTCAATGCTCTTCTGGCCTGGCCTCATTTGGCTTCAGCCCAGTTCATCAGATTCCAGACGGACAACATAACGACAGTGGTTTACATCAATCATCAAGGAGGAACGAGGAGTTCCTTAGCGATGACCAAGGTAGCCAAGATAATCCGGTGGGCGGAGGCTCATTCTTGTCATCTGTCAGCGATCCATATCCCAGGGGTGGTCAACTGGGAGGCGGACTTTCTGAGCAGACAGATTTTTGATCCAGGAGAGTTGGAACTCCTTCTGGAAGTGTTTTCCAACCTGATTTTCAAATGGGGTTGGCTGGAGTTTAATCTCATGGCATCTCGTCAGAATGCCAAGTTCTCGAGATACGGGTCGAGGTCCAGGGATCCCCAGGCAGAACTGATAAATGCTCTGGTGGTTCCTTGGTTCTCCAATCTTGCATACCTTTTTTTCCTCCGTTTGCGCTTCTTCCTCGAGTCATTGCCAGAATCAAACAGGAGAGGGCATCAGTGTTCTTCATTGCTCCTGCATGGCCTCGCAGGATTTGGTATGCAGATCTGGTGGACATGTTCCTGCCACCTTGGAGGCTTCCGTTGAGGAAGGACCTTCTCATTCAAGCAGGGGTTTTCTGATTCGGTCATAGAGACCATGATCTAGGTTTGTAAACCTGTGACTAGAAAGATTTTCCATAAGATATGGCATAAATATCTTTATTGGGGTGAATCCAAGGGCTACTCATGGAGTAGAGTTAGGATTCTCCAGTATTTTGTCTTTTCTCCAAAAAGGATTGGAGAAGGGTTTATCGGCAAGTTTCCTAAAGGGCCAGATCTCTGCCTTATCTATTTTGTTACTCAAACGTCTGGCGGATGTACCAGATGTTCATTCTTTTTGAGGCTTTGGTTAGAATCAAGCCTGTGTTTTAACCAATTGCTCCTCCATGGAGTCTGAATTTCATTCTTAATGTTCTTCAAGGGGTTCCGTTTGAGCCTATGCATTCCTTAGATATTAAGTTATCTTGGAAGGTTTTATTTTTTGTTGCCATTTCTTCAGCTCGAAAAGTGTCTGAACTTTCGGCGTTAACAATTCAATTCTCCTTACCTTATTTTTCATTCAGATAAGGTAGTTTTACGTACTAACCTAGGGTTCCTTCCTAAGGTTGTTTCAAGCAAGAACATTAATCAAGAGATTGTTGTTCCTTCCCTGTGTCCTAATCCTTCTTCTCAAAAGGAACGTCTTTTACACAATTTGGACGTGGTCCGTGCTTTAAAATTTTATTTACAAGCGACTAAGGACTTTCGTCAGTCGTCTTCTTTGTTTGTCGTTTTCTCTGGGAAACATAAGGGTCAGAAAGCTACAGCTACCTCTCTTTCTTTTTGGCTGAAGAGTATCATCCGTTTTGCTTATGAGACTGCTGGACAGCAGCCTCCTGAAAGGGTTACGGCTCATTCCACTAGGGCTGTTGCTTCCTCATGGGCATTCAAAAATGAATCTTCTGTAGAACAGATTTGCAAGGCTGCAACTTGGTCCTCCCTTCACACTTTTTCTAAATTTTACAAATTCAATATTTTTGCCTCGGCTGAGGCTGTTTTTGGGAGAAAGGTTCTTCAAGCAGTGGTGCCTTCCGTTTAGGTTACCTGTCTTGTCCCTCCCTTATCATCCGTGTACTCTAGCTTTGGTATTGTATCCCACAAGTAAGGATGAAATCCGTGGACTCATTGTGTCTTTAAAAAGAAAAGAAAATTTATGCTTACCTGATGATAAAATTATTTCTTTTTAGACACGATGAGTCCACGGCCCGCCCTGTTCTCTGAGACAGGTTATTAATTTTTGTAAACTTCAGATACCTCTGCACCTTGGCTTTTCCTTTCTCTTCCTAAACTTTGGTCGAATGACTGGAGTTGGAGGGAAGGGAGGAGCTATATATAGCAGCTCTGCTGTGGTGCTCTTTGCCTCCTCCTGCTGAGCAGGAGGTGAATATCCCACAAGTAAGGATGAAATCCGTGGACTCATCGTGTCTAAAAAGAAATACATTTATCAGGTAAGCATAAATTTTCTTTTTTATTAACAAATCCTTTTTAAAATAATGTATATTAACTGGGTACTAGCAGACAGCTGCCAGTAGCTAACATGAAGGAGACCATGGTGAAGGGGAGGGATCAAGGTGGTGGAGTGTAAGGTGGGATCTTACACTGCAGAAAAAAAATAAAATGATACATTTAAAAAAAAAAAAAAGCCCTAAAGCTTAATACTCAGACTGTCGGACAGTACCTAAGATGGTGGTTAAAAGTGTGGGTCGGGGGGGGAGAGCTGTTTGGGAGGGATCAGGGAGGTAGGTGTCAGGCGGGATGGTAATCTTTACACTAGAATACTATTAATTTCAAAAGTGTGGTGCACAGCTGCAATTAGCAGCCTTCTAACTACCAAAAAGCAATGGCAAAGCCATTCATATGTCTGCAATTTCTGAATATAAAGGGGATCCCAGAGAAGATATATATATATATATATATATATATATATATATATATATATATATATATATATATATATATATATATATATATATATATATATATATATATAAATATATATATATATATATATATATACTCTAAATATAAAAGTATGTAATCTAATAAACGCCAAAGTAGAAGCAGAAAAGTTATTTTGAAAAATGTATTTTACCTCAGATTTGATGTCACCAGCAGCCGACCACCCCTGTTTCTCCACTGTCTTTTTTTCTAAATATCACAGAAGGGCAGTACAGCCAATAGGGAAAAAACCTGCTGTCCGTCTCATTGAAGGCTTTAGCTCTGCACTCACGACCCCTGCTAGAGAGGCAACAGATTTTAATATACTGGCCCCTACTTACTCTAAATTTACTATCACTTTAACAACAAAAAAACACTGTACTCAATTATCTATTAGCAGCAACTAAAAATTATGATTTTTTTTTTTAAGGTACAGTATACTATAAAATCTTTTTTTCCTTAAAGGGACATTATACATTAGATTTTTCTTTGCATAAATGTTTTGTAGATGATCCACTTATATAGCCCATACAGTTTGTTTGTTTTTTAAAAAATGTATATTTTTTCTTGTTTTTAAATAACATTGCTCTGATTTTCAGACTCCTAACCAAGCCCCAAAGTTTTAGGAGAATACCGACGTATACCTGCGCCAGCTTGATTCTGTTTGTGTAAAGGGTCTTTCTCTTGTTAAGTGTATCCAGTCCACGGATCATCCATTACTTATGGAATATATTCTCCTTCCCAACAGGAAGTTGCAAGAGTCCACCCACAGCAAAGCTGCTATATAGCTCCTCCCCTAACTGCCATACTCAGTCATTCTCTTGCAAGCCTCAACATAGATAGGAGGTCGTGAGAGTCTATGGTTTTTTATACTTAGTTTATTCTTCAATCAAAAGTTTGTTATTTTTAAATGGCACCGGAGTGTGCTGTTTATCTCAGGCAGTATTTGGAAGAAGAATCTGCCTGCGTTTTTCTATGATCTTAGCAGACGTAACTAAGATCCATTTGCTGTTCTCACACATTCTGAGGAGTGAGGTACTTCAGAGGGGGAATGGCGTGCAGGTTTTCCTGCAGATAAGGTATGTGCAGTAAAATATTTTTCTAGGAATGGAATTGACTAAGAAAATACTGCTGATACCGAAGTAATGTAAGTAAAGCCTTAAATGCAGCGATAGCGACTGGTATCAGGCTTATTAATAGAGATACATACTCTTATAAAAATGTGTTTTAAAACGTTTGCTGGCATGTTTAATCGTTTTTTAACGTACATTGGTGATAACACTGTAATGTTGGTATAGCCTTAAATGCAGTAAAAGCGACTGGTATCAGGCTTATTAATAGAGATACATACTCTTGTAAAAATGTGTTTTAAAACGTTTGCTGGTATGTTTAATCGTTTTTTAACATATGTTTGGTGATAAAACTTATTGGGGCCTAAGTTTTTTCCACATGGCTGGCTTAAATTTTGCATAGAAACAGTTAACTGAAGCTACCCACTGTTGTAATATGAGTGGGAAGGGCCTAATTTAGCGCTTTTTTGCGCAGTTAAAATTACAAAATGAATCATCCAGATTCCCTCAGCAGTCCCATGAATACTACAGGACATTTCTAAAGGGCTAAAAAGACTTCCAAAATCGTTTATAGGGAAGGTAATCCACAGCTCTGCTGTGGCAGTTTGTTGTGTCTGTTTTTAAAAACGTCTATGTCGTTTTTTTTATCTGTTTTTTGCATTAAGGGGTTAATCATCCATTTGCAAGTGGGTGCAATGCTCTGTTACCTTATTACATGTACTGTAAAAATTTCGTTTGTTTTACTGCCTTTTTTTCACTGTTTTTCAAATTTTGACAAAATTTGTTTCTCTTAAAAGCACAGTAACGTTTTATATATTTGCTTGTTAACTTGATTTAAAGTGTTTTCCAAGCTTACTAGTCTCATTATTAGTCTGTTCTAACATGTCTGACATAGAGGAAGCTCTGTGTTCATTATGTTTTAAAGCCATGGTGGAACCCCATCTTAGAATGTGTACCAGATGTACTGATTTCATGTTAAACAATAAAGATCATTTGTTGTCTTTAAAAACATTATCACCAGAGGATTCTGTCGTGGGGGTAGTTATGCTGACTAACTCTCCCCACGTGTCAGACCTTTTGACTCCCGCTTTAGGGACTCACGCTCAAATGGCGCCAAGTACATCAAGGGCACCCATAGCGTTTATTTTACCAGGGGATTCTGTCGAGGGGAAAGTTATGCCGACTAACTCTCCCCACGTGTCAGACCCTTCGACTCCCGCTTCAGGGACTCACGCTCAAATGGCGCCAAGTACATCAAGGGCGTCCATAGCGTTTATTTTACAAGACATGGCAGAGGTGGTGAATAATACTCTGGCAGCAGTATTAGTCAGACTACCTGAAATTAAAGGAAAGCAGATAGCTCTGGGGGTAGATACAGAGCATACAGACGCTTTAAGAACCATGTATGATACTACCTCACAATATGCTTAGTCTGTGGGTGATTTTTTTTTTTTTTGACTCAGGGAAGATGATTTAACCTGATTCTGATATTTCTACATTTAAAATTTATGCTTGAGAACCTCCACTTGTTGCTCAGGGAGGCTTTGGCTGCCCTGAATGAATGTGTACAATCGCAGGGCCAGAGAAATTGTGTAGACTGGATAAATAATATGCAGTGCCGGTGTGTACTGATGTTTTTCCAATACCTAAAGAGGTTTATTAAAAATTTTTAATAAGGAATGGGATAGACCAGGTGTGCCGTTCTCTTCCCCTCCTATTTTTTAGAAGAATGTTTTCTAATAGTTACGACCACACGGGACTTCTGGCAGACAGTTCCTAAGGTGGAGAGAAGAGTTTCTACTCTAGCTAGGCGTACCACTACCTCTGGCGAGGACAGTTGTGCTTTTTAGATCCAATGGATAAAAAATGTTTATTCAACAGGGTTTTATCCTGCAGCCCCTTGCATACATTGCTTCTGTCACTGCTGCTGCGGCGTTCTGGGTTGAGTCTCTTGATGAGGCTTTACAGTTAGCGACTCCATTGGATGAATATATTTGACAAGCTTATGCTAGCCAATTCCTTTGTCTTTCAGATGCCTTTGTTCATCTGACTAGACTAACGGCTAAGAATTCTGTTTTTTACTATACTGGCGCGCAGAGCGCTATGGCTTATATCATGGTCAGCTGTCGTGACTTTAATAAATAAGCTACTTAACTTCCCTTCAAGGGGCAGACCCTATTCGGGCCTGGTTTGAAGGAGATTATTGCTTATATCACTAGAGGAAAAGGTCATGCCCTTCCTCAGGATAGGTCCAAATCAAGGGCCAAGAAAGGTCTAATTTTCGTGCCTTTTAAAACTTCAGGGCAGGTGTGGCATCCACTTCCTCTAAGGCAAAACAAGAGGGAATTTTTGCTCAGTCCAAGGCGGTCTGGAGACAATCGGACCTGGAACAAAGATAAGCAGGCCAAGGAGCCTGCTGCTGCCTCTAAGGCAGCATGAAGGAACGGACCCCTATCCGGTAACGGATCCTATAGGGGGCAGATTTTCATTCTTCGCCCAGGCGTGGGCAAGAGATGCCCAGGATCCCTAGGCATTGGAATTTATATCCCAGAGATATCTTCTGGATTTTCAAAGATTCCCCCCCAAAAAAGGGGAGATTTCGCCTTTCCAATTATCTGCAAACCAGATAAAGAAGGAGGCATTCTTACATTGTGTACGAGGTCCATCCAGTTCCAAGAGAGGAACAGGGACAGAGTTTTTACTCAAATCTGTTTGTGGTTCCCAAGGAGAGGGAACCTTCAGACCTATTTTGGATCTAAAGATCTTAAACAAATTCCTCAGAATTCCGTCTTTTAAGATGGAAACTATTCGTACCATCTTAACTATGATCCAGGAGAGTCAATAGAGGACTACAATGGATTTGAAGGATGTTTATCCTCACATTGTGATGCATAAAGATCACCATCGTTTTTCAGGTTTGCCTTTCTAGACAGGCATTACCAGTTTGTAGCTCTTTCCGTTGGGATATCTACAGCTCCAAGAATCTTTATGGAGGTTCTGGGGTCACTTTGGCGGTCCTTAGGCCGCGGGGCATAGAAGTGGCCCCTTAGTTAGACGACATCCTGATACAGGCGTCAAACATCCAAATTGCCAAGTCTCATACGGACGTAGTACTGGCATTTCTGAGATCACATGGGTGGAAAGTGAACAAGGAAAGAGTTCTCTATCCCCAATCTCAAGGGTTTCCCTCTTAGGGACTCTGATAGATTCTGTAGAAATGAAAATTTACCTGACGGAGTCCAGGTTGTCAAAGTTTCTAAATTTCTGCCGTGTTTTTCATTCCATCCGCGCCCTTCGGTGGCTCAGTACATGAATGAAATCGGCTTAATGGTAGCGGCAAGGGACATAGTACCGTTTGCACGTCTACATTTCAGACCGCTGCAACTATGCATGCTCAGTCAGAGGAACGGGGATTACACAGGTTTGTCCCCCTGTTAAACCTGGACCAAGAGACCAGAGATTCTCTGGTGACTATGTCGGGTCCATCTGTCCAAGGGTATGACCTTCCGCAGGTCAGATGGGATAATTGTTACAATAGATGCCAGCCTTTTAGGTTGGGATGCAGTCTGGAACTCCCTGAAGGCTCAGGGATAGTGGACTTAGGAGGAGACCCTCCTTCTAATAAATATTCTGGAACTGGGAGTGATATTCCATGCTCTTCAGATTTGGCCTCAGTTAGCAACTCTGAGGTACATCATATTCAGTCGGACAATATACACGACTGTGGTTTACATCAGCCATCAAGGGGGAACAGAAGTTCCCTAGCGATGTTAGAAGTCTTACAATAATTCACTGGACAGAGACTCACTCTTGTCTATCAGCTATCCATATCCCAGGTGTTGAGAACTGGGAGGTGGTTTTTCTAAGTCGTCAGACTTTTCTTCCGGGGGAGTGGGATTTCCTCCGGAGGTCAAGACCAAGCAGGAGAGGGCTTTGGTGTTTTTGTCAGCGCCTGCGTAGCCACGCAGGACCTGGTATGCAGATCTGGTGGACATGTCATCCTTTCCATCACGGTCTCTGCTTCTGAGACAGGTCCCTCTACCTCAGGGTCCTTTCAACCATCTAAATAGAATCAATCTGAGATGGACTGCCTGGAGACTGAACGCTTGATGTCATCAAAGCATGGCTTCTCCGAGTCAGTCATTAATACCTTAATACAGACATGAAAGCCTGTCTCTAGGAAAATTGAACATAGATATGGTGTAAATATCTGATTGTTATGAATCCAAGGGTTACTCATGGAGTAAAGTCTGGATTCCCAGGATATTATCTTTTCTCCAAGATGTTTTGGAGAAAAGGGTTGTCAGCTAATTCCTTAAAAGGGACAGATTTTTACTCTGTCTATTTTTTTGCACAAGCGTCTGGCAGGTATTCTAGACGTTCAGGCATTTGGTCAGGCTTTGGTTAGATCCAAGCCTGTGTTTAAAACTGTTGCTCCACCATGGAGCTTAAACCTGGTTCTTAAGGTTCTTCAAGAAGTTCAGTTTGAACCTTTTTTGTTCCATAGATATCAATCTTTATCTTGGAAAGTTCCTTTTGGGTAGCTATTTCCTCGACTCGTAGAGTCTCCAAGTTATCTATGTTACAATGTGATTCTCCTTATCTGGTCCTTCGTACGGATAAGGTAGTCCTGCGTACCAACCTGGGTTTTTTCCTAAGGTGGTATCTAACAAGAACATCACTCAAGAGATAGTTGTTCCATGCTTGTATCCTAATCCTTCCTCAAAGAAGGAACGTCTATTACACAATATTGGACGTGGTTTGTGCTTTAAAGTTTTACTTACAAGCTGCTACAGTTTTCATCAAACGTTCACCTTGTTTGTTGTCTATTCTGGACAGAGGAGAGGTCAAAAGACTTTGGCAGCCTCTCTGTCTTTTTGGTTAAAAAGCATAATTCATTTAGCTTATGAGACTGCTGGACAGCAGCCTCCTGAAGGGATTACAGCTCATTCTACTAGAGCTGTGGTTTTCACTTGGGCCTTTTTTAAATGTGGCTTCTGTTGAACAGATTTACAAGACGGAGTCTTGGTCTGCGCTTCATACTTTTTCAAATTTAACAAATTTGATACCTTGCTTCTTCGGAGGCTATTTTTGGGAGAAAGGGTTTCTTACAGGCAGTGGTAACTTCCGTTTAAGTACCTGCCTTGTCCCTCCCATCATCCGTGTACTTTAGCTTTGGTATTGGTATTCCATAAGTAATGGATGATCCGTGGACTGGATACACTTAACAAGAGAAAACATAATTTATGCTTACCTGATAAATTTATTTCTCTTATAGTGTATCCAGTCCACGGCCCGCCCTGTCACTTTAAGGCAGGTAATTTTTTCATTTGAACTACAGTCACCACTGCACCCTATGGTTTTTCCTTTCTCTGCATGTTTTCGGTCGAATGACTGAGTATGGCAGTTAGGGGAGGAGCTATATAGCAGCTTTGCTGTGGGTGGACTCTTGCAACTTCCTGTTGGGAAGGAGAATATATTCCATAAGTAATGGATGATCCGTGGACTGGATACACTACAAGAGAAATACATTTATCAGGTAAGCATAAATTATGTTTTTCATATGCAAAGGAAGGGGGGTGTCTGATTATTCCCACTTGCAGTGGGTGTTCCAGCTACCTTTTTTAACAGAGCTAAACTGGAAGCTTCTAAGTAAGTTTTTAAACTGTTTTATACTGGATTTTTAGATCAGTATCTGTGCATATTATTCTTTATAGTAGTGTCTATTACATGCAGTTATATGAAAATTGGTGTATACTGTCCCTTTTAATGTATTTTCAATGATGTGTTATATCAGCTGCAGAGTATAAAATGTATGAGATTGCATTTTAAAGGGACAATCTAGTATAAATTAAACTTTCATTATTCAGATAGGACTTTTAATTTTAATCAACTTTCCAATTTACTTTTATCATCAAATTTGTTTTTTTCTTTTGGTATTCTTAGTTTAAACTAAACATAGGTAGGCTCATATGCTAATTTCTAAACCTTTGAGGGCTGCCTCTTATCACATGCTTTTAAATCTCTTTTCAACACAAAGAAACAGAAAGTACACGTGGGCCATATAGATAACACTGTGTTCAGGCACAGGGAGTTATTTAAGATTTAGCACAAAACAATGCTAAATTTAAGACAATAGATAATAAACAGTCACAGTCATGTGATCAGGGGGCTGGAAGAAGGTTCCTAGATACAAGGTAATCACAGAGGTAAAAAGTATATTAATATAACTGTGTTGGTTATGCAAAACTGGGGAATGGGTAATAAAGGGATTATCTATCTTTTAAAACAATAACAATTCTATGGTAGACTGTCCCTTTAAGGTTTCGTGTATATCAAATATTTGGTTTTGTGCTTTTAAACCACAGCCTATTACAGTGGGTTGAGCTTGCAGTTAATATAAGTTCTCATTATGTTATAAGATAAGGAAGCAAGTGTGTGTAAATAAAAGTGATATCTGTTTGTAAACCAAAGCTTAATACTTTGAGAAAACACTGGAGAAATAAACATTTTATTACTTAACTATCCTGCACCCCACTCGGAGTGTAATTTATTCTGCTGTCTGTGTTCACTTAGGCGTCTCACTAGCCTAGACTCTAGTGTAGAAACTTTAATTGTAGGTTGGCATTCCACTAACTAAATCAGATTTCTCTTGTAAGGTGTATCCAGTCCACGGATTCATCCATTACTTGTGGGATATTCTCCTTCCCAACAGGAAGCTGCAAGAGGATCACCCACAGCAGAGCTGTCTATATAGCTCCTCCCCTAACTGCCACCTCCAGTCATTCTCTTGCAGCTCTCGACAAGGGAAGTAGCTAGAGAGATGTGGTGAATTAGTGTAGTTTATCTTCAAGCAAAAGTTTGTTAATTTTAAACGGTGCCGGCGTTGTACTGTTTTTTTACCTCAGGCAGAAATAAGAAGAAGAATTTGCCTGAGGTTTTTGATGATCTTAGCAGGTTGTAACTAAGGTCCACTGCTGTTCTCACACATAACTGAAGAGTATGAGGAAACTTCAGCTGGGAGAACGACCTGCAGAATTAACTGCCCTGAGGTATGTTCAGTATATTATTTTCTAGAGGATGATAAGAACTAGAAAATGCTGACAGTGCCTGATATAGTTAAGGTAAGCCTGATTGCAGTGATTTAATAAACGACTGGCATCATGCTTGCAGTAAAAGTAATTTTCATATTACTTTCTATTATGGCTTAGTATGTAAAACGTTTGCATATATATAAAGAGCGTTTTTTACTGAGGTGATAAATCTTTGTTTGGGGTCTAGTTTTCCACATGGCTGTTATTTTACTCCTAGGAATAGTTTTTTAAGGCCCTCTGACTTTGAGTGCATGGTAGGAGGGGCCTATTTTCGCGCTCTAATTGCGCAGTTGTTTTTACATTCTGAGACATCCAGCTTCCCTGAAGGAGTCCCCTGACATATTGGGCCTCTGTAAAGGGTTTTTGTGCCTACAAAAGTCATTTTATGGGAAGGTAGGAGCCACAGTAGAGCTGTGGCAGTTTGCTTGTGACTGTTTTAACAGTTTTTACCGTTTTTTTGCTTCGTTTTTGAACCTGAGGGGTTAATCATCCATTTGCAAGTGGGTGCAATGCTATTTTAGTCTATTATATACACTGTAAACATTTCATAGAGTTAACTGCTTTTTTCACTGTTTTGCAGTTTTTGTGTTTGGTTTTTTCCCTTAAAGGCACAGTACCGTTTTTTATATTCTGCTTTTTCACATTAATTAAAGTGTTTTCAAAGCTTGCTGGTCTCATTACTAGTCTGTTAAACATGTCTGACATAGAGGAAACTCCTTGTTCATTATGTTTAGAAGCCATTGTGGAACCCCCTCTTAGAATGTGTACCAAATGCACTGACGTTACTATAAGTTATAAAGACCATATTCTGGCTTTAAAAGATTTATCACCAGAGAAAATTGACAAGGGGGAAGTTATGCCGACTAACTCTCCCCACGTGTCAGAGCCTATAACTCCTGCCCAAGTACATCTAGCGCGCCCATTGCGTATACTTTACAAGACATGGCGGCAGTTATGAATCATACTCTTACAGAAGTATTGTCCAAACTGCCAGGGTTACAAGGAAAGCGAGACAGCTCTGGGGCTAGAACAAATACAGAGCTCTCTGACGCTTTAGTAGCTATGTCCGATATACCCTCACAATGTGCAGAAGCCGAAGAAGGAGAGCTTCTATCTGTGGGTGATTTTTCTGACTCAGGGAAGACACTTCAACCTGATTCTGATATGTCTACATTTAAATTTAAGCTTGAACACCTCCGCATGTTGCTCAGGGAGGTTTTAGCAACTCTGGATGACTGTGACGCCATTGTAGTCCCAGAGAAATTGTGTAAATTGGATAAATACTACGCAGTGCCTGTTTACACTGATGTTTTTCCAATACCTAAGAGGTTTTCAGAAATTATTACTAAGGAATGGGATAGACCAGGTGTACCGTTCTCTCCCCCTCCTGTTTTTAAAAAGATGTTTCCCATAGATGCCGCTACACGGGACTTGTGGCAAACGGTCCCTAAGGTGGAGGGAGCAGTCTCTACTCTAGCGAAGCATACAACTATCCCTATCGAGGACAGTTGTGCATTTCTAGATCCAATGGACAAAAAATTAGAGGGTTACCTTAAGAAAATTTTTATTCAACAAGGTTTTATTCTCCAGCCCCTTGCATGCATTGCCCCTGTCACTGCTGCTGCGGCCTTCTGGTTTGAGTCTCTAGAAGAGGCCCTACAGGTAGAAACCCCATTGGATGATATCCTTGACAAGCTTAAAGCGCTTAAGCTAGCCAATTCATTTGTTTCTGACGCCGTTGTTCATTTAACCAAACGAACGGCTAAGAACTCAGGTTTTGCTATTCAGGCGCGTAGGGCGCTATGGCTTAAATCCTGGTCAGCTGACGTTACTTCAAAATCTAAGCTTCTCAACATTCCCTTCAAGGGGCAGACCCTATTCGGGCCTGGACTGAAGGAGATCATTTCTGATATTACTGGAGGAAAAGGTCATGCCCTTCCTCAGGATAGGTTCAACAAATTAAGGACCAAACAGCCTAATTTTCGTGCCTTTCGAAACTTCAAGAGTGGCGCAGCTTCAACTTCCTCTAATACAAAACAAGACGGAAATTTTGCCCAGTCCAAGCCGGTCTGGAGACCTAACCAGGCTTGGAACAAAGGAAAGCAGGCCAAAAAACCTGCTGCTGCCTCTAAGACAGCATGAAAGATCAGCCCCCGATCCGGTAACGGATCTAGTAGGGGGCAGACTTTCTCTCTTCGCCCAGGCTTGGGCAAGAGATGTCCAGGATCCCTGGGCGTTGGAAATCGTGTCCCAGGGATATCTTCTGGACTTCAAAGCTTCTTCACCAAAAGGAAGATTTCATCTCTCACAATTATCTGCAAACCAGATAAAGAGAGAGGCATTCTTACATTGTGTTCAAGACCTCCTAGAAGATTTACCTGACAGAGGCCAGGTTGTCAAAACTTCTAAATTCCTGCAGTGTTCTTTATTCTACTTCTCTCCCTTCAGTGGTTCAGTGTATGGAAGTAATCGGCTTAATGGTAGCGGCAATGGACATAGTGCCGTTTGCCCGCCTACATCTCAGACCGCTGCAACTCTGCATGCTCAGTCAGTGGAATGGGAATTACACAGATTTGTCCCCTCTACTAAATCTGGATCAAGAGACCAGGGATTCTCTTCTCTGGTGGCTATCTCGGGTCCATCTGTCCAAGGGTATGACCTTCCGCAGGCCAGATTGGACAATAGTAACGACAGATGCCAGCCTTCTGGGCTGGGGTGCAGTCTGGAACTCCCTGAAAGCTCAGGGCTTGTGGACTCAGGAGGAGACACTCCTTCCGATAAACATTCTGGAACTAAGAGCGATATTGAATGCTCTTCAGGCTTGGCCTCAGCTAGCTGCGGTCAGGTTCATCAGATTTCAGTCGGACAATATCACGACTGTAGCCTACATCAACCATCAAGGGGAACAAGGAGTTCCCTAGCAATGTTGGAGGTTTCAAAAATAATTATATGGGCAGAGGTTCACTCTTGCCATCTATCGGCTATCCATATCCCAGGAGTAGAGAACTGGGAGGCGGATTTTCTAAGTCGACAGACTTTTCATCCGGGGGAGTGGGAACTCCATCCGAAGGTGTTTGCACAGTTGATTCAACTTTGGGGCAAACCAGAACTGGATCTCATTGTGTCTCGTCAGAACGCCAAGCTTCCTTGTTACGGATCCAGGTCCAGGGTCCCAAGGCAGCGCTGATAGATGCTCTAGCAACGCCTTGGTCTTTCAACCTGGCTTATGTGTTTCCACCGTTTCCTCTGCTTCCTCGTCTGATTGCCAAGATCAAGCAGGAGAGAGCTTCAGTGATTTTGATAGCACCTGCATGGCCACGCAGGACTTGGTATGCAGATCTGGTGGACATATCATCCCTTCCACCATGGACTCTACCACTGAGGCAGGACCTTCTACTTCAGGGTCCTTTCAACCATCCAAATCTAATTTGTCTGCGTCTGACTGCTTGGAGATTGAACGCTTGATTTTATCAAAACGTGGTTTCTCTGAGTCGGGCATTGATACCTTAATTCAGGCTCGAAAGCCTGTCACCAGGAAAATTTATCATAAGATATGGTGTAAATATCTTCATTGGTGTGAATCCATGGGTTACTCATGGAGTAAAGTCAGGATTCCCAGGATATTATCTTTTCTCCAAGAAGGATTGGAGAAGGGATTGTCAGCTAGTTCCTTAAAGGGACAGATTTCTGCTCTGTCTATTCTTTTGCACAAGCGTCTGGCGGATGTTCCAGACGTTCAGGCGTTTTTGTCAGGCTTTAGTTAGAATCAAGCCTGTGTTTAAACCTGTTGCTCCGCCATGGAGTTTAAATTTAGTTCTTAAAGTTCTTCAAGGGGTTCCGTTTGAACCTCTGCATGCCATAGATATCAAGCTTTTATCTTGGAAAGTTCTGTTTCTGGTAGCTATCTCTTTGGCTCGAAGAGTTTCAGAGTTATCTGCCTTGCAGTGCGATTCCCCTTATCTGATCTTCCATGCAGATAAGGTAGTTTTGCGTACCAAACCTGGGTTTCTTCCTAAGGTGGTATCTAATAAGAATATCAATCAGGAGATTGTTGTTCCGTCACTGTGTCCTAATCCTTCTTCAAAGAAAGAATGTCTTTTATATAATCTTGACGTGGTTCGTGCTTTAAAGTTTTATTTACAAGCTACTAAAGATTTTCGTCAAACATATGCATTGTTTGTTGTCTACTCTGGACAGAGGAAAGGCCAAAAGGCTTCAGCAACTTCTCTTTCTTTTTGGTTAAGAAGTATAGCATGAAAAGTTATATGTTACACCCCTTTTCCACTAAAGCCAGTTTACACTACACATATAAGGATCTACCTTACAATATCAGGAGACTGATAACTATAAAAAATATCATTAAAGCTTGGCAAAAATTTAGCACTCTTTTAGGAGTTGATCATTCCTTTTCTGAATTCCTCCCAATAATAGGCACAATAGATTTCTCTCCAGGTTACTCTCAGGCAGTATTCCAGAAATGGGCTGATAAAGGACTCATTAATATGTACCAAATTTTTCATAGCGATGGTTATATTCGCTCATTTGAGTCTTGTCACACAATTTGGTTTACCCAGACAGGATATGTTTGCTTATTTCCAGTTGAGGCACTATTTTAGTAGTCATACCTGGGAACTTAATCAGTGTCTAGCATGGTCTGATATCAAAAAATGTACTTTGAAATTTAGAGCAGGGCTATCCTCAATCTCTCTTATGTATGATATTATGCTCAATAAACAGAATTTAATTTTTCTTAATAATGTTTCTGCTTCATGATCACGGGACTGTCCAAATCTGGAGGATGGAGAAATAAAATTAAGTTGTAGCCTAGTAAATAAATGTCAAATTCCATCAAGCTGGAAAGAATCTCATTTTAAAATTATAAATAGATCCTATATAACGCCATTAAGACTGTCAAAGATGTACATCCTTCAATCTACTAACTGTCCTCGTTGTTCGTACTCTAAAGCAGATATATTACATATGTTCTATTATTGCCCTAGATTAAGACAACTTTAGAATAAATTATCTTTCTGGTTAAAAAAGTTTTATGGTATCAATATATTATTTAAGCCAGAAAACATAATTTTTCTTAATATTCATCTTACAAATTCTTCATTGAGAATGAAAACTTTGGTTTCTATTATCCTGTCAATCAGACATCTTATAGCAAAAAATTGGAAATCAAAATCTGTCCCCTCCTTCTCAATGGTTATCCAGGAAGTATAAAACCAAATAATCTTTGAATCTTTTCATCTAAAGTCTGCTAAAGAAAAAAAAAAAGAAAAAAATTCATTCTAGATTGGTTACCCATAATCAAGTCTTATCTGCCTCATATTCAAAAACGAATTTTATCTCCATTTCTAAGTTCAGATAGTTTTACAGAACTTGTACTACATAATGAATTCCCAGCATCATGGATTTCCTGTTATAGGGAGTAGGGATTTGTATGAATATAAATCAGGACTGGTCGATGATGGCGGAGATTGGGGACTGGAGAGCGGTGGCTTCCACATGGGCTTTTAAAAATGAGGCTTCTGTTGAACAGATTTGTAAGGTGGCGACTTGGTCTTCGCTTCATACTTTTTCTAAATTCTACAAATTTGATACTTTTGCTTCTTCGGAGGCTATTTTTGGGAGAAAGGTCTTACAGGCAGTGGTGCCCTCCGTTTAAGCGCCTGCCTTTTCCCTCCCTTCATCCGTGTCCTATAGCTTTGGTATTGGTATCCCACAAGTAATGGATGAATCCGTGGACTGGATACACCTTACAAGAGAAAACAAAATTTATGCTTACCTGATAAATTTATTTCTCTTGTGGTGTATCCAGTCCACGGCCCGCCCTGTCATTTTAAGGCAGGTGCTTTTTATTTTTAAACTACAGTCACCATTGCACCCTATAGTTTCTCCTTTCTCTTGCTTGTCTTCGGTCGAATGACTGGAGGTGGCAGTTAGAGGAGGAGCTATATAGACAGCTCTGCTGTGGGTGATCCTCTTGCAGCTTCCTATTGGGAAGGAGAATATCCCACAAGTAATGGATTAATCCGTGGACTGGATATACCACAAGAGAAATAAATTTATCAGGTAAGTATAAATTTTGTTATTTCAAATGCAGAAATAAGGGTAAACTAGATATACTTGTAAATGATTTAATACACTCCAACAGGTCAAATGGATCATTATGAGCAATTTAAATGGGGAAAACAATTTCAGCTAAACTGGCCCTTTAATTTATAAGATCACAGTAAAGCAAAGTGTGAATACAGCAGTTGACGCAGATTGGCTGTTTTTGTTTTTTTTACCATGCAGATGGCAGTTGCTGAAGAATAAATGATCATAGAACACTTACTCTAGTGAACTAAAGAGATTGTTAAAGGGACACTAAACCCAAGCTTGTTCTTTCTTGAATCAGATAGAGCATGCAATTTAAGCAACTTTCTAATTTACTCCTATTATCAATTTTTAATTGTTCTTTTGCTGTCTTTAAAAAAAAAAAAAAAGACATCTAAGCTAAGAAGCCAGCCATTTTTTGTTTCAGACCCTGGACAACACTTGTTTATTGGTGGGTGAATTTATCCACCAATCAGCAAGAACAACCCAGGTTGTTCACCAAAAATGGGCCGGCATCTAAATTTACATTCTTGCTTTTCAAATAAAGATACCAAGAGAATGAAGAAATGTGATAATAGGAGTAAATTAGAAAGTGGCTTAAAATTGCATGCTCTATTTGAATCATGAAAGAAAAAAATTGGGTTTAGTGTCCCTTTAAATAAATACCTTTTTTACACAGGTATGTTCACGTAATGTTTTCTAGTTTACTTTTTGTAAATTTGCTGCATCACTTTCAAGTGATTTAGCACAGAGTTAATGTACATGTCCCTTTAAATGACAATGACTAATACTCATTCCATTTCCCACAAACACTGGAGGTGCAGACTCCGAAGTCTAACGACGCTATATTCTATTCAACCATTGATTGCTCTGTAACTCAATTATATCTGTCCCTAACTGACCTCAGCGGAGGAGATAAGAGGATTCTCAAAGGCAAACCAAGGATTCAAATATGCAGCACTTAAAGGGACAGTATACTGTAAAATATTTTTTTCCTTAATGTGTTTCCAATTATTTTTTTTACAAACTGCAGAGTATAAAATGTATGATAATTTTTAATGTTTGTCTATATGAAATTGCTGATTTCATATAGACAAATATAAATGGGTTGAGCTTGTAGGTATAATCAGATATCATTACTTTATCACATTGTGTACATATATCTCTATCTTATATCTGTCCGTAAACCAAAGACCAATACTTTGAGTAAACTGTCCATTTAATACTTTTAGAGAATAAAACTAATGCAATTATCCCTTCACTGTTTCAGACATCCCAACCTGCAAAAACTAATTTCAGGGATGTGGCTTCACCGGCTACTGCGTGCCGCTCCCCCGTTATAGACTAGACACCTGGAAACTCTAAATGAGATAGAGACTTATCATTAAAGTAGCTTCCCACTAAACTCACATTAAAAAAAAATAAAGTAACTTTATTGCACAACCACATCAAACCTATTTCCCAGTGATCGATGCTTGTTGAATGCTCAAATATTTTAGAATACGAAGTTTAATTAGGTGCAGTAAATAAGGTAGTATTTGTGTTTTATTTTATTAAAAATCAGTGGGGGCTTTTTGGTTACTGGTGTATGCTTTGAGAGTTCCATAGCTTCCCAGCATGTGAAGTACTCAGTATAGTTGTCCCTGTACGACTTTCGGATTTTGTGTTTGGGAGTGTGTGTGATTTTGAGTTTGGGAGGCTATTTGTTATGTTTTGTACTCACAGTAGAGTCAGTTTGATAAGGACCTGACAGCAGCAGTGTCTATCTCCTCCCTCACATGGACGCTCTCTCTTTGTCCTCTTTCTCTGTTCTCTCTCAGCCTATGCTGCAGCCAATGTTGCCTGCTGCTGATTCCAGATTTGGGCCACATTGAATCATGGTACTTGTAGTTTCAGGGAGATAGCCTTTCATTTGCAGGCGTCAGGGAGCCTCTATTACAATGAGGGAGACTCCCTGAACTTCAGGGAGAATTGGGATGTCTGCTGTTTTTAAACATCTCATATGATTTAAACTGTACATTCATTTCTTCAATATTACAAACAATACAATTGTAAATAGGTTTGTATTGTTTCCAGGCTGTTCTTTGCTATGAATACATAATCATGGGCTTGATTTATCAATTTATAGATGGGCAGGATTCAAATGTAGCAAACCTGTCCATATTTCACAGCAAAATATGGGGAGCATTTCACTTATGCAATGTGGCCCCCTGCCCAATTGCATGAGAACAGGGCTTGTCAATCACCCCAGTCAAATGAGTCCAGGGTCATTTTCATCCACCAACTATGAAGCTGGTAGAGAGAGCGTTTGAACTGCTGCTTTAAAAATATCAGTTACAGGCTCAAAAGAGCTAGCTTGTAACCCACCAAGACTTGTGCATCATGATATTATGTAACAATAAGGAAGTTTATCATTTCAGAATAAGAAACTTCCAATAAGAAACAGCTTGAATCTTTATCATTTATTTGTATAGCACAGACAAATTCCGTAGTGCTAGGAAACAAATTTTAATTTGGTCCTTATACATACTGTTTTATGTTTCTCTTACAAAGCATATTTCTATAGTGATAACATATTGTTATGTTACGTTAGAAAAGCCTATTAAATTATAGTTTCCACTCACATTACATTAATTAAGCAAGTTGTTTTTTAGTCTTTGTTTCTGTAAGCAATACATCAAAAGTAATAGATCATTCCGGGTTTAATAGAATTGTGCGACTAGACCGGGAACTTTTCAGCCTGAGAGCCATTGATTTGGCGCGTACAGTGGCGGGAGTCTCCGCGCGCCCCATACCACAATCGCCTCGGGCAACATACTACTGAGTACTGACTGAACCGTGTCACTCTTTGTTTTCCACCTGCAGTCACATGACTGGCGATGTATTGTTTTGCAATGCTAAAGCAATGTGCCTTTGTGTACATTAACCACATGCTTGCTAACGAGCTTGTCGCGGTAGACGAAGCTCTATCCTCTTCACAGTACCCACAGAGTTAATTTGTTAGTTGTTTACGTGTCAGAGATCGTCTTAGCCCGCCCCCAACGACATTTTTTAAACTGAAGGAGGAGGGGATATTTCCGTAAACACATGACGTCAAGGGCTGGATTGTACCAAGGTTTACATTACCTGGGTTTTTAGTATTCTCATCAAAATACTCGAGCGAGCGCAGGCTTTAACAATTATATGGTGTGGGTTATATTAGTGCAGCGGTTGTGGTGTTCTAGATAGAAGTGGATACGCGTTTTGCGTTGTTTTGTTACATGTGATTACATGGTACAGTCTGTCCCTGTACTGATCAGCTGTGAGACCTGACTGCTTCATAACAAAACATCGGGATTGAGTGTTTGGCTGCTTGCTCGGTTATGTTTAATAGGGAAACAAACAAGGAGGTGGTTTGAGTTTACGTTGCTTTATGTCTGACACCGACTTCGGTTATCGTCTTGCTTTGCATAGTTTTAACTGGAAATATCATAGTTAACGGATATATCAAATACAATAAACTGCATGGTTCAGGGAGCTAAGTCCCTAGGTGTATATACGAATCTACACAGATAATTGTCACCTAAACGGAATAAAGTGCGGTATAAGGAGGACGTTACAGGTTAGTAGACAACGTTGGTTTAAGCGGATGTGCATATCTCGGTGGATAAATAGCACAAGGTTAAAGGGACAGTGTTTTGTAAAATTATTTTCTCTTAATGTGTTTCCAATGACTTGTTATACCAGCTGCAGAGCATAAAATGTATGACATATCGCTTGTTTTTGTTTATTTTTGTATTTGCAATAGTTTGTTTTGTTAATTGAGACCACAACCCATCAAAATGTGTTGAGCTTGTAGGGAAATCATGTTATATTATCACTTTCTGTACACACATTCTTCATTATCTTATCTCTGTCTGTAAAACAAAGCCTAATACTTAGAGAGAACTGTAAACAATGTAATACACTCCAGCAGGTAAAATGACTCATTATGAAGAAATTAAAGGGGAGAAACATGTCGGGTAAATTGCCCCTTTAATTGTGCATTTGAAACAATTTAGCTTTAGACGTGGGGACACTGTACATTTATTACTTCTGTGCCTTGATGGTTTGATGTGATACTAAAAAAGGTAATTACTGATTGTATAGGGAAGATGGAGGGGTATTGGGTTCTTTGGAACTTAGAATGTATTTAAATCTAGCTCTGGTGATTACCTCCACAATGAATGCTCACAACCTTTGTTTGACGTCCAGCACATTAGTAATCACATTCTCTGCTCTCTTTGCTTTTGATGAGCTGTACCCAGCTTTACAGAGCAGATCATATATTGTTTTATTGACTAGTATCAAGATAGAAGCATTCAAGTAAAGCCATATTTATGTTTTCAACACATAGACAAAACAGACATAGAAACATAGATTTGATGGCAGATAAGAACCAGACGCTTCTCCAAGGTTGGCCATATTTCCTTCCGAAGTCCAAGTTTAAAGGGACATTATAGTGCAAAAATCGAATGATCTAATTGGTCAGAGCATGTAATTGTATCACTAGTGATTAAAAAAACAGTTAAGAATTTTACATGGGCGATGCAGAGAATTGCTGGTTCCCAGCGGGTACACCTGGTGCGCCAGTTGACAGCGGTGGTTGTACAGCTGGGCTGCTGACTGGTCCAGTGGTTGTATCTGCTCTGGACTGGCAATGCTCTGTGGTTCCAAGGGGTACTTTAAGTTTAACCCCTGCAAAGTGTTAGAAGTACATGCTGTAACTAACTAGAACAGGTCATTTTTTAAACAGTAGTGTCCCTTTAATTAGTCCTCAGGTAATTTGTGACTCAAATTACAGTATTTCTACCTACCAGCTCTATTGGAGGTTTGTTTGTTTAAAGGCCTGTTAACAGTTTACTCTTGAACCTGCTACCATCCATCTTGAGATCATAACCCTGTTGAAAATACCATATGTAACAGAATATTTGATTTTTGAAATGTTGTTGCTTTTTGCTTAATGCTGTGATAGTTTTTTTTTTTTTAATATGCCTCATGTTAACACCTGGACTGTGAAAAAGGCCTGCAACATATTGCACAACTGTGTATTGCAGGCCCCTCAGAGAGCCAAGGTATTTACTTTTAAAACCGTATTCTTTAAATGGCAAACCGTGTAGTCGTCCCAGTTTCTGTTTGCCTTGTAAGGTCTGTATTAGGTGACCAGTGTCGGTTACATGGAGCTTGCCAACCAGATGATATTTGTATCCTCTTACAGATGGATAACAACAAAGAGGCCAACTGTACCTAAATATTTCAATTATGTTGATCAAATGTTGTTGTTTTGTTTTTTCTCCTCAAACACAAACCTTTCTGCTTAGGTTTACTGTATTTGGAATACATTGTCAAATTCCCATGTATTTAATGCAGCCATGTACAGTACTAAATATTGTGTTGATCTCTAAATGATGATGATAGTTCCTTTCTGGCATATTGTAATCATGACTGTAGTTGTGGTATTGCTCGATATACTAACACAACAAACGTAAATATGTTGTTTCCTTCCCTTTCTACGGTTCCCCTTACTAGAAAGGGGTTTGTGAAATATTTGGGTTATTTACTTATCAATTATCTAGAGGATTAAGTTGACAGGTATATGTAAAGTCTTAGTTAATAATACCATACCTTATTGTTTTTAATGAATTTATAAATGCCGTTATCGAGGTTAATATTTGATGCAAACCCTTGCACACATTATTGGGGGGGGGAAATAATCTGCTTGGACCTTGAGTATTTGCAGGACTTTTTTTTTTTTTATTTATTTATTTTCACCATGATGGCCATCTGAATTGGTTAGAGTGATATTAACTATTGTAACTTTATATGACATTGCAAACAATAACAGTATAATATAACACTGAGGTACAATTTGTAATCAAATTTAGACTTTCATGATTCAGACAGAGAATGCATTTTTAGAAACAAATAAAATTTACTTTGTTCTCTTGTATCCTTTGTTTAAGAATATTTCTAGGTAGACCCAAGCATGTATGTGTTTTATGCACTATATTGCATTGTTTGATACAATGTTACTTAGATTTTGAAATGAGCAGTGCGATATTTTCTGGTAAATTTCAAAGTTAATGTAATTTTTCCTCCCCTTGTATCATGTGATAGCCATCAGCCACTCACAAAATACATATATACTATGCACCTTTGCACATGCTCAGTAGGATCTGGAGCCTCAAAGTTTTGCATATAAAAAGAATGCACATTTGATAATGGAAGTATATTGCAAAGTTTTGTTTTTTTTATTTAAATTGCATGATTTATCTGAACCATGGAACTTTTAAAGATACATGACACCAACAGATAGAGAATACAATTTTTAAAATGTTCCCAATTTACTTATTATCAAATTTGCTTCATTCTCATGTTATTCTTTGTTGAAGAGATATCTAGATAGGTAGTGTGCACTTATCTGGAGCACTACATGACAGGAAATAGTGCTGCCATCTAGTGCTTGTTGCAAAACTGCTGCCATATAGCATTGCAGACACATGCACACTCCTAAATGTACCTTCCTGCTTTTCAACAAAGGATACTAATAAAACAAAGAAAATTTGATAATAATAAAGTGGAAAGTTTGTTTAAAATTCTATGCTCGATCTGAACCATGAAAGAAAATGTTTAATTTTGACTTTAATGTGTGGGGGGATATATTTTCAGTTTAACGTCCCTTTTAAATTACCTGCAGAAATATGAATTTGAGCCATTTGGTTCTTATCTGCATTCAAAATCTAGTTTTCTACAATTAGTTACCCATTACTGCTTTATTTTATAGACTACTTTAATTAAAGCTTATGGGTGCATAAGAGCAATGATAATTAACATGAATATTTGCCTTACCAGGGTGCTTTATACCATTTTTAAAATGCCATTCTCAAATGACAAACCACGTGGCAACGATGACCGCCTGAGTGACTCCGATACATCACGGTTGTCAGAAAGCATGACGTTTTCATCCAGTGATAACGAATCTACTAGAGAAAGTTTTACCAGCGACTCTTCAAGCAAACAAGCATCGCCTGCCTGTATGGTATTTTGTTTGGTTTTAAATTGTTATTTATGCATATTAATTCTTATGCAGAATTTAACATAACTTTGTTATGAACTATAATCTATTTTAATATCTAGTTCTAAAATCTGCCATGCTATTAAGCTTTGCTATGCTGTGTATAAGAGCATTGGAATGCAGGGTTTTATTATTAGCTCCTTGATCACACGTGCATAGACAAATGCAAGATAACAATTTTAAATAAAAGCTTTTTAATACAGATTGTGTACTAGATTGACAAAACAATATAAAAAAAAAATATTATTTAAGCTCTTTATTGGAAAATCTATGGTAAACATTAATCATTTTAGTTGTCTACACTTTTTTTTTCTATTTTATAAAAACTTTAGCTTAATCTACTTTTTATGAGTTTATTTTGGCACTGTATTGATGGTGAAGAGCTTTTATCAGTAGTATGCATTGTTTCTGCTCAATTGCTTTGGAGATCGTCTTACTGCTTGCAAGCCCAGGGAATATTAACTAAACTATTCAACAAAATAATACAAAGAAAGTCCTGTAAAATAACAGTGAATAGAGTTATTTACATTTTGTGCATATGAAAGGGACATCAAAGTTAAAGGAGCAATAAATACAGTAGCTTTGCATGATAAAAAGACAATGCAACTTCAAATGAGTAGTAGTTTTTTTTTTCTGACAATCATGAAAGTTTAATTTTGACTTGAGTGTCCCTTTAATATCTGTCTCCCATGTATTTAATTAATCAGACTACACTGAGAGGCATATTTAACAAATGTCTGTCGGACCTGATCCGACAGTGCAGATCAGGTCCGACAGACATCGCTGAATGCGGAGAGCAATACACTCTCCGTATTGAGCATTGTACCAGCAGCTCACAAGAGCTGCTGGTGCGTGCAACGCCGCCCCCTGCCACCAGCAGGGGGATGTCAATCGACCCGATAATACTCAATCGGGTTCAATTCCGGTGATTCCTGTCCGCCTCATCAGAGCAGGCGGACAGGGTTATGGAGCAGCGGTCTTTAGACCGCTGCTTCATAACTGCTGTTTCTGGCGAGCCTGCAGGCTCACCAGAAACACGGGGCCTCAAGCTCCATTCGGAGCTTGATAGATAGGCCCCTGAGGCTATAGCCCTAAATATTTTCAAAATCCTTACCTTTTGCCACCATCCGTCCTTCCTGGACCTTTTTGTTTGTATGTTTTTCTCATTCTGTCCATCTTATAGAAAATAATTAGAGTGCGATCCAGCACATAGGTCCTGTTCCATAAATAATTGTTCCAACAGACAGGGAAACCCAGCATTTACATTTAGACATGCTAAAGCTGTGTGGTGTCTAATTGGTTGTATCTACTGCTTGCACAAAAGAGCAAAACAAAGAGCAGCGGGAGTTGGTTGGCTGGTGACTAAACTAAACAAGCACTCACAGAGGTACTACAATTATATCTCCTTGTCAATTTTAAACACATTTTAGAAACCATAAAAGGGACTGTAAAGTCGATTTAAAAAATTCATGGTTTACATAACGCATGCAATTTTAAACAACTTTCCAGTTTACCTTTTATTTTGTAAAATGATGATGGTCCACGGTCCTCTATAACATATGGGATATGTTTCCCACCACTAGGCGGAGGTGAAGAACCTATACAAGAGCTTAAAATCCCTCCCATCTTTCTCTTAGTTTTGTTCTTGGCCTCGTAGGAGAAGGTTGAGAATAAAGGTTGTTCCAGCTACATGCTTATAGATTTAAATTTGGGAGCTCAGACCAATGTGAGACCCAGATTCCCTGGGAATTATCATTCACAAAGAGAAGAGAAACTTCACAGCAGCTGAATGATACAGGGACATAGGGATACACTTATGTGCATGTGGATTTCCCTATGGGACTTCATCCATAACTACCCTCAGGGGTTGCAGGGATGCGTCCTTGGCCTCCCCCTGAAGGACACGGGTATTTCCTACGGCAATCCTCTGTGGTACCCTTACCTGCACTGGATGGGCTCTCTACTGGATACTTCTGCAGCTGCACTGAAAAGCATTTGACCGGCCTGAAAAACCAATGGAGGGGTGCTACCTAAGGTAAGTAACTTTACATAGCATGCACACACAGCTCAGAGGCTATTTGTAGGTACAGGTAGGTAGAGCATAGCCAGGGGACTTAACATGCTCTCCTCATGACACACATTTTTCTCTTTTTAAGATCCCTACCTGACCTATTCTTATCCGAGACATAACCAGGTAAGACTGATGTCATTCACAACCCTCTGGCAGTTCTGGGGAACACTTTAAGACATTTAAAAAAAAAGGTTTCTGGCCCTTTAAGAAAACCGCTAACTGCACATTCAACAGAGGACACTCCGGTGAGGCAGGGGAGCATACTTTTATTTGGGAAATGTAGTTTATATGCTTGGTTCACTCTATAAGATTTTATTGACTTTTAAAATGGCTTTAAGCCTTCTCTGAGGCATGGGCTTTTCTCCGGGTGGGAGCCCCTCCCCCTCAGCTTCGCAGGTTTTCACAGAGCTACTCCAGGCCACAACAGCAGTTCTGGAGTGTTTGTCAAAGGAAGAAACCTGTTGAAAAGCAATTTTTACAGCCACTACTAGCTATTTTATCTAAGGAGGGCGGTGAGTACCCATACAGGAGCTGCCAGGGGCTCACTTGGGACAAGTGAGTCTGGATGGGGGCTGTAGTGTATTACAATAATGGAAATTATAGTTGTCTGAGGGGTGATTATGTGTAGTTTAGAGGGCTCTCTACCTGTTTTCTATCCTCTGTGCTTGTTTGTGTTTACGTATGTATATAGCCAAAGAATGGAAAAAGCAAGGCGTACCTTTTGCTCCTGCCACCAGAATTAAGAAAATGAATCCCATTCCAGAACAGATTGTGTAAGTGTGGGAAACAATTCCTAAGGTTGATGTAGCTATTTCCACCCTTGCCAAACGCACGACTTTCCCTAAAAGGGTAGAACTTCGTTCTACCCCATGGATCATAAACAGGAGTCTTTCTTAAGAAAAATCTTTCTTCAAACCAGTCTTTTACTTAAACCAGCAGTTTCTCTCTCCTGTGTGGCTGCTACAGGAACACTCTGGTGTGATTCTATAGCCAAATTGGTGGCTGAAAAATCCTCTACTGAGTATCTACAGAACTGCATTAAGGTCCTTGAAATGGCTCAAGCTTTTATGTGTGACGCTGTGATGGACATCAAGATTAATTTCAAGGATATGTCTATGGAGGTGCTGGCAAGAAGAGCGTTATGGTTAAAATCTTTGTTAGCAGACATGATATCAAAGAATTAGATTGATGACTTTTTTTCTTTTCAAGGGAAGATTCTATTTGGTTCGGACTTGGACTGTATTATTAAGACGGTTTCTGGTGGGAAAGGGGCTTACCTCCCTCAGGACAAAAAAACAAGGTAATAAGTTTAGTTTCTTTTGCACCGCAGGAGATCAAAAGTCCTCCTTTACTCAGAAGTCTGAGCCCTCCAAGCCGACCTGGAAGCCTGGTTCTTCATGGGCAAAGAACAAGCAGTCAAAGAAGTCCAACACCAATATTAAATCTGCATGAAGCTGTGGCTACCAGGCCGTAATCTGTTCTGGTAGGGGGCAGACTGAGTCATTTTCAGAAGGCCTAGTTCAGGTCAGTCCAGGATCCCTGGGTTACAAAACATTTCCCAGGGCGACAGGATAGGCTTTTGGTCCAGGCCTCCTCAATCACTATTCCTTCTGTGTCATGTCCCCAAAATTCAGTCAAAGGTGGCACCCTTTAAACAATGTGTTCAGGAATTGGAGGATATGGGAGAAATTATCTCAGTACCTGCGTCTCAACAGGGTCAAGGGTTGTTGTTGTTGTGTGTTTTTTTTTTTTTTTTTTTTTTTTTTTTTTTTTTTTTTTACTTCAATCTGTTCATTGTTCCAAAAATGGAAGGGACTTACAGACTTGTCCTAGATGTAAAAAACCTAAACAGGTTTGTCAGGGTTCCCACTTTCAGAATGGAAACAATCAACCATATTTAAAACGCACGACTATCCCTAAAAGGGTAGAACTTCGTTCTACCCCATGGATCGTAAACAGGAGTCTTAAGAAAAATCTTTCTTCAAACCAGTCTTTTACTTAAACCAGCAGTTTCTCTCTCCTGTGTGGCTGCTACAGGAACACTCTGGTGTGATTCTATAGCCAAATTGGTGGCTGAAAAATCCTCTACTGAGGATCTACAGAACTGCATTAAGGTCCTTGAAATGGCTCAAGCTTTTATGTGTGACGCTGTGATGGACATCAAGATTAATTTCAAGGATATGTCTATGGAGGTGCTGGCAAGAAAAATTAGATTGATGACTTTTTCTTTTCAAGGGAAGATTCTATTTGGTTCGGACTTGGACTGTATTATTAAGACGGTTTCTGGTGGGAAAGGGGCTTTACTCCCTCAGGACAAAAAAAACAAGGTAATAAGTTTAGTTTCTTTTGCACCGCAGGAGATCAAAAGTCCTCCTTTACTCAGAAGTCTGAGCCCTCCAAGCCGACCTGGAAGCCTGGTTCTTCATGGGCAAAGAACAAGCAGTCAAAGAAGTCCAACACCAATACTAAATCTGCATGAAGGTGTGGCTCCCAGGCCATAATCTGTTCTGGTAGGGGGCAGACTGAGTCATTTTCAGAAGGCCTAGTTCAGGTCAGTCCAGGATCCCTGGGTTACAAAACATTTCCCAGGGCGACAGGATAGGCTTTTGGTCCAGGCCTCCTCAATCACTATTCCTTCTGTCTCATGTCCCCAAAATTCAGTCAAAGGTGGTACCCTTTAAACAATGTGTTCAGGAATTAGAGGATATGGGAGTAATTATCTCAGTACCTGCGTCTCAACAGGGTCAAGGGTTGTTGTTGTTGTGTTTTTTGTTGTTGTTTTTTTACTTCAATCTGTTCATTGTTCCAAAAATGGAAGGGACTTACAGACTTGTCCTATATGTAAAAAACATAAACAGGTTTGTCAGGGTTCCCACTTTCAGAATGGAAACAATCAACCATATTTAAAGTGACAGTCTAGTCAAAAATAAACTTTCATTATTCAGATAGGGCATGTAATTTTAATAAACTTTCCAATTTACTTTTATCATCCATTTTACTTTGTTCTTTTGGTATTCTTAGTTGAAAGCTAAACCTAGGTGGGCTCATATGCTAATTTCTAAGCCCTTGAAGGCCACCTCTTATCTGAATACATTTTGACAGTTTTTCCACAACTAGAGGGCATTAGTTAATTTGTGCCATATAGATATCATTGTGCTCATGCACATAGTTACCTAGGAGTCAGCACTGATTGGCTAAAATGCAAGTCTGTCAAAAGATCTGAAATAAGGGTACAGTCTGCAGTGGCTTAGGTAATCACAGAGGTAAATAGTATATTAATATAACAGTGTTGGTTATGCAAAACTGGAGAATGGGTAATAAAGGTATTATCTATCTTTTTAAACAATAAAAATTCTTGTGTGGACTTTCCCTTTAACTCAAACTCTTCCTCCCTTCCTCTATAGCCTGGCAGAGGCTGGGGAACTCAAGGGTATTCTCTTAACCTCACACAGACAAACTGCTGGTCACTGTCTGTATGAGATTGTGCTGTATAAGTGCATAGAAAATAAGAAATAGGAGCAGAGGATATAATGCAGCTCATGTGAGGTTGTGAGAATATGTAGAGCTGCAGGCTTCATTCTGCATAATCTAAACCAAATTCCTTTTTTTTTTCCCCCATAATTTGCAGTTCTTCTTTATTCTGATAGAGCATGCAATTTTAAGCAACTTTCTAATTTACTCCTATTATCAATTTTACTTCATTCTCTTGCTATCTTTATTTGAAAAAGAAGTAATCTAAGCTAATGAGCTAGTCAATTTTTGGTTTATGACGCTGGACAGCACTTGTTTATTGGTGGGTGAATTTATCCACCAATCAGCAAGAACAACCCAGGTTGTTCACCAGAAATGGGCCGCCATCTAAACTTACATTCTTGCTTTTCAAATAAAGATACCAGGAGAATGGAAAAAAAATGATAATAGGAGTAAATTAGAAAGTTGCTTAAAATTGCCTGCTCTATCTGAATCACGAAAGAAAAAAATTGGGCTCCGTGTCTCTTTAACCCTTAATTTAACAGGGTCAGTTTATGGCTAATATAGACCTCAAGGATGCATACCTGCACATACCTATCCACAAGGATCACTATCAGTTATTGAGGTTTGCATATCTGGACAAACACTACCAGTTTGTCGCTCTTTCGTTTGGTCTGGCTACAGCTCCCTGCATCTTTACAAAGGTGTTGGGTGCATTGTTAGCGGTGTTTAGAGCTCAGGGAATTTCAATTGCACCATATCTGGACATACTAGTGGAAGCACCTTCCATGTCATTAGTGATCACAAATTCTCACAAGCTTCTATCTTTTCTACAAGACCACAGTCTGAAAAGGGTTTGTCCGCTAGTTCCCTAAAAAGTCAAATTCCTGTTTTTCTGTTCTTTTTCATAGGAAGCTGGCTAAACTTCCTGATGGTGAGACTTTTTTGTCCAGGCGTTAGTTAGAATTAGGCCAGTTGTAAAACCTTTTTCTCCATCCTGGAATTTTGAATCTGATTCTTTCTGTATTACAAGGGCCTCCCTTTGAACCAATGCATTCCATTGACATCAAACTGTTGTCTTGAAAGGTACTTTTCCTATTAGCAATCTCTTCAACAAGGAGAGTTTGTACGTTGTCAGTCTTGACTTGTGATTCTCAATTTTTAATTATTTGACAAAGGTATGGCTGTATTTTTGTACCAAATATGATTTCCTTCCTAAGGTAGTTTCTATGGAAAATATCAAACAAGAAATTGTTGTTCCCTCATTGTGTCTAGATCCTGCTAACCCTGTTACATAATATTGATGTGGTCAGGACTTTGAAATTGGCTACTAAAGATTTCAGATATACTTTTAGTTTGCTTGTTCACTATCATGGGACTTGTAAAGGGCAAAAAGCTACTAAGGTAGTTTCTAAGGAAAATATCAATCAAGAAATTGTTGTTCCCTCATTGTGTCCAGATCCTAAGAAGTGACTGTTATATAATCTTGATGTGGTCAGAGTTTTGAAGTTCTATCTCCAAGCTACTGAAGATTTCAGACAAACTTCTAGTTTGTGTGTTCACTATTCTGGGATATAAAGGGCAAAAAGCTAAGGTAGCTTTGTCTTCTTGGCTTAAAGGGATACTAAACCCACATTTTTTTTCTTTCATGTTTCATATAGAGAATGCAATTTTAAAGGGACAGTACACTGTAAAATTGTTTTTCCATTAATGTATTTTAAATTACTTGTTATTCCAACTGCAGAGTATAAAATATTTGAGAAATTGCATGTTTCGGTTTATTTGTGTATCTGAAGTAGCTGGTTTTGTGCTTTGAAACCACAGCCTATTACAATGGGTTGAGCTTCAGGTAATATCAGATCTCATTATGTTATCACTTTTATGTACACAGACTTGCTTCCTTATCTTATATTTGTCTGGAACACCAAAGCTCAATACATAGAGAGAACAATGGAAAATTATCATTTTATTACTTAACTATCATGCCCCCACTGAGGGTGTAATCTCTTCTGCTGGCTGTGTTTACTTAGGCTATTCAATAGCGTATACGCCAGTATCAAAACTTTCAGTATAGGTTGGGAAACCACAAGCTAAATCAGCTATTTCAAATGCTGAAATATGAGTAAAGGAGCTACTTGCAACCAATTTAATACACTCTAGCAGGTAAAAAGGATCATTGGGAATAATTTAAAGGGGAGAAAGTTTTTGGGTGAACTGTCCCTTTTAAGCACCTTTCTAATGTACTCCTATTATCAATTTTTCTTTATTCTCTTGCTATCCTTATTTAAAAATCATGAATGTGTAGCTTAGGAGCCAGTCCATTTTAGGTTAAGCACCCTGGATAGCGCTTGTTTATTTGTGACTACATTCAGCAAACCAATAAGTACGCGCAACCCAGGTCCTAAACCAAAAATGGTCCGGCTCCTAAGTTTTACATTCATGGTTTTTAAATAAAGATAGCAAGAGAACAAAGAAAAATTGATAAGAGGAGTAAATTAGAAAGTTGCTTTAAAGGGACATTATACACTCATTTTTTCTTTGCATAAATGTTTTGTAGATTATCTATTTATATAGCCCATAAAGTTTTTTTGTTTTTTTTAAAAAATGTATAGTTTTGCTTATTTTTAAATAACATTGCTCTGATTTTCAGACTCCTTACCAAGCCCCTAAGTTTTATGTGAATACTGTCAGCTACCTTCTCCAGCTTGCTCCTGTTTGTGTAAAGTGTCTTTTCATATGCAAAAGAAGGGGGAGGGTCTTATTTCCCACTTGCAGTGGGCTTTCCAGCTACCTATTTAACAGAGCTAAACTGACAGCTTCTAAGTAAGTTTTTAAACTGTCTTATACTGGATTTTTATATCAGTATCTGTGCATCTTATTCTTTATAGTAGTGTTTTTTACATGCAGTTATATGAAAATGAGTGTATACTGTCCCTTTAAGGACAATCTACGCTAGAATTGTTATTGTTTAAAAAGATAGATAATCCCTTTATTACCCATCCCCCAGTTTTGCCTAACCAACACAGTTATAATAATATACTTTTTACCTCGGTGTGATTACTATGTATCTAGGCATTTTCTGACAGCCCCCTGATCACATGACTTTTTATTTATTATCTATTGACTTGAATTTTAGCCAATTATTGCTGTGTTGTACTAACTCTTAAAGGGACAGTCTACCATAGAATTGTTATTGTTTTAAAAGATAGATAATCCCTTTATTACCCATTCCCCAGTTTTTCAGAACCAACACAGTTATATTAATATACGTTTTACCTTTGTGATTGCCTTGTATCTAGGAGCCTTCTTCCAGCCCCCTGATCACATGACTGTGACTGTTTATTATCTATTGTCTTAAATGTACCATTCTTTTGTGCTAAATCTTAAATAACCCCCTGTGCCTGAACACAGTGTTATCTATATGGCCCACGTGTACTTTCTGTCTCTTTGTGTTGAAAAGAGATTTAAAAAGCATGTGATAAGAGGCAGCCCTCAAAGGCTTAGAAATTAGCATATGAGCCTACCTATGTTTAGTTTAAACTAAGAATACCAAGAGAAAAAAGCAAATTTGATGATAAAAGTAAATTGGAAAGTTATTGATGTTGAGAGTGTGGTATAACCCAGCATAAACCACACCCTTAGGGGGCGCCTCCAAACACAAATGACAAAAAATAGTAGTGTGAAAGGAAAAAGAGAAAATGGATATACAACTCTATAAGCACTATATCTACCAAACAATGTCCATAGGAGGTATGTGAAAATCAAGTTCCAATGTAAAATAGTCCAAAAAAGTGTGGCAGCTCTCGGTTGTAGGATGGTCTTCCTATGATGTTCGATAACTGAAAAAAGAAAAAACAGAGGCGCCGACATGGCCTAGTAATGCGAAGATAAGTGGCTCCAATAAACACAAATCCAGATGTATGCTCACAAGAGCAGCGCACCCTGTGGTGCTATTGATGCAGGCCGGAGCCTCGCAGTGGTCCAGCTCACTGTGGGATTGAAGTGGATACCCAGAAGATGTCCCTGAGGGGATTGATAGTAGATATCCTATGTGGACACAAAGTATATGCACATAGCCCAGTATTGTTAAGACAGAGAGACAAGTAAGTAAAGAATAAACTTACAAGATCCAATGCACCTCCAGGTGCATTAACAGCAGGCTGGGACCTAACAGTCGCCCAGCAGACTGGAAAACTCCCAGCAGGTCCTGGTCTTCCTCAGGTGGCTAATAGCAGCACAGCCCAATTATGTGATCACAAAAAATACACCAAAGGGCAAGCAAGTGTATTAAAATGTATAAAACTTTAATAAAAAGCGACACGTTTCTCAGCTGACTAAGAGCTGTTTCCTCAGGCTAAAAAATATATATACATATTAGACATTTTAATACACTTGCTTGCCCTTTGGTGTATTTTTTGTGATCACATAATTGGGCTGTGCTGCTATTAGCCACCTGAGGAAGACCAGGACCTGCTGGGAGTTTTCCAGTCTGCTGGGCGACTGTTAGGTCCCAGCCTGCTGTTAATGCACCTGGAGGTGCATTGGATCTTGTAAGTTTATTCTTTACTTACTTGTCTCTCTGTCTTAACAATACTGGGCTATGTGCATATACTTTGTGTCCACATAGGATATCTACTATCAATCCCCTCAGGGACATCTTCTGGGTATCCAATTCAATCCCACAGTGAGCTGGACCTCTACGAGGCTCCGGCCTGCATCAATAGCACCACAGGGTGCGCTGCTCTTGTGAGTATACATCTGGATTTGTGTTTATTGGAGCCACTTATCTTTGCATTACTAGGCCATGTCGGTTTTTTCTTTTTTCAGTTAAATTGAAAAGTTGATTAAAATTAAAAGTCCTATCTGAATAATGAAAGTTTAATTTATACTAGACTGTCCCTTTAAGTAACTCTCCGAGCGTCAGCACAATGTTATCTATATGGCTCACATGAAGTAGCACTTCCCTGTTCTGAAGCAAATAAAAAAAGTATGTGATAAGAGGCAGCCTTCAAAGGCATAGAAATGAGCATACGAGTCTACCTAGGTTTAGCTTTCAACTAAGAATACCAAGAGACCAAAGCACATTTGATGATAAAAGTAAATTGAAAAGTTGTTTAAAATTACATGTCCTATCGGAATAATGAAAGTTTAATTTTGTCTAGACTGTCCCTTTTAACATTGCATGCTCTATCTGAACCATTAAAGAAAACATTTGGGTTTAGTATCCCTTTAAACAAGTGTTTCACAAGGCTTGCTTGGTGGCGGGAAAGTCGCCTCCTAAGCTTATGACAGCTCATTCTACAAGAGCAGTTGCAACATCGTAGGCAAATTATGTATCTTTAGAGCAGATTTGCAAAGCTGCCACTTGGTCTCTGCATACTTTTTCTAAATTTTATCGCTTTGATGTTTTTGCTTCTTCGCAAGCAGTGTTTGGCAGGAAAGTCCTTAAGGCCACAGTGTCATTTAAATAGGAACTACCACAAAAATTGTCCCACCCTTTCCGTAACATAGACCATCTGCTTGGTTGTTAATCTCATATTTTATGGAGAACTGTGGACAATCATCACTTTAGGAAAGAAAACAAAATTTATGCTTACCTAATAAATTATTTTCTTTCTGAGTGATGATGGTCCACAGGCCCCGCCTGTTTCAGTTTTTGGAGCAACAGTTCTAATGACACCTCTGCAGACCCTGCTTTGTCTTTCCTAACTTTGGCCTAGATTTAGAGTTTAGCAGTAGCCGTCAAAACCAGCGTTAGAGGCTCCTAACGCTGGTTTTAGGCTACCGCCGGTATTTGGAGTCAGTCAGGAAAGGGTCTAACGCTCACTTTGCAGCCGCGACTTTTCCATACCGCAGATCCCCTTACATCAATTGCGTATCCTATCTTTTCAATGGGATCTTTCTAACTCCGGTATTTAGAGTCGTGGCTGAAGTGAGCGTTAGAAATCTAACGACAAAACTCCAGCCGCAGAAAAAAGTCAGTAGTTAAGAGCTTTCTGGGCTAACGCCGGTTTATAAAGCTCTTAACTACTGTGCTCTAAAGTACACTAACACCCATAAACTACCTATGCACCCCTAAACCGAGGTCCCCCCACATCGCCGCCACTCTATTACATTTTTTTTAACCCCTAATCTGCCAACCGCCACCTACGTTATACTTATGTACCCCTAATCTGCTGCCCCTAACACCGCCGACCCCTATATTATATTTATTAACCCCTAACCTGCCCCCCACAACGTCGCCGCCAGCTACCTAACATAATTAACCCCTAATCTGCCGACCGCAAAGCGCCGCCACCTACATTATAGCTATGTACCCCTAATCTGCTGCCCCTAACACCGCCGACCCCTATATTATATTTATTAACCCCTAATCTGCCCCCTCAACGTCGCCTCCACCTGCCTACACTTATTAACCCCTAATCTGCCGAGCGGACCGCACCGCTACTATAATAAAGATATTAACCCCTAATCCGCCTCACTCCCGCCTCAATAACCCTATAATAAATAGTATTAACCCCTAATCTGCCCTCCCTAACATCGCCGACACCTAACTTCAGTTATTTACCCCTAATCTGCCGACCGAATCTCGCCGCTACTGTAATAAATGGATTAACCCCTAAAGCTAAGTCTAACCCTAACACTAACACCCCCCTAAGTTAAAGGGACACTGTACCCAAATTTTTTCTTTTGTGATTCAGATAGAGCATGCAATTTTAAACAACTTTCTAATTTACTTCTATTATCAATTTTTCTTCGTTCTATTGATATCTTTATTTGAAAAAGAAGGTATCTAAGCTGAGGAGTCAGCAAATTTGTGGTTTAGAACCATGGACAGCAATTGTTTATTGGTGCTGTCCAATCAGCAAGGACAACCCAGGTTGTTCACCAAAAATGGGCCGGCATCTAAACTTAAATTCTTGCTTTTCAAATAAACATACCAAGAGAATGAAGAAAATGTGATAATAGGAGTACATTAGAAAGTTGCTTCAAATTGCATGCTCTATCGGAATCACAAAAGAAAAAATTTGGGTACAGTGTCCCTTTAAATATAATTTAAATCTAACGAAATAAATTAACTCTTATTAAATAAATTATTCCTATTTAAAGCTAAATACTTACCTGTAAAATAAACCCTAATATAGCTACAATATAAATTATAATTATATTATAGGTATTTTAGGATTAATATTTATTTTACAGGCAACTTTGTAATTATTTTAACCAGGTACAATAGCTATTAAATAGTTAATAACTATTTAATAGCTACCTAGTTAAAATAATTACAAAATTACCTGTAAAATAAATCCTAACCTAAGTTACAATTAAACCTAACACTACACTATCAATAAATTAATTAAATACAATACCTACAATTATCTACAATTAAACCTAACACTACACTATCAATAAATTAATTAAATACAATATCTACAAATAAATACAATGAAATAAACTAAGTTACAAAAAATAAAAAAATATTTACAAACATTAGAAAAATATTACAACAATTTTAAACTAAGTACACCTACTCTAAGCCCCCTAATAAAATAACAAAGCCCCCCAAAATAAAAAAAATGCCCTACCCTATTCTAAATTAAAAAAGTTAAAAGCTCTTTTACCTTACCAGCCCTGAACAGGGCCCTTTGCGGGGCATGCCCCAAAGAATTCAGCTCTTTTGCCTGTAAAAAAAACACATACAATACCCCCCCCAACATTACAACCCACCACCCACATACCCCTAATCTAACCCAAACCCCCCTTAAATAAACCTAGCACTAAGCCCCTGAAGATCTTCCTACCTTATCTTCACCATACCAGGTTCACCGATTGGTCCTCGGAAGTCTTGATCCAAGCCTCGGAAGTGTTGATCCAAGCCCAAGCGGGGGGCTGAAGAGTGACGTCCATCCTCGGGCTGAAGTCTGGATCCAAGCGGCGACTGAAGAAATCCATCATCGGGCTGAAGTCGGAAGTCCATCATCGGGATGAAGTCTTCTATCAAGCAGCATCTTCAATCTTCTTTCTTCCGGAGCCATCATCTTCCAGCCGACGCGGAACATCCTCTTCTCCCGACGCCTACTCGCCGAATGACGGTTCCTTTAAATGACGTCATCCAAGATGGCGTCTGTCGAATTCCAATTGGCTGATAGGATTCTATCAGCCAATCGGAATTAAGGTAGGACAATCAGATTGAGCTCGCATTCTATTGGCTGTTCCGATCAGCCAATAGAATGCGAGCTCAATCTGATTGGCTGATTCCATCAGCCAATCAGAATTTTCCTACCTTAATTCCGATTGGCTGATAGAATCCTATCAGCCAATCGGAATTCGACGGACGCCATCTTGGATGACGTCATTTAAAGGAACCGTCATTCGGCGAGTAGGCGTCGGGAGAAGAGGATGTTCCGCGTCGGCTGGAAGATGTTGGCTCCGGAAGAAAGAAGATTGAAGATGCTGCTTGATAGAAGACTTCATCCCGATGATGGAGTTCTTCAGTCGCCGCTTGGATCCAGACTTCAGCCCGAGGATGGACGTCACTCTTCAGCCCCCCGCTTGGGCTTGGATCAACACTTCCGAGGCTTGGATCAAGACTTCCGAGGACCGATCGGTGAACCTGGTATGGTGAAGATAAGGTAGGAAGATCTTCAGGGGCTTAGTGTTAGGTTTATTTAAGGGGGGTTTGGGTTAGATTAGGGGTATGTGGGTGGTGGATTGTAATGTTGGGGGGGGGTATTGTATGTGGGTTTTTTTACAGGCAAAAGAGCTGAATTTTTTTACAGGTAAAAGAGCTTTGAACTTTTTTCATTTAGAATAGGGTAGGGCATTTTTTTATTTTGGGGGGCTTTGTTATTTTATTAGGGGGCTTAGAGTAGGTGTAATTCGTTTAAAATTGTTGTAATATTTTTCTGATGTTTGTAAATATTTTTTTATTTTTTGTAACTTAGTTCTTTTTTATTTTTTGTACTTTAGTTAGTTTATTTCATTGTATTTATTTGTAGATATTGTATTTAATTTATTGATAGTGTAGTGTTAGGTTTAATTGTAGGTAATTGTAGGTATTTTATTTAATTAATTTATTGATAGTGTAGTGTTAGGTTTAATTGTAACTTAGGTTAGGATTTATTTTACAGGTAAATTTGTAATTATTTTAACTATTTTAGCTATTAAATAGTTATTAACTATTTAATAGCTATTGTACCTGGTTAAAATAAATACAAAGTTGCCTGTAAAATAAATATTAATCCTAAAATAGCTATAATATAATTATAATTTATATTGTAGCTATATTAGGGTTTATTTTACAGGTAAGTATTTAGCTTTAAATAGGAATAATTTATTTAATAAGAGTTAATTAATTTCGTTAGATTTAAATTATATTTAATTTAGGGGGGTGTTAGTGTTAGGGTTAGACTTAGCTTTAGGGGTTAATACATTTATTAGAATAGCGGTGAGCTCCAGTCGGCAGATTAGGGGTTAATGTTTGAAGTTAGGTGTCGGCGATGTTAGGTAGGGCAGATTAGGGGTTAATACTATTTATTATAGGGTTAGTGAGGAGGATTAGGGGTTAATAACTTTATTATAATAGCGGTGCGGTCCGCTCGGCAGATTAGGGGTTAATAAGTGTAGGCAGGTGGAGGCGACGTTGTGGGGGGCAGATTAGGGGTTAATAAATATAATATAGGGGTCGGCGGTGTTAGGGGCAGCAGATTAGGGGTACATAGGGATAATGTAAGTAGCGGCGGTTTACGGAGCGGCAGATTAGGGGTTAATAATAATATGCAGGGGTCAGCGATAGCGGGGGAAGCAGAATAGGGGTTAATAAGTGTAAGGTTAGGGGTGTTTAGACTCGGGGTACATGTTAGAGTGTTAGGTGCAGACTGTTAGGTGCAGACGTAGGAAGTGTTTCCCCATAGCAAACAATGGGGCTGCGTTAGGAGCTGAACGCGGCTTTTTTGCAGGTCTTAGGTTTTTTTTCAGCTCAAACAGCCCCATTGTTTTCTATGGGGGAATCGTGCACGAGCACGTTTTTGAAGCTGGCTGCGTCCGTAAGCACCGCTGGTATCGAGAGTTGAAGTTGCCTTAAATATGCTCTACGCTCCTTTTTTGGAGCCTAACGCAGCCATTCTGTGAACTCTCAATACAAGCGGTATTTAAAAGGTGCGGCCAGAAAAAAGCATGCGTAGCTAACGCACCCCTTTGGCCTCAGAACTCTAAATCTAGGCGTTTGTTTTTTATTCTCTACTCGGCTATACATTAACCTTAGACAGAGGTGGAATGGGATTTTAAGCTCTTGAATGGGTTCTTGACCTCCACCTAGTGGTGGGAAATATATTGCATATGTTATAGATGAATGTGGACCATCATAATTTCCAAAGTAAAGAATTTATCAGGTAAATGTTTTATTACATTTGCTTTGTTCTTTTGATATCATTTGTTGAAGAGTAAACATAGGTAGGCTCATAGGAACTCAGGAGTGTGCACTTGTCTTTAGAGCTCTATGACAGCAGTGTTTTGCAACATTGTAGCAGTTATACATTGTTACAAACACTACTGTCAAAATGAAACGTATACACTGCTGAGTTCCAATGAGCCTACCTATGTTTACTCTTCAGCAAAGGTGTAAACAAAGCAAATTTGATACTAGAAATACATTTTGAAAGTTGTTTAAAATGGCAAGCTGTATCTAAATCATGAATGTTTTAATTTTTACTTTACTGTCCCTTAACCCCTTAATGACCGGACCATTTTTCAATTTTCTTACCCATAATGACAATGGCTATTTTTACATTTCTGCAGTGTTTGCGTTTAGCTGTAATTTTCCTCTTACTCGTTTACTGTACCCACACATATTATATACCGTTTTTCTCGTCATTAAATGGACTTTCTAAAGATACCATTATTTTCATCATATCTTATAATTTACTAAAAAAAAAAAGATAAAATATGAGGAAAAAATGGAAAATACACACTTTTTCTAACTTTGACCCCCAAAATCTGTTACACATCTACAACCACCAAAAAACACCCATGCTAAATAGTTTATAAATTTTGTCCTGAGTTTAGAAATACCCAATGTTTACATGTTCTTTGCTTTTTTTGCAATTTATGGGGCAATAAATACAAGTAGCACTTTGCTATTTCCAAACCACTTTTTTTCAAAATGGGCGCTAGTTACTTTGGAACCCTGATATCTGTCAGGAATACCTGAATATCCCTTGACATGTATATATTTTGTTTTAGAAGACATCCCAAAGTATTGATCTAGGCCCATTTTGGTATATTTCATGCCACCATTTCACCGCCAAATGCGATAAAAAAAAAAAAAGTTCACTTTTTCACAAATTTTGACAAAAACTTTAGGTTTCCCACTGAAATTATTTACAAACAGCTTCTGCAATTATGACGCAAATGGTTGTAATTGCTTCTCTGGGATCCCCTTTTTCAGAAATAACAGACTCATATGGCTTTGTGGTTGCTTTTTGGTAATTAGAAGGCCGCTAAATGCCGCTGCGCACCACACATGTTTTATGCCCAGGAGTGAAGGGGTTAATTAGGGAGCTTGTAGGGTTAATTTTAGCTTTAGTGTAGTGTAGTAGACAACCCCAAGTATTGATCTAGGCCCATTTTGGTATATTTTATGCCACCATTTCACCACCAAATGCGAGCAAATAAAAAAAAAACTTTACATTTTTCACAATTTTAGGTTTCTCACTGAAATTATTTACAAACAGCTTGTGCTATTATGGCAGAAATTGTTTTAAAAGCTTCTCTGGGATACCCTTTGTTCAGAAATAGCAGACTTATATGGCTTTGGCGTTGCTTTTTGGTAATTAGAAGGCCGCTAAATGCTGCTGCGCACCACACGTGAATTATGCCCAGCAGTGAAGGGGTTAAATTAGGTAGCTTGTAGGGAGCTTGCAGAGTTAATTTTAGAGATCAGCCTCCCACCTGACACATCCCACCCCCTGATCCCTCCCAAACAGCTCTCTTCCCTCCCCCACCCCACAATTGTTACCGCCATCTTAAGTACTGGCAGAAAGTCTGCCAGTACTAAATAAAAGAGTTTTTTTTTTTTAAATAAAAATTATAAAATATTTTAGTTGTGATGGACCCCTGCCTTAGCACCAACCTCCCTGATCCCCCCCTCCAGCTCTCTAACCCTCTCCCCTACCTAATTACCGCCATCTTGGGTACTGGCAGCTGTCTGCCAGTACCCAGTTTGGCCCCACAAACTATTTAAATTTTATTTATAACTTTTATTTGTATGTTTAATTATTTCTGTAGTGTAGCAGCCCCCCCACAATACCCCCACCCCCTCCCCCTCCCAGATCCTTTTATATGTAAAAAAAACTTTTTTTTTTACTTTTTTTTCCCCCCCCCTTCCTTCATTGGTGTCATTGTGGCTAATGCGCGCACGCGCACCAACGTGCACACGCTCCTTCCTCCCACCGGACAAAGGCACCATCGGCACCATCACTACCGGTGCAGAGAGGGCCACAGAGTGGCTCTCTCTGCATCGGAGGCTTGTAAAGGGGTATTGCAGGATGCCTCCATATCGAGGCTTCACTGCAATACCCTCAGAGCTGCTGGAAGTGATTGTGATCACTTCCAGCACTCTGTTAGACAACTGACGTACCAGGTATGTCCATTGTCATTAACTGCTTGTTAATGCATGACGTACCTGGTACGTCAGTTGTCATTAAGGGGTTAAAGGGACACTAAACCCTAAAATTTTCTTTCATGATTCAGATAGAACATACAAATTTAAACAGCATTACAATTTACTTCTATTATTTATTTTGCTTCATTTTTTAGATATTCTTAGTTGAAGAAAAAGCAATGCACATGGGTGAGCCAATCACCCCAGGCTTCTATGTGCAGGAACCAATCAGCAGCTACTGAGCCTATCTAGATATGCTTTTCAGCAAAGAATATCAAGAGAATAAAACAAATTAGATAATAGAAGTAAATTAGAAAGTTGTTTAAAAATGCATGCTCTTTCTAAATCATGAAAGAACAAATGTGGGTTTCATGTCCCTTTAAGTCTCAGTTTTGTGCAATTATTTAAATACACAAGATTTGAGAGAGATTGCACAAGGTGTAAATCCCTTTTATTAGTTGCTATAATTATTTTCATTTTGTTACACTCTCACTCGTACATTGTGCTGACACTTAAAAATGTATTCACTTGCCCAACCTGTGAGTAGATGCCTATATCTACAAAATAAATTACTAAGATAGACCCAGGGATTTGAAGCAGTGATTATTTTTACCATTATTTTATATTAAAACTTTTTAGATTTTTCATTCTAAAGAGCAAATTTTTATTTTTCTCTCCAGCAAGTCCACCAAAATCTGTGACTTTGGATGAAGTGATGGCGACTACAAGAAACATGTCTAATTTAGTGCTGGCCCATGAAATTGTCGTGAATGAAAACTTTCACCTGGATAGTATAGACCCTCCTGAAAACAGGTATGGTTGTAATTGATAATGCAGAAATAAATTATGCACTTTACACCATTAGATACAAATATGTAGAATGGGGCAGCGCTTTTGACCCTCTTCTCGATTTTCTTTGGCCTCAAAATGCCTCAAAAAAACAAAAGGTCACAATAGTGAAGTACCGATCATACGCCACATATTGTCTGTACATTCAGCTATTTGGTAATACAGACTTGCTCTTGAGAGAGTCAATTTTTGTTGAAACGCGTAGAGATGCCGACAAATTAAGCTGAAGATAAACTTTTTTATTGTATTTTAAAGTTTTTTTTGTTTTTTTATTAAACTACATTTTATTACATCCTGTCTTCAGAAATCAATCTTGTTTGATGACAAAACACATGCATCAGACAATTCAAAATATCTTGCAAGTACTTTCCACTTAGTATACATGGTGTTTCGTCAGTACTTCACTATTGTGACCTTTTAGGTTTTTGAGAGTCATATTGAGGCCAAAGAAAATTTTAAAAGAGGGGCAGAAGCACCGCCATTCTACATATTTGCATCTTTTGATAGAGTCGGGGGAGAGACTTCTGGCGAGCTGCATAATCCTAAGGGAAGTGTCATCCATATTGTATCTTTAATTGGTTTGATTTATTTATACTTTACATCATTACTATACAAAAATTGAACACATTCAAATGTTTTAAAGTTGTCAAGAAACATGTAACTGATGCTGCTTACTATACAAACACTTTTCCCATGAACAGCATGGTAAGTTCTTTTGCACTGTTCATATCCAGTTTCTAAATTTTGTTATTAGTAGCATTCAGTTTGTCCTACTGATTGTGTTAGAACAGACTAATTGGCTGTGAGAATTATGAATAGGCATTTCTTTATAAAATAATGTACTCTTTAGGGTTATAACAATAAATATATGATTGTAGAATACCATACTAGTCACAAAAAAGCAATTGTGCCAGCTGTAAGGTGATAGACAGACCTGCTTGTGAGGTACGATCTGATGTATACTACTTTTATACAATATTACCTGCTAGACAATGAGCTTGTGGGCTTAAATACTGGAAAACATAAGTGCACAACTGTTAAGACAAACTGTTAGGGAGCTGAAGGGAGCAAATAAACATGTTAATGTAGGTTGTGTGCATCTCTGATTAGTTGATGTTGATAGATCTGTAAGCAAGAATTTAAGGAAGTAATAATGAGGAGAGAAGTAGGTCTTGGGCTGGTGCTGGAATGTTTGCAAGACAGAAATGTAAAAGAGAGCATTGTTGCTGACAGCTATGTTAGCCTCAAAAATAATATCTACAATACTGACCATAAGGGAAGCTAAAAGGAAGACTAAAAAAATACAGCTTTTGAGCTACATGTAAGGAAGATGAGTTTAGCAGAGGCCTGTAACGGAAGCTTCCGTTACTTTTGTACTTGGAGAGGAATGCAGGCCAGCCTCCTCCCCACCGACTATGGACCCTGGAACTTGACTCTGAGAACTGAAGGGCCCTGAAGATTCCTGTGTTTTGTTGGAGTATAAGGTGACAGCCCAATCCAGCATTGTCTGCTGCAACCCCTCCCCCAGACTCTGAATGTTTGAGCTAATTGAAATCTCCTGCTCTAATGCTGGGACCCCCTGTTGTTGTCTAGTCTAGGTGTGAAGTGTCTTTCTGTTATTGTGTGAGTCATCCATTGTCCTTTTGTAAGTCAGGATGTGATTAGAATCTTGTTTAACTAACCATTGTCTGATGTTTGTCTCATTGTATAATATTTGTTTCTATTGATTATGTGGTAAGGTAAATACCCCCCTTTGTTGAAAATGTATAAAAGCTGTGTTTTCTGTGCAATAAAGCAGTTCCTATTTTGACCCTCAAGCATTCAGTCTTGGCTAATGTTCTTGGGGGTAGCTATAACAACTTGCAGCGGCCGTTACTCTAAAAGCGGAAGGTATCCAGTGGAGGTTCATGGGTTGGTGTTTGGTGGGAGGAAGCTGACTTTAGCGGGTATACCCAGTCTGAGGTACCGAGACCCGCTCCTCCTTACGGAGCAGTTCCAAACTACCAGTGGGACCTCGATAGAAATGGCAGCTGAATTCCAGTGGAGATTGCAGGCAGCACTGGCCCAGTTTGATGACCCTGTCTGTCTGTTTGGCAGAGGGCAAACTGGCCTGGAAGGATATGGTTCGACGGAAACTCTGGAACAAGGCTCTCCAGTTTGAACAGGACTACCAGGGGAAGTCCCTTCCTACTCCAGAGCAGCAATACTGGCTCCAGATGGATCTATGAATGCCGTTCCTGGGAAAGCAGCCCTGGGAGGAATGGATGGCCGAATTGGACGGGTTGGTCCAGACAGAGATGGAGGTGGATGAAGGGTACTGGGCACTGCGGTGGTATGCGGCCCAGGTGTGTCCGGAGATGGAGACGGATGGTCCTACAGAGGGCTATGACTACTGCGGCCCAGGATTGCTATTTGAAAGTCTCACACAGGACCCCCACTGCGGGAGTACAGCAGATTGGCATCAGGAGGACATACTGGAACACAGAGAGCTGAGTCTGAACCTTACAAAAGTACCCAGGCTGAGGGATGATCTTGATTACCTAGCTGCACACGAGTGGGAGCTAGAAAAGGCATATAAAAGGCTGTTAGATCTCGTTCAGCAGCATGCCTCAGAGCCTGCAGAGGGCTATGGTGCAGCGATCAAGGATTTATTGGACTTTTCCTCAGAGGAGTGGCAACCGGTAATGAGCTGCTAGACCACGATCAGCAGCCTGGCCCTGAGCTTGCCACACCACTAGAAGTGCTGGTAACAGGGCAGGGCACCAATGGACTCTGTCCAGCACCTGTGATATCTCTGGAGTCCCAGGGAGAGGAGGCAGTCGATTTCTCTATGCAGCCACAGGCTCTAGAGATTGATAATTTAATAGACTTTTCACAGACCGGTGAGCCTCCAGCAGAAGAGATGGCCACAGGGCAGAGCACCCCTGGCCTCTGCCCAGCACCTGCAGCAGCTCCTGGAAGCCAGGGAGAGGAGGTAGCCAACCTCTCTCCACAGCAGCAGAGTGAGTTCCAGGGAGAGGAGGTAGCTGACCTCTCTCCCCAGCGACAGAGCGGTTTCCAGGGAGAGGCTGTAGCCGACCTCTCCCCACAACAGGAGAACCAGTTCCAGGGAGAGGAGGTAGCTGACCTCTCTCCACAGCGGCAGAGCTAGTTCCAGGGAGAGGAGGTAGCCAACATCTCTCCCCAGCAGCTTAGTGTGTTGCAGGAAGAGGAGATCAGCATTCTCACTCCCCAGTGGCCATAAACAAAAATGGAATAAAGTTTTGGGCTGGGCCATCCGACTAACACAGGTCCAAACCAGTGGGTGGTCTGTGGTACCTGGTTAGTCTACCCTAGGTGGGGGGAAGAAATGTAACGGAAGCTTCCGTTACTTTTGTACACTTTTGTACTCGGAGAGGAATGCAGGCCAGCCTCCTCCCCACCGACTATGGACCCTGGAACTTGAGGGGATTCTATGATTTGGGAGGCGGGTGTCCATGGTGCATTTGGAGTACTTTTACCCTGGATTGAGGTTTACACCATTTCCATGAATTCCCAGAGACTCTGAGAACTGAAGGGCCCTGAAGATTCCTGTGTTTTGTTGGAGTATAAGGTGACAGCCCAATCCAGCATTGTCTGCTGCCACAACCCCCCCCCCCCGACTCAGAATGTTTGAGCTAATTGAAATCTCCTGCTCTAATGCTGGGACCCCCTTTTGTTACCTAGTCTAGGTGTGAAGTGTCTTTCTGTTATTGTGTGAGTCATCCATTGTCCTTTTGTAAGTCAGGATGTGATTAGAATCTTGTTTAACTAACTATTGTCTGATGTTTGTCATTGTATAATATTTGTTTCTATTGATTATGTGGTAAGGTAACTACTCCCCTTTGTTGGAAATGTATAAAAGCTGTGTTTTCTGTGCAATAAAGCAGTTCCTATTTTGACCCTCAAGCATTCAGTCTTGGCTAATGTTCTTGGGGGTAGCTATAACATCTTGCAGCCTCCGTTACTCTAATAGCGGAAGGTATCAAGTGGAGGTTCATGGGTTGGCGTTTGGTGGGACGAAGCTGACTTTAGCGGGTATACCCAGTTTGTGATACAGAGACCCGCCACAAGGCCCATTTATATTTGTCCCTAATTGTCATCAGTGACATGTTGTTGACTTTCACATCACCTGAACCTTAGGGATAAATGTAGACTGCAAGGAAAATAGAACTTAGCAGTGTTAGATAAATCCGGAAAGTTAGAGAGCTCTTTCCCAGAGAACTTACTGGGATGTAAAACTGAGCCTTGTTTCTCCAAAAGCAGAGAGTGATAAAGGGGCAGAGAACCGCAAGAGGGCTATGTCGATAAAGGAATAGTGCAAGTTCAGCAGTATCTGTAATAATGATGGCAGGTGGGCATAAGGAAATTTAAAAAAGATAACTAGACAGAGTTATAAAAGAAATAAAAAGCATCTTTGTCTAGAGAGGGTGAGTGCAGAAATAAAATGTGTAAAATAGTTCAGAAAGTCATACTAGTTTCTGTTGCCTGTGAGCGGAGCTTCTCTGGATAAGCCACGCCTTTTAGTTGGAACAGTAGGCAAAGTTTCCAGAATCCTTCAATCATCGCTAGTTAGTAAGCAGGGGCCATAGTCTTCTGGGAGGGGCAAAATGCCATCCTTGTCACAACACTACACTTACCAACTTGGGAGGTGATGATTGAAGGATTCTGAGTCCTATGGAAACTTTGTCTACTGTTCCAACTAGGAAGCACGGCTTATCCGGAGAGGCTCCACTTACAAGCAAGGATAGAGCCGTAACTAAGTGAGTTGGTTGTGACTGACTGAGTGTTTGTGTAGTGAGTATCTTCTGTAACCTATAATTACCGAAACTCTGAGTACACTCAGGAGGAGTCTATGCCGTGGTGGCCTCTTAACATTATAAACACTTTATATTTACCTGGTACATGCTTATTGCACTAAGTGCCTAGGTTTTGTTCTTGGAACTGTCTAGGAGCTGTGTTTCCTTAGCAATTTTTTTGCGCTCTCACATACCTTTCTATTGTGTTTTTTTATCACTTAATAAAATATGGTCACTTGGAACCCTACTGGAGTTTTTTAACTCATAGTGGTGCAGCCTTGGTCACACTTTAACAAGTAGTAGTTGATACTTGTTTGTTTCATTTTTTTGTATTTTGTTGTTTATTAGATTTGTGACAGCAGATAGGGCTAACAAATTGTCAATGCTTGGTTTAAATAGTTAGGTTTGTATCAGCTCTTCCTAACAGAAAATGAGTTTAAAGGGACAGCGTACTCCTTATATTTTCTCCCTTTTAATGTGTTTCTATTTTACCTACTGGAGTGTATTAAAGTGTTAAGAAATAGCTCCTTCACCTTCATTTTCTAATTTTAAGTAGTTGATTTTGCCTATTGCTAATTTTAAGTAGTTGATTTTGCCTATTGCCACACCTATATTGAACATTTGTGGACTTAGGTTCTGGCTAAAAAAATAACATGTAAGCAAGAAGGTTGAGATAAAATAATTCTTCCAGTAGGGTTCTATGACAGAGAAATACAGGTAGCCCTCAGTTTACGCCGGGGTTAGGTTCCAGAAGGAATGGTTGTAAATCGAAACCGTTGTAAATTGAAACCCAGTTTATAATGTAAGTCAATGGGAAGTGAGAGAGATAGGTTCCAGGCCCCTCTCAAAATTGTCATAAGTAACACTTAATACATTATTAGCTTTGAAATGAAGACTTTAAATGCTAAACAGCATTATAAACCTAATAAAATAATCACACAACACAGAATATATAATTAAACTAAGTTAAATGAACAAAAACATTTGCTAAACAGCATTATAAACCTAATAAAATAATCACACAACACAGACTTCACTTGCATTTTTCTGCAAACAGTTTTTTTCTTTGCATTCCAATCTGGACTGATTTATAGACAGGAAGATCTTGTTCCTTTGAAATCTGCTCGATAGCTCAGGTCTGGTTAAACTGATTAATTTCAGCTTCCTTGGCTTTGCTGCAACACAAGCGGACAGCTCCACCTACTGGCTATTTTAATAAATGCTCTGCTTCTCAATGCTTTTCAATAGCAGTCACATGACTGGAAAAAATGGTTGTTATTCTGAAACGGTGTAAATTGAACCGTTGTAAAACGAGGGCAACCTGTACTGAAATTACATTGTTCTCCCTAGGCATTTGCCTTTGAGTAAGCAGTAATAAAGAAGATAATGAGAACTTATGTAAATAATTAGACAGATATGATATTGAGGTCTGCTCTTCCTGTTAGCTAAACATATTTCATTGGTTTGTGGGTTCAAATAGCAGAAATTGCTATTTCATATACAAAATTAAACCTAAAGGTGCAATTTTCCATACATTTTAAACTCTGCAGCTGGTATAACCAATCATTGTAAACACATTAAGGAGAAACAAATTTTACAGTGCATTGTCCCTTTAAGCTAGCTAACTACTTGGGAGACATCTGTTGCATGGATGATGTCTTCCTTCTGTTCTTATCTAACTCTTTCCTTGTTCTCTTGAGGTGTATTGAGTAATGACATTGCACACAATGAGAAAATGTCCACAGACAAAGGCTGTTCCTTATTGCTAGTAGTTTGATGGAGGTTCTTTCAGAAGACTTATCTCAACCCCATATCTCTAGAAGGCATATATGACACTTGAAAGCATGGATTCTCTCTTTTCAGAGTTCACAGAAACAAACATCATGTCCTTTAAGTATTTTAAACAGTTATGTCCTGAAATCTAATTACTTCTATATGGCACCAGTCACATACAGGGAGTGCAGAATTATTAGGCAAGTTGTATTTTTGAGGATTAATTTTATTATTGAAGAACAACCATGTTCTCAATGAACCCCAAAAACTCATTAATATCAAAGCTGAATAGTTTTGGAAGTAGTTTTTAGTTTGTTTTTAGTTATAGCTATTTTAGGGGGATATCTGTGTGTGCAGGTGACTATTACTGTGCATAATTATTAGGCAACTTAACAAAAAACAAATATATACCCATTTCAATTATTTATTTTTACCAGTGAAACCAATATAACATCTCAACATTCACAAATATACATTTCTGACATTCAAAAACAAAACAAAAACAAATCAGTGACCAATATAGCCACCTTTCTTTGCAAGGACACTCAAAAGCCTGCCATCCATGGATTCTGTCAGTGTTTTGATCTGTTCACCATCAACATTGCGTGCAGCAGCAACCACAGCCTCCCAGACACTGTTCAGAGAGGTGTACTGTTTTCCCTCCTTGTAAATCTCACATTTGATGATGGACCACAGGTTCTCAATGGGTTCAGATCAGGTGAACAAGGAGGCCATGTCATTAGATTTTCTTCTTTTATACCCTTTCTTGCCAGCCACGCTGTGGAGTACTTGGACGTGTGTGATGGAGCATTGTCCTGCATGAAAATCATGTTTTTCTTGAAGGATGCAGACTTCTTCCTGTACCACTGCTTGAAGAAGGTGTCTTCAGGAAACTGGCAGTAGGACTGGGAGTTGAGCTTGACTCCATCCTCAACCCGAAAAGGCCCCACAAGCTCATCTTTGATGATACCAGCCCAAACCAGTACTCCACCTCCACCTTGCTGGCGTCTGAGTCGGACTGGAGCTCTCTGCCCTTTACCAATCCAGCCACGGGCCCATCCATCTGGCCCATCAAGACTCACTCTCATTTCATCAGTCCATAAAACCTTAGAAAAATCAGTCTTGAGATATTTCTTGGCCCAGTCTTGACGTTTCAGCTTGGTGTGTCTTGTTCAGTGGTGGTCGTCTTTCAGCCTTTCTTACCTTGGCCATGTCTCTGAGTATTGCACACCTTGTGCTTTTGGGCACTCCAGTGATGTTGCAGCTCTGAAATATTGCCAAACTGGTGGCAAGTGGCATTTTGGCAGCTGTACGCTTGACTTTTCTCAGTTCATGGGCAGTTATTTTGCGCCTTGGTTTTTCCACACGCTTCTTGCGACCCTGTTGACTATTTTGAATGAAACGCTTGATTGTTCGATGATCACGCTTCAGAAGCTTTGCAATTTTAAGAGTGCTGCATCCCTCTGCAAGATATCTCACTATTTTTGACTTTTCTGAGCCTGTCAAGTCCTTCTTTTGACCCATTTTGCCAAAGGAAAGGAAGTTGCCTAATAATTATGCACACCTGATATAGGGTGTTGATGTCATTAGACCACACCCCTTCTCATTACAGAGATGCACATCACCTAATATGCTTAATTGGTAGTAGACTTTCGAGCCTATACAGCTTGGAGTAAGACAACATGCATAAAGAGGATGATGTGGTCAAAATACTCATTTGCCTAATAATTCTGCACTCCCTGTATTATGATTAATACATATAAATGCCAGGTTACTCAATAAAGAAAAGTGTGTGTGAATCTGATCATTTCCCACAAACTGACCTTACAATAGAAGCCTCACAACATCAGACTTGGACTAAAAATGTATTCAGAAAGTATTTCTTACTCTCATTATGTCTGAATAATTAAATGCTCACATTATGATTTCCTTCTATATATAGGCTGCCACGCTACTAATGATATATTCATTCATTTATTTACAGTTTGGAAGGAAGGGTAAAGCAAATAGTTCACAAAGCATTTTGGGATTTATTGGAGGCTGAGTTGAATGAGGATCCGCCGAAATATGAATATGCCATCAAGCTTTTTGATGAGATTAAAGAGGTAAATTTATCTTTACTTTCTTACTTTCTGGAGATATCGACTAAATCTTAACCAACTTTTAACAACACATTTGTTTTAGTTTCAATATTGCTTTTTTTTTTCCTTTATATAACTGTTTCTCTGACCGCATTGTGTTCAGAAAAACATTTTTAATTTAAAGTATAACAATTTAGTATTCTTGAATGTTTTCCCCCAGATTTTGCTTTCATTCTTAACTCCGGGTACAAACAGACTACGCACACAAATATGTGAAGTGTTGGATGCAGATCTTATAAGACAACAAGCTGAACATAATACTGTTGATATCCAGAAACTTGGAAGCTATATTATTAATATTATGGCAAAGTTATGTGCTCCTGTCAGAGATGATGATATTAAAAACTTGAAAACCAGCTGCAACGTTGTACAGATGTTACGGTGGGTATATGTAGTTTGTCCATCTACCCTTCAAAATAGGTTCAACATTAATACATTTCTAGTAACTGTTTGTTTTATTTTAGAGATAAACATCATTTTATATACTAAAAAAAGGGAATTTGGAATTGTTATGTACAGAAAGTATATAATATTTCATATGTGGCACATTTTGTTTTCATTTAAAACTTCTCCTCTTGAGTCAGCGTTTCAAAATCTGAGTATTTATATTAATGAACAATTTATGGAAAATATCCTTTTATTAAAGGAGCAGCAATGCACTACAGGGAGCTAGTTGAATACATCAGGGAACCAATGACAGTGGCAAATATGTGCAGCCATTCATCCATAGCTAGCTCCCAGTAGTGCATTGCTGTTCCTGAGTCTACTTAGGCATGCTTATCAAAAAAGGATACAAAGATAGAAAAGCAAATTAGATAATAGATGTAAATTGGATATGGGTTTAAAATCACTTGCTCTATCTGAATCATTAAAATTTAAATTTGACTTTACTGTCCCTTTTGTTCCACTTAAATAGTAGGCAAATAACTTCTACTACTGCGTTGAAGAAAATGAATAAGTGTGTGTATACATAATATAATTCATGTAATAAATATGAACTGCGCTCTCAAGGAAACTTTAGCTCTATACAGAAATTAAAATCCACAAATAAATAGTCCAAAGTTCTAAAATGTGAGAGAATGAAAAAAAATGAACTCCCCCAAGGGGTTCCTACTCACTCAAAGCAAACTCAAACATATTAGGTATGCTAAGTACATCAAATGTGTACAATCCCCAGTGTCTTTAACAGTCAGTACCGTAAGTCCGAAATCAGTTGGATAAATGGATTCCATATGCAGCGTTACGTAGTGTAGTGGATGAGCCGTTATAATGTCTGTAATTCAGGTTTCTATATCCTTAACAGTGTGTGATATTAAAGTGATTGTAAAGTTAAATTATTTAAAACCCAGTATCTAAAAATAATCTTAAAAAAGGGGCAAATGTGCTGTTAAGAACTCTGGTGTACACTTAAAAAACACAGCATAGTAGCGTAAGGTGGGTGTGGCATTACGCATTTCACAGATCACTCAGCTTTGTCAGAAGCTTCTACACACCACCCCTGTTCTGTTTTATATTATGTATCTTAATTTAGGTGCCGCCTCCTCCTTACATCACTAACCGTTACATTAATTTGTATCACATTCATGTTTGGAATTTGATACAATTAAATATCAATTACTCATTTGAAAGCCTTCACATCCTGTCATAATAGGAACTCCTAAGAAATATAAATATGACCGCATATGACATCATTTAGTTTTTTCTCTTTTTAACATATGTAGTTTTCTTTCCTAAAATATGGTGAGTCCACGGCTTGAGTAATTATCTCTCCTGGCCAGCAGGAGGAGGCAAAGAGCACCACAGTTAAACTGCTAAGTATCACTCCTTTACCCACAACCTCCAGTCATTCTCTTTGCCTTCGGTGCATGGAGGAGGTGAAGTTTAGGTGTCTGAAGAAAAATTTTGATTTAATCTACAAGCAAGTTTTGGGGTATAGCCGTATTCCACGTCATTCCTTGCAGTCGGGTAGTGGTGGCTTTAAAGCAGTTAGGAACTTGTAAAGAGGTACTTACTGCGTTTTCATAACAATTGCTGACCTAGTTTAGAAAGCCAGAGTTGGCTACTGTGTTTTGCTTTTAAAAGGTCTCTGTGAGGAACTGTGTCCTCTCATACCTTGTAACTGTCTACATGCCGGACAGCGGAGCAGGTAAGTGCTTTTTCTTCCAGTTGGGGAGACCATGCACTTTATTGGGACATAGATAATCCTGTTGTATGAGTTACACTGGGACATGAAGCAGGCACTGTAGCATGTGTGAGACTAACATTTAAACTCTTTTAAAAAGAAAGGGTAAAATGTTTTTATAAGGCTTTGTTTTCTGACACATATTTACTTGATAAAACAATACAAGTTTAAACTGAAAGTAAGGCTGAATTTTCTATTTCAGCAGCTTATTCATTTCCCCTTTGCTTTAAAATAAAACGATGCAACATTTTAAACTGTCAGGTTTGAAAAAATGGTTATTTCTGGTACTCAGTGTACCAGGAAGTAGTGCGCGTCTGTGTCGCAGCAGTAATTTTAGATCGGCAGTTGCGGTCACATGACCGGCTTTACTTCATAACGTTTCTGAGGAAAAAGTAGTTTTTCTCCATTTATGGGTGATCCAGTCTTAATTGGTAATGGTAAGGCACCTCAGTAATTGAGGTGTGGGGTTGCCTGAGGGGTATTTTAGAAGTGTATTTGATGTTTATTAAATGTTTTTTCTTAACTTTTCTCACAATTTTAGCTGGGGATCAATGCTAATTTGGGATAAAATTTAAAGAGTATTTTTCCCTTGGCTTGTTTTAATTGAATATTAAAATCTTTGAAACTTATCTGTACAAGTTTATTTACTGTTTCACAACATGTCTGATATGGAGCAAGAGCCTGCTCTCATGAATTCATGCTTATTATGTTTAGATGCACAAATTGCAGCTCTTATGCAATTTTGTTCATGTGTCAAGAAAACGTTGCAAAATAAAAGTAACATTTTTGAGCCTAATGTCTCTCAGGATGATGCTGTTAAAATAATACCTCCGCTGTCTGAGGAAGATACATCGGGACTTTCTGAGGGTGAAATCTCAGATTTGGACAGTATAATTCCTTCTGAGTCTGAGGTGGTATCCTTCAGATTTAAGCTTGAACACCTTTGTGTATTGTTAAAGGAGGTTTTAGCTACTTTTAGATTACTCCGATACCCCTGTCGTTGTCACTCCTAAGAAATCTAGTAAACTTAAGTTTCATTGATGAATCTTTCACTTCTGAGGTGCCGGAACCTGCTAGGGAGATTATCTCACAGGAATGGGAGAAACCAGGGGTGTCTTTTTTCCTGTCTCCCATTTTTAAGAAAATGTTTCCTGTCGAGGACTCCATTAAAGACTCTTGGTATACTGTACCCAAAGTTGAAGGGGCCATTTCCACTCTGGCTAAGAGAACCACTATTCCTATTGAGGATAGCTGCTCTTTTAAGGGATCCGATGGACAAGAAGCTGGAGGCTTATTTGAAAAAGATTTATGTTCATCAAGGTCTCCAATGGCAACCTGCAGTGTATATTGCCACCGTGACTAGTGCGGTATCTTATTGGTTCAATGCCTTGTCTGATTCTCTTCAAGTAGAGACTTCCTTGGATGAAATTCAAGATAAGATTAAAGCTCTTAAGTTGGCCAATTCCTTTATTGCAGATGCCATTTTACAGGTTGTTAGACTAGGAGCTAAAACTTCTAGTTTTGCTGTCCTGGCCCGCAGGGCGTTATGGTTGAAATCCTGGTCTGCAGACGTTTCCTCTAAAGTCAAGCTTCTGATGATTCCTTACAAGGACAAAACTTTGTTTGGACCCGGTTTTGCAGAAATGATCTCTGATATTACGGGTGGAAAAGAGTCTTTTTCTACCTCTAAGATAAGAATAGGCCTAAAGGACGTCAGTAATTTTCATTCCTTTCATAACTTCAGAGGAAAGCCTTCCCCCTTCTTCTTCCAAGCAGGAACAATCCAAGTCTTCTTGGAAACCCAATCAGTCTTGGAACAAGGAGAAACAATCAAAGAAACCTGCAGCTGATTCCAAATCCGCATAAAGGGTTTGCCCCCTATCCGGGATCGGATCAGGTAGGGGGCACACTTTCTCAGTTCTCTCAAGTCTGGATACGAGATGTCCCAGATCCCTGGACTGTGGACATAGTAAATTTGAATTCAAGACTTTTCCTTCCAGAGGCAGATTTCATCTCTCAAGATTATCTGCAGACCAGATAAAGAGAGAGGCGTTCTTGAAATGTATACAACATCTTTCCTCCCTGGGAGTGATAGTTCCAGTGCAACAGGGTCTCGGGTTCTACTCCAACCTATTTGTGGTTCCCAAAAAAGAGGGAACTTTCAGTCCCATTCTAGACTTGAAGTGTCTAAACAAGTTTCTCAAAGTTCTATCATTCAAGATGTAGACTATATACTTCATTCTTCCTTTAGTACAAGAGGGTCAGTTCATGATAACCATAGACCTAAAGGATGCGTATCTTCATGTTCCTATTCACAGGGACCATCACATATACCTGAGATTTGTCTTTCTGGATAAACATTTCCAGTTTGTGGCCCTTCCATTTGGTCTAGCAATGGCTCCCAGAATTTTTTCAAAGGTTCTGGGGGCTCTTTTGGCAGTGATCTGTTCTCGTGGAATTGCTGTGGCACCCTAAATGGACGACATATTGGTTCAGGCGCAATCTTTTCAACAAGCAAATTTTCAAACAGAGATATTGTTGTCTTTTATTCGTTCCCACGGATGGAATGTGAATCTGGAAAAAAGCTCACTTTCCTCTGCTACAAGAGTAGTGTTCTTAGGAACCATAATAGATTCTCTATTGATGATTTTTCTGACAGATGTCAGGAAAAACAAAATAATTTCCTCTTGCCTCTCTTCAGGCTATTGCTTATCTTTCAGTGGCTCAATGTATGGAGGTAATCGGTCTGATAGTGGCTTCCATGGACATCATTCCTTTTGCTCAATTCCATTTGAGAGCTCTCCATTGTGCATGCTCAGACAATGCTCCGTTGTGCATGCTCAGAGGAGGTTACTCAGGTTCTTCAGTGGGCAGAGACCCACAATTGCTGTCTATCTGCCATCCACATTCCAGGAGTAGACAACTGGGAAGCGGATTTTCTGAGCAGACAGACTTTTCATCCCGGGGAGTGGGAACTCTGTCCGGAGGTGTTTTCCAGCTTAGTCCTCAAATGGGGGTGCCAGAGTTAGATCTGATGGCGTTCCTTCAGAACGCCAAGCTTCCAAGGTACGGTTCAAGGTCAAGAGATCCGCATGCCGTTCTGATAGATGCTCTGGCGGTTCCTTGGGTTTTCAGGTTGGCATACATGTTTCCTCTGTTTGCTCTCCTTCCACAAGTCATTGCTCGTATCAAACAGGAGAGGGCATCGGTGATTCTAATAGCCCCTCCTGATTTATGGTCCCTTCCTTCATCTAAATCTCGTTTCTCGGAAGCTGACTGCTTGGAGATTGAACGCTTAAAGGGACAGTCTAGGCCAAAATAAACTTTCATAATTCAGATAGAGCATGTCATTTTAAACAATTTTCCAATTTACTTTTATCACCAATTTTGCTTTGTTCTCTTGGGATTCTTAGTTGAAAGCTTAACCTAGGAGGTTCATATGCTAATTTCTTAGACCTTGAAGGCCACCTCTTTTCAGAATGCATTTTAACAGGTTTTCACCACTAGAGGGTGTTAGTTCACGTATTTCATATAGATAACTTTACGTGCACGAGCAGAGTGTTATCTGGGAGCAGGCACTGATTGGCTAAACTGCAAGTCTGTCAAAATAACTGAAATAAAGGGGCAGTTTGCAGAGGCTTAGATACAAGATAATCACAGAGGGTAAAAGTATATTAATATAACTGTTGGTTATGTAAAACTGGGGAATGGGTAATAAAGGGATTATCTATCTTTTAAAACAATAACAATTCTGGTGTAGACTGTCCCTTTAATTCTGTCTAAGCATGGTTTTTCTGAGTCGGTCATTGATAACATGATTCAGGCTCGCAAGCCTGTTACTAGATAGATTTACCATAAGATATGCCATAAATATCTTGGTGTAAATCCAAGGGCTACTCTTGGCGTAGAATTCTAATTCCTAGAATTTTATCTTTTCTTCAGAAAGGCCTGGAAAAGGGATTGTCAGTCAGTGCCCTGAAGGGTCAGATTTCTGCTTTATCAGTTTTACTACATAAACATTTTGCGGATGTGCAAGATGTGCAATTTTTTTGTCAGGCCTTGATCAAAATCAGGCCTGTCTTTAAGTCTGTTGCTCCTCCTTGGAGCCTTAAAGGGACAGTCTAGTATAAATTAAACTTTCATTATTCAGATAGGACTTTTAATTTTAATAAACTTTCCAATTTACTTTTATCATCAAATTTGCTTTTTTCTCTTGGTATTCTTAGTTTAAACTAAACATAGGTAGGCTCATATGCTAATTTCTAAGCCTTTGAGAGCTGCCTCTTATCGCAGGCTTTTTAAATTCTTTTCAACACAGAGACAGAAAGTACACGTGGGCCATGTTCAGACACAGGGGGTTATTTAAGATTTAGCACAAAACAATGCTAAATTTAAGACAATAGATAATAAACAGTCAGTCATGTGATCAGGGGGCTGGAAGAAGGTTCCTAAATACAAGGTAATCACAGAGGTAAAAAGTATATTAATATAACTGTGTTGGTTCTGAAAAACTGGGGAATGGGTAATAAAGGGATTATCTATCTTTTAAAACAATAACAATTCTATGGTAGACTGTCCCTTTAAGAGTTAGTACAACACAGCACTAATTGGCTAAATGTCCCTTTAACCTTGTTCTTAAAGTTTTACAGCTGGCTCCGTTTTGAGCTGTTACACAATTTGGATGTTGTACGTGCTCTTAAAGGGGCAGTCAACACCAGAATCTTTATTGTTTAAAAAGATAGATAATCCATTTTTATTACCCATTTCCCAGTTTTGCATAATTAACACAGTTATATAAATACACTTTTTACCTCTGATTACCTTGTACCTAAGCCTCTGCAGACCTGCCCCCTTATTTTAGTTCTTTTGACAGATTTGCTTTTTAGCCAATCAGTGCTCACTCCAGGGTAACTTCACGTGCATGAGTTCAATGTTATCTATATGAAACACATGAACTAATGCCCTCTAGTGGTCAAAATGCATTCAGATTAGAGGCAGTCTTTAAGGGCTAAGTAATTAGCATATGAACCTCCAAGAAATAGCTTTCATTTAAGAATACCAAGAGAACAAAGCAAAATTGGTGATTTAAAAGTAAATTGGAAAGTTGTTTAAAATTACATTCCCTTTTTATATCATACGTTTTTTTTGGACTTGACTGTCCCTTTAAATTCTACTTAACACTTTCAGAATATTTGGGTACATTGGATAATGAATAAACACGGAGCTCGTAGGATCACTGATCTGGGTCAGGAGGGAACACAGAATGCTTAAGGGAATAAAAGCTTAGGGCCGTAATACTCCTCATCCATCAGAAAAACAGTTAGTGTGAGAGAATAACCAGTGGTAACAAATACCGAAATCAAAAAGGAAAAATGTAGATAATAAAGTAAGAGACATTATTGACTGCTCAACGGGAAGAATTAATGTTTTAATTTTGTTAAACATTTGGTTTGTTGTTAAAGTTAGAGGGGAGGGGGGGGAGGGGAGGGGATAGTTATACAAAAATAAAGGATGTTTACACCGTAAAGCATAGATTGACCATTGTTAAACTCTAAAATGCTATTGTCATGATTGATATGTTGTGATACGTACCAATAAAAAATATTTCAACCTAAATTCTACTTAAGGTGACTAAGGATTTTCGCCAGTCCTCTGCCCTCTTTGTCTGTTTCTCTGGGAAACGTAAAGGTCAGAAAGCTACTGCTACTACTCTTTCTTTTTGGTTACAAAGTATAATTCGTTTGGCTTATGAGACTGCTGGACAGCAGCCTCCTGAGAGAATTACGGCTCATTCCACAAGAGCCGTTTCCTCTTCTTGGGCTTTCAAAAATGAAGCTTCTGTGGAAAAAATTTGCAAGGCTACAACTTGGTCTTCTTTCCATACTTTTTCCAAATTTTATATTTTTGCCTCTACCGAGGCTTCTTTTGGGAGATAGGTTCTTCAAGCGGTGGTACCTTCTGTTTAGGACTGCCTGTCTTGTCCCTCCCTATTTATCAGTGTCCTTTAGCTTGGGAATTGGTTCCCAACAGTAATTACTCAAGCCGTGGACTCACCATGTCTTAGGAAAGAAAAACAAAATTTATGCTTACCTGACCTGATAAATGTATTTATTTCCGGATATGGTGAGTCCACGGCCCCACCCTTTATTTTAAGACAGTTGTTCTTTTGACTATAAACTCAGGCATCTCTACACCTTGTGTTGCTCCTTTTTCTCCGTTTCCCTTCGGTCGAATGACTAGGGGTTGTGGGTAAGGGAGTGATACTTAGCAGTTTAATTGTGGTGCTCTTTGCCTCCTCCTGCTGGCCAGGAGTGATATTCCCAACAGTAATTACTCAAGCTGTGGACTTCCATATCCGGAAATAAATAAATGTATCAGGTAAGCATAATTTTTTTTAGTATAAAATATGAATGATTTTTTTTAAATGTTAATTTGATGATAATAGGTTAAAGTGAAGGTAAACTTTGGTGAATGAAAGCTCGTTTTTTAAAAATACTATTAAAAACAGGGGCACTTTCATTCATCAAAGTTTACAAAGCAGCCGTTTTGTTAAAAAAATTACCTTTTTTTCTTCTCACTGCTACAGCAGCTTCCCCACCTAGAGATCCTCTATTCACACGTCAGCAATGACTAATCCTGCTTCCTCCAATCACAGCTTTCCCCCCAGGGTAGTCATTGCCTGAGGCCATGCTGTGATTGGAGGAAGCAGGATTAGTCATTGCTGACGTGTGAATAGAGGATCTCTATGTGGGGGAAGCTGCTCTGGCTGTGAAAAGAAAAAAAGGTAATTTTTTAAACAAAACGGCTGCTTTGTAAACTTTGATGAATGAAAGTGCCCCTGTTTTTAATAGTATTTTTAAAAAACGGGCTTTCATTAACCAAAGTTTACCTTCATATTAATCCTTTTTAAGAGAGTTTTCTTCCTGTATTTCAACTGATTAAGTTTAAACTTTTTAAAATAAGTTACTATGTGTAGGTTTTCAAATGAGTAATTGATGTTTTATTGTATCAAATGCTTAACATGAATGACACTTAGTTTAAAACTGATACTAATTCACATTACGGCTAGTGATGTTAGGAGGGGAGGCACTTAAGAAACAATATAAAACAGAGAGCATGGGTGGGCGTGTATAAGCCTCTGACAAAGCAAAGTGATCTGTGAAAACGTGCAAGGCCACACCCACTTTATGCTGTTATGCAGGGTTTTTAAAATGTACACTGTTGTTGGGAATTCTTTAAGTGATTTGTAAAGTTTAATGATTTAAAGCCCAGTATCTAAAAATAATCTTAAAAACAGGGGGCACTTTAAAAAATTAAACTTTACAAAGACGCTTCTTTTTTTTTTTTTTTAAATACCATTTAGTTATGGTAAACATAGCGCTGATTCTCCGCTTGCATCTCCTTCTTTATTTTGCATATTGATGAGGAATCTGGCTTCCTACAATCCTTGCGTGCCCCATGAGCTGGATGCCAAAGGGGGCACGCAACGATTGGGGGAAGCTGGATTCGCCCTTGTTTTTAAGATTATTTTTTCAGATACTGGACTTTATATCATTAAACTTAAAGTGAATGTAAATTTTGATGATAAAGTGCCCGGTTTTAAAAAATTTGATTAAGAAACAGGGGCACTTTAAAAGGTTACTAACTTTTTTTTTTCTTTTTTAGCCAAAATGGAACCCACATTTCAACACAAATATATAAACAATAAATAACTGACCTATTTTGATTCTGAAACAAAGCTGCATAACGGCATTAAAACAAGTTTATCATTTGATGATGACGACACGTAATCCAGCCCCTCCAATATGTCCTATCAGATCTCTATTTTGTGCATATCATTAAAAGCCGATTTCGGCACATTGCGCATGAGCCCTTTAATTTTTCAAATAACGCATGCGTGTTTGCTCTGGGTGAAGCCGAAATTACACATATAGTAATCAGAGTCATGCTTGCGCATTGGTTATCAAGAGAGTGACATAGTCAATGATGGTTTGCGCTATCTTGCGCATGCGCATCACGGGCAACCGCCGCCATCTTCCAACTAGGGTGGTCAACCCTGATTAGACAACGCTGAAAGCTACCAATGGAGTGGGTTTGGAAAAAGTTAAAAATTCAGAGACACTTTGCTGCAAAACAGTTAGTATTTGGAACAGATAGGGGGCATTGTAAAGGACTTTATTTTTGTACGTTTTTTTGCATTGGTCAATAGTTATTTTCTGACTTCAGTGTCCCTTTAATTCATCAAAATGTACGTTTTACTCGTGTTGTGAAAATACTTACCTTTTAATCTTGACAGCCGCTCCAGCTTCCCCCGGTCGTCGCAAGCCTCTTTCTACGTCAAAAATGACGGATCGGTCCTCCTCCAATCACGGCTTCCCCCCCCGGGGGAATCAGTGTCTTATTCAACGCCATGATTGTAGGAAGCCGGATTCCTCATTTTAGACCCAGGAAGAGGCTTTGCGATGGGTGAAGGAAGCGATGCAGCGGCTGTGAAGATTTAAAGGCAAGTATTTTCACATACAAGTGAAATGTAAATTTTGATAAATTAAAGTGCCCCTGTTTTTAATCTAAATTTTAAAAACCGTGCACTCTATCATCAAAATTTGCATTCACTTTAACAATCACTTCAACATCACACATTCCTAAGGATATAGAAACCTGGATTGCGGACATTATAACTGCTCATCCACTATACAGCAGGTGTTTCAAATCCATTTATCCAAGTGACTGACTCCCGACCTTACGTTACTTGCTGTTAAAGACACCGGGACTTGTACACGTTTGATGCACTTAACATACCTCACACGTTTTGCTTTTATTCTAATAGTTTATTAAAGGTACTATACTATGTGGAGCACTTTGTGCGCTGCTTTTATCTCTTTTAGAGATATATATATATATTATATATAATCTGCTCAGTATTTTGAGGTCTGTTTGTCAGATATTTTGAATTCCTGCATGTAGCTATTTAAAAATAAAATTAAAAAAAATGTAGCCTGACCCAAAGTCGAAATGGGTGAAAAGTTTTCCTTGAAATATGCCAAGGAGGTAGTTTTATTCTCTTGCAGTATTTGCAGGATATTTTGTATTTGTGTTTTAAACCTTCTCTGTGTGTAAAATGTTTCAGCCATGTATGTATGGGTATAATAAATACATAATAGATGTGTGCATTCAGAAGTTTGATACCTCAGAATGCTGAAGAAGGTGGTCCTTATTGCCGTTCGGCTTTTATCGGAGCGGAATTTATAATTGTGAAACAGCAACACACTGAAATCTTAGCAAATCCAGCTTTTAGTGTGTTGCTGTTTCACAAGTATAAATTTGGTTCCGATAATAGCTGAACAGCACGAAGGGCGGCCGACTTCCACATTTGTAGGTATTTGAAACCTCTGAATGAGCACGTCTAATATATAATATATACATTGCTTGAAATGTCCACTAGTCCTAGACTGGTAATAAATTTATGGCTAGTATTTTTTTTTCTCTGGCAAGTCAAACATAAAGATAAGTTTAAATTCCTGTTTATACATAATGCAAATAAATATAAAACACTGTGGGACAGATTACAAGTGGAGTGGTATTTTAATGCTCCCGCTTGCACGCTATCTCCGCTTGTCGGGTAGCGCTCGTATTACATGTTGACAAGTAAAAAGTTTTCGCTTGCGCACTAACCCGATGCTCGTAAAAAGCCAAACTTTGAATATTGTGTTAATTTATTTCCCTATAGAAGTAAATTCTCGCACGCAAAACCGATCGCGTATTCTTAAGTGCACTAACCAGGCATGAAAATATGAATATTTCACATTCCAATGTTCTTCACATAGCAGAATATGTTCTATTTATTCATAAATACATATTTCTACAGTTATCTGATGTTTTTTTGCTTAAATGTGTATATATATGTATATATATAAAAACAAAAATACACAGGTAAATACTTATGTACACACATATAAATACATATTTAGACGTGTATGTATCTGTTAAAGCCCTTTGTCTGTCTTTTTTTTTCTCTCATAGCTGAGACCTCATATCTTTGAGCCCTTATAACTTTTTTATGCAATATTTTTTTTTTTTTTTTTTTAAGAAATGTTATAGATAGTGTTATTTTAAGTGTAACTACTTTTTAATGCATTTTTTATGTGTTTTGCGAAACGGTTAACTAGAGCTCTGAGGACGCGATAATCATAATGTAAATCATGATTGTGCTCACACGTTCGCGTTTACTTTCAACTTCTACTCGTGCGTAACTGTTAGCGCGCCACTCGTAATCTGGCTCTGTGTGTTCAGATCCTATCTATAGAACTGATTGGTCTAAACTGGCTGTAATATATGTGAGTGTGAAGGTCATCTGAAGTCTCATGAAGTTATTAATAGAAGTTCTGTCATCAGCTTAGAAAAGGAGCTGCAGATTATTTGCTGCTTTATTTTTATCTTGTGTTGTGTCCATCTGTTGTTTTTATATTTTATACAGGGTGACTAGGCTCCATACTACAGTTTTTAGCAATGTTTGTCATGCAAAACAGATGTGGATATAAGCTAGGGGGTACTATTTAATTTCATTTTTAATTTGTTTTTATAAAATGTGCACCCCCTTATTATATCTGTGTCCTTACGAAATAGCACTTGCATCCACATTCCTGATCTACAACATTTGAAAATTTGCAGAGCTGGTAACAAATACTATATCTGGTTAAGGATTATACCCAGTTTCTTTCCTAAGACATGGAGAGTCCATGATGTCATTCCAATTACTAGTGGGATATTCAACTCCTGGCCAGTAGGAGAAGGCAAAGAGCATCCCAGCAAAGCTGTTAAGTGTAACTTCCCTTACCCATAATCCCCAGTCATTCGCTTTGCCTCTGTCAATGGAGGATGTGCGAAGTTGGTATCTGAAGATATGTAATCCTTTTATCAGTCTTTTTCCCTACAAGCAAGGATTGGGATCTAGCTGTCTCCATGTCAATCTCTTCAGTAGGAGTAGTGGTGGCTTTTAAGCAGTTAAAAGGCGGCGAGGTAGTCTTTGCTTTACTTTAATTTACATTTTGCTACCCCTTTGCAGAAAGCCAGAATTAGTTACCCATGACAGGGAGCGAAGTGCCTGTCACATTTAAATAGCAGCATCTGGATCTCAGGTAAGTGCCTTATCCTTCTAGGTATTGAAGGACAGCAACACTTAAGGGTTTTAATCCTCATTATGATCCAAATTAGGACATATATCCTTTATAAGAAGAATTCTTAGGACATACGTTTCCTTATAAATTAAGGATACTTTATTTGGAACAAATATAGTTTTGGTTTATATGTGAGACGTTATTTGGCTAGAGGGACTTATATCTTTATTGAGAGATAAAGGTCAGAAGGATAGTGTGTTTCATTACCGGAATACAGGACACATTGTTTTGTGTAATCTGACATGTTTTGGGAAGACTTATTTTTATTTAACTGTAAATTTGTGAGCAGTTTAATTTTCAGGCTCTTTCTAGTGGCGCCTGCACTCACGTGACGCCTGCACTTCCGGTATTCCGGAACGGAGTTTAATGAGCCTTCATTACGCTGAGGTGTATAGCATTGCAGGGCTCTGTCGGATGCTAAGTTTTATTATACTTTTCATCAACGGATCGGGTTTTTTTAGTGCAAGAAGGAGAAGATTCTTACAGAAAGGTCTCGTTTTCCTCTGTCTGTCTAGTGGGGTGTCAATTCCTGTCCGGTAGGAACTTCAGGCAATCTGAAAGGTTGCTTTGAAGGATTCTTTATTGTTCTCAAAAATTACAAATTTCTAATAAATTGTCAGTTTTTATTCTGTTCAATTTTCTTACTGTTGAATTCTGTAAAATGGATTCAGAGTTAGATCAATCTATGTCTGTTGATAAATGCTTACTATGTTTAGAGGCTCAAATTGTTTTGCCAATGCAGTTTTGTTCCTCATGTTTGTCCAAAACGTTAAAATTTAAAGAAAAATTACTCTCTTCTGAGCCAAATGTCTCTCAGGATAATGCTGTGCGTGATATACCTCAGCTTTCTCCTCAAACGCCCCAAGCCTTGATGGGTTCCGATACTGTTCCTTCTGTGTCCTCTCAACCTCCTAGGGGTGTTTATTTACCTTGGGATTTGGCCGCTCAGATTACCTCTGCAGTAACAGCTGCTTTGTCAACTTTCCCTTCTTCGGGTAAATGTAAGAGAAAATCTAAACATTTGACCGCTAGTAAGGTTTCTGACCCCTCTAAATCTGCGCTGGTTAACCTTTCTCAATTGTCTGATGAGGGAAATACTTCAGTAACTTCTGAATGTAAAATTTCAGACTCTGACTCCTTGGCGGTGAAATCTTCAGAATCTGAAGAGGTTAATTTTAGATTTAAGCTTGAACATCTTTGGTTACTTCTGAAGGAGGTTCTAGCTACTTTGGACGACTCTGAACCTTCGGTTGCTAATAAGTAAGTGAATCTTCGGGGGTTAGTGTTAGAATTTTTTTAAGGGTGTATTGGGTGGGTTTATTTTTTAGATTAAGGACTTTGGGCCGCAATAGAGCTAAATGCCCTTTTAAGGGCAATGCCCATACAAATGCCCTTTTCAGGGCAATGGGGAGCTTAGGTTTTTTTTAGTTAGTATTTTATTTGGGGGGGTTGGTTGTGTGGGTGGTGGGTTTTACTGTTGGGGGGGTGTTTGTATTTTTTTTTTTACAGGAAAAAGAGCTGATTTCTTTGGGGCAATTCCCAGCAAAAGGCTCTTTTAAGGGCTATTAGATTCGGTGTAATTAGTTCAAAGATCTGTAATTTGTTTTTTATTTTCTGTAATTTAGTGGTTTTTTTTTTGTGATTTAGCTAATTTATTTAATTGTATTTAATGTAGGGAATTTATTTAATTATAGTGTAGTGTTAGGTGTTATTGTAACTTAGCTTAGGTTTTATTTTACAGGTACATTTGTATTTATTTTAGCTAGGTAGTTAGTAAATAGTTATTAACTATTTAATAACTATTCTACCTAGTTAAAATAAATACAAACTTGCCTGTAAAATAAAATAAACCCTACGATAGATACAATATAACTATTAGTTATATTGTAGCTAGCTTAGGGTTTATTTTACAGGTAAGTATTTAGTTTTAATAGGAATAATTTAGTTAATGATAGTAATTTTATTTAGATTTATTTTAATTATATTTAAGTTAGGGGGTGTTAGGGTTAGGGTTAGACTTAGGTGTTAATAAATATAATGTAGGTTGCAGCGATGTTAGGGGCAGCAGATTAGGGGTTAATAAATATAATGTAGTTTGCGGCGATGTTAGGGGCGGCAGATTAGGGGTTAAAATATTTAACTAGTGTTTGCGAGGCGGGAGTGCGGCAGTTTAGGGGTTAATATATTTATTATAGTGGCGGCGATATACGGAGCGGCAGATCAGGGGTTAAATATTTTATTTTAGTGTTTGCGATGCAGGAGGGCCTCGGTTTAGGGGTTAATAAGTAGTTTATGGGTGTTAGTGTACTTTTTAGCACTTTAGTTATGAGTTTTATGCTACAGCGTTGTAGTGTAAAACTCATAACTACTGACTTTAGAATGCATTACGGATCTTGGAGGTAGAGGGTGTACCGCTCACTTTTTGGCCTCCCAGGACAGACTCGTAATACCGGCGCTATTGAAGTCCCATAGAAAAAAGGGTTGACGAGGTTTACGTAAGCCGGTTTGCGGTAAGGCCAAAAAAGTGTGCGGGGCCCCTAAACCTGCAAGACTCGTAATATCAGCGGTATAAAAAAGCAGCGGTAGGACCTGTTAACGCTGCTTTTTTTACCTTAACGCACAACTCGTAATCTAGCCGTTGATATTTTTGCTTCGGCTGAGGCTTCTTTTGGGAGAAAGAGTCTTCAAGCGGTGGTGCCTTCTGTTTTGGTCCTCCTGCCTTTTTTTTTTTTTTTTTTCTCCCTCCCTGTTCATTGCGTGTCCTCTAGCTTGGGTATTGTTTCCCACTAGTAATTGGAATGACGTCCTGGACTCTCCATGTCTTAGGAAAGAAAACAAAATGTATGCTTACCTGATAAATTTATTTATTTCCGGACATGGAGAGTTCACGACCCGCCCTCTTTTTTTTTTTTTTTTAATTATAATTCTGCAGGTTTTTTTTTGAGGAAACCTCAGGCACTTTTTTCACCCTTGTGTTTCTTCTTTTTCTATTTTCTTTCAGCTGAATGACTGGGGATAATGGGTAAGGGAATTTACACTTAGCAGCTTTGCTGGGGTGCTCTTTGCCTCCTCTTGCTGGCCAGGAGTTGAATATCCCACTAGTAATTGGAATGACGTTGTGGACTCTCCATGTCCGGAAAGAAAGAAATTTATCAGGTAATCATACATTTTGATTCTTCCCTTCTATCCTTGTGACTGGCGATTGTGGTTTTTTTTTTGTTTTTTGTTTTTTTAAAGACAATTCCTAAAATTTTAAACTTTTTAACATTTTCGTTAAGTCCTGTTTGTGCTCTTTGCCTTCTCCAGTGATGTATTTCATGTCTTGGACCTCATGAAGATGGATATGGTCAATTATACTATCCAAAACATCAGACCTCAGCTTCAGCGCCAGTTAGTGGAGTATGAAAGAGTAAAGTTTCAGGAAGTTCTTGACAAATCACCAGGTAAGTAAGTGTATTGGTGTTCTTGTTTATTCTTTTATTCTTTGTACTTTCGGAAAGTACAGAAAATCTACTATTTACATACTATCCTTTTGGCTTATACTTAAAGTTTGTTGGAGATGACATATCTTACATAACATGTAAGCCTGTTACCTGTAACTTTAAGATTTTTCCTACAGTTTTGTTTAAAGGGATAGTGCAGTTCATTGTGTGTAGTGCATAACTATGTCTATGTATTTCACCCTCACAATGGGACTAAACACATAGATAAAGCCCCACTCAGGAGCTGCAGATAACTGCTGGACCTGAGCAGGAAACAGCTTGAGAGTTAGTTAGCAGTGGTAGTCACACTACGCTGCCAGTTACTGGCTGTGGAGCTGCAGTGCTTGAAGCTCGAAAGTGGGACTTCAACTATGTGCTGAGGCTTTGGTGGTGGTTAAAAACCTAGAGTTCCACACTTAGTAGTTCAAAAAGTGCATACAAATTAGCGCATGTAATATTTGCCCTACAATATTTCTTTAAAACAGTATTGTTATATTCATATTTCTCTTGTAAGGTGTATCCAGTCCACGGATCATCCATTACTTGTGGGATATTCTCATTCCCAACAGGAAGTTGCAAGAGGACGCCCACAGCAGAGCTGTCTATATAGCTCCTCCCCTAACTGCCATATCCAGTCATTCTCTTGCAACTCTCAACAAACATGGAGGTAGTAAGAGAGAAGTTGTGAAATGTAGCTGTTATTTTGCTTCAATCAAAAGTTTATTATTTTTAAATGGTACCGGAGTTGTACTATTTTGTCCCAGGCAGAAAATAGAAGAAGAATCTGCCTGTGATTTCTATGATCTTAGCAGGTTGTAACTAAGATCCATTGCTGTTCTCACACATGACTGAAGAGAGAGATAACTTCAGCAGGGGAATGGCGTGCAGGTTATCCTGCTATGAGGTATGTGCAGTTAAGATTTTTCTAGAAGATGTGAATGCTAGAAAATGCTGCTGATGCCAAATTTATGTAAGGTAAGCCTGAATACAGTGATTTAATAACGACTGGTATCATGCTTACTTTCTGAGGTAATACTCTTTTATATTTACAATATAAAACGTTTGCTGGCATGTTTAAACTTTTTATATATACTTTGGTGATAAAACTTTATTGGGGCCTAGTTTTTTCCACATGGCTGGCTTAAATTTGCCTAGAAACAGTTTCCTGAGGCTTTCCACTGTGTTACTAGGCCCACAGCAAGGCTGTGGCAGTTTGGTGTAACTGTTAAAAAAACGTTTTTTTGATCCGTTTTTTGAACTAAGGGGTTAATCATCCATTTGCAAGTGGGTGCAATGCTCTGTTAGCTTATTATACACATTGTAAAAATTTCGTTTGATTTACTGCCTTTTTTCACTGTTTTTCAAATTCTGACAAAATTTGTTTCTCTTAAAGGCACAGTACCGTTTTTTTATATTTGCTTGTTAACTTGATTTAAAGTGTTTTCCAAGCTTGCTAGTCTGTACAAACATGTCTGACATAGAGGAAACTCCTTGTTCATTATGTTTAAAAGCCATGGTGGAACCCCCTCTTAGAATGTGTACCAAATGTACTGATTTCACTTAAGGCAATAAAGATCATATTCTGTCTTTAAAAAATGTATCACCAGAGGAATCTGACGAGGGGGAAGTTATGCCGACTAACTCTCCCCACGTCTCAGATCCTTTGACTTTCGCTCAAGGGACTAACGCTCAAATGGCGCCAAATACATCTAGGGCGCCCATAGCGTTTACTTTACAAGACATGGCGGCAGTCATGGATAATACACTGTCAGCGGTATTAGCCAGACTACCTGAATTTAGAGGAAAGCGAGATAGCTCTGGAGTTAGACGAAATACAGAGCATACTGACGCTTTAAGAGCTATGTCTGATACTGCCTCACAATATGCAGAAGCTGAAGAAGGAGAGCTTCTTTCTGTGGGTGATGTTTCTGACTCAGGGAAGATGATGCAACCTGATTCTGATATCTCTAAATTTAAATTTAAGCTTGAACACCTCCGCGTGTTACTCAGGGAGGTTTTAGCTGCTCTGAGTGACTGTGATACAATTGCAGTGCCAGAGAAATTGTGTAGACTGGATAAATACTATGCAGTACCGGTGTGCACTGATGTTTTTCCAATACCTAAAAGGTTTACAGAAATTATTACTAAGGAATGGGATAGACCTGGTGTGCCATTCTCTCCCCCTCCTATTTTTAGAAAAATGTTTACAATAGACGCCACCACACGGGACTTATGGCAGACAGTTCCTAAGGTGGAGGGAGCAGTTTCTACCTTAAGAAAATGTTTATTCAACAAGATTTTATCCTACAGCCCCTTGCATGCATTGCTCCTGTCACTGCTGCTGCGGCGTTCTGGTTTGAGTCTCTGGAAGAGGCTTTACAGGTAGCGACTCCATTGGATGACATACTTGACAAGCTAAGAGCACTTAAGCTAGCCAATTCTTTTGTTTCTGATGCCATTGTTCATTTGACTAAACTAACGGCTAAGAATTCTGGTTTTGCTATCCAGGCGCGCAGAGCGCTATGGCTTAAATCATGGTCAGCTGACGTTACTTCAAAGTCTAAGCTGCTTAACATTCCCTTCAAGGGGCAGACCCTATTCGGGCCTGGTTTGAAGGAGATTTTTGCTGATATCACTGGAGGAAAAGGTCATGCCCTTCCTCAGGATAGGTCCAAATCAAGGGCCAAACAGTCTAATTTTCGTGCCTTTCGAAACTTCAAGGCAAGTGCGGCATCAACTTCCTCTAATGCAAAACAAGAGGGAACTTTTGCTCAGTCCAAGACGGTTTGGAGACCTAACCAGACCTGGAACAAGGGTAAGCAGGCCAAAAAGCCTGCTGCTGCCTCTAAGACAGCATGAAGGAACGGCCCCCTATCCGGTAACGGATATAGTAGGGGGCAGACTTTCACTCTTCGCCCAGGCGTGGGCAAGAGATGTCCAGGATCCCTGGGCGCTGGAAATTATATCCCAGGGATATTTTCTGGACTTCAAGGCTTCCCCCCCAAAAGGGAGATTTCACCTTTCACAATTATCTGCAAACCAGATAAAGAGAGAGGCATTCTTACACTGTGTACAAGACCTCCTAGTTATGGGAGTGATCCATCCAGTTCCAAAGGAGGAACAGGGACAGGGATTTTACTCAAATCTGTTTGTAGTTCCCAAAAAAGAGGGAACCTTCAGACCAATTTTGGATCTAAAGATCTTAAACAAATTCCTCAGAGTTCCATCATTCAAGATGGAGACTATTCGTACCATCCTACCTATGATCCAGGAGGGTCAATACATGACTACAGTGGATTTAAAGGATGCTTATCTTCACATTCCGATACACAAAGATCATCATCGGTTTCTCAGGTTTGCCTTCCTAGACAGGCATTACCAGTTTGTAGCTCTTCCCTTTGGGTTAGCTACAGCCCCAAGAATTTTTACGAAGGTTCTGGGGTCGCTTCTGGCGGTCCAAAGGCCGCGGGGCATAGCAGTGGCCCCTTATTTAGACGACATCCTGATTCAGGCGTCAAACTTCCAAATTGCCAAGTCTCATACGGACATAGTGTTGGCATTTCTGAGGTCGCATGGGTGGAAGGTGAACGAGGAAAAGAGTTCTCTATCTCCTCTCACAAGGGTTTCCTTCCTAGGGACTCTGATAGATTCTGTAGAAATGAAAATTTACCTGACGGAGTCCAGGTTATCAAAACTTCTAAATTCCTGCCGTGTTCTTTATTCCATTCCTCGCCCTTCGGTGGCTCAGTGCATGGAAGTAATCGGCTTAATGGTAGCGGCAATGGACATAGTGCCGTTTGCACGTCTACATCTCAGACCGCTTCAACTCTGCATGCTCAGTCAGTGGAATGGGGATTACACAGATTTGTCCCCTCTACTAAATCTGGATCAAGAGACCAGGGATTCTCTTCTCTGGTGGCTATCTCGGGTCCATCTGTCCAAAGGTATGACCTTTCGCAGGCCATATTAGACAATTGTAACGACAGATGTCAGCCTTCTGGGTTGGGGTGCAGTCTGGAACTCCCTGAAGGCTCAGGGATCGTGGACTCAGGAGGAGTCACTCCTTCCAATAAACATTCTGGAACTAAGAGCGATATTCAATGCTCTTCAGGCTTGGCCTCAGCTAGCGACAATGAGGTTCATAAAATTTCAGTCGGACAACATCACGACTGTGGCTTACATCAACCATCAAGGGGGAACAAGGAATTCCCTAGCGATGTTAGAAGTCTCAAAGATAATTCGCTGGGCAGAGATTCACTCTTGCCACCTATCAGCTATCCATATCCCAGGTGTAGAGAACTGGGAGGCGGATTTTCTAAGTCGACAGACTTTTCATCCGGGGGAGTGGGAACTCCATCCGGAGGTGTTTGAACAATTGGTTCATCGTTGGGGCAAACCAGAACTGGATCTCATGGCGTCTCGCCAGAACGCCAAGCTTCCTTGTTACGGATCCAGGTCCAGGAACCCCAAGGCAACGCTGATAGATGCTCTAGCAGCGCTTTGGTCCTTCAACCTGGCTTATGTGTTTCCACCGTTTCCTCTGCTCCCTCGTCTGATTGCCAAGATCAAGCAGGAGAGAGCATCAGTGATCTTGATAGTGCCTGCGTGGCCACGCAGGACTTGGTATGCAGATCTAGTGGACATGTCATCTTTTCCACCATGGACTCTGCCGCTGAGACAGGACCTTCTACTTCAAAGTCCTTTGAACCATCCAAATCTAATTTCTCTGAGGCTGACTGCCTGGAGATTGAACACTTGATTTTATCAAAGCGTGGTTTCTCAGAGTCAGTCATTGATACCTTAATTCAGGCATGAAAGCCTGTCACCAGGAAAATCTATCATAAGATATGGCGTAAATATCTTTATTGGTGTGAATCCAAGGGCTACTCATGGAGTAAGGTTAGGATTCCCAGGATATTATCTTTTCTCCAAGAAGGATTGGAGAAAGGATTGTCAGCTAGTTCCTTAAAGGGACAGATTTCTGCGCTATCTATTCTTTTGCACAAGCGTCTGGCGGATGTCCCAGACGTTTAGGCATTTTGTCAGGCTTTAGTTAGAATCAAGCCTGTGTTTAAACCTGTTGCTCCACCTTGGAGCTTAAATTTGGTTCTTAAAGTTCTTCAGGGCGTTCCGTTTGAACCTCTTCATTCCATAGATATCAAACTTTTATCTTGGAAAGTTCTTTTTTTGGTAGCTATTTCCTCGGCTCGTAGAGTTTCCGAGTTATCTGCCTTACAATGTGATTCTCCTTATATGATCTTCCATGCAGATAAGGTAGTTCTGCGTACCAAACCTGGGTTTTTACCTAAGGTGGTATCTAATAAGAATATTACTCAAGAGATTGTTGTTCCATCCTTGTGTCCTAATCCTTCTTCAAAGAAGGAACGTCTATTACACAATCTGGACGTGGTTCGTGCTTTAAAGTTTTACTTACAAGCTACTAAAGATTTTCGTCAAACATCTGCTTTGTTTGTTGTCTACTCTGGACAAAGGAGAGGTCAAAAGGCTTCGGCAACCTCTCTTTCTTTTTGGCTAAGAAGCATAATCCGCTTAGCCTATGAGACTGCTGGCCAGCAGCCTCCATAAAGGATTACAGCTCATTCTACTAGAGCTGTGGCTTCCACATGGGCCTTTAAAAATGAGGCTTCTGTTGAACAGATTTGCAAGGCGGCGACTTGGTCTTCGCTTAATACTTTTTCAAAATTCTACAAATTTGATACTTTTGCTTCTTCTGAGGCTATTTTTGAGAGAAAGGTTTTACAGGCAGTGGTACCTTCCGTTTAATTACCTGCCTTGTCCCTCCCTTCATCCGTGTACTTTAGCTTTGGTATTGGTATCCCACAAGTAATGGATGATCCGTGGACTGGATACACCTTACAAGAGAAAACATAATTTATGCTTACCTGATAAATTTATTTCTCTTGTGGTGTATCCAGTCCACGGCCCGCCCTGTCATTTTAAGGCAGGTATTTTTTAATTTTAAACTACAGTCACCACTGCACCCTATGGTTTCTCCTTTCTCTGTTTGTTTTCGGTCGAATGACTGGATATGGCAGTTAGGGGAGGAGCTATATAGACAGCTCTGCTGTGGGTGTCCTCTTGCAACTTCCTGTTGGGAATGAGAATATCCCACAAGTAATGGATGATCCGTGGACTGGATACACCACAAGAGAAATAAATTTATCAGGTAAGCATAAATTATGTTTTTTGTAATACACACATTTCTTTACTTTCAGATGCCCTCTCTCAAACATCTGAGTGGATTAAAGAATCTCTTGACAATGCCTTAGAAGCGAGATCTCATGAAAATTCCACCTGTGCAAATGGTGCATCAATGGACAATCTGAGTCCTACATCGGTGCTAAATAATGGTTTTCTGAAGCTTCTTCAAATGGATTATCAAAAAGTTTTGCCAGAGGTAAATTCACAGCATACATAATTAAGGAGAATGTCTTTTGCTTTTTTGAATATTTTTAAATGGGTTATAAAGCTTGTAACTTTTTGTAAATTATTTATTAAAGTCATCCTGCTGTAAAAGTTTATTTCAGGAACAAATCAGGCTTGAGACGCCAAAATCTGGAGTTTAAAATGTACATGTTTTTATTGGTAAAGTTGTGTTTAAACTAAACGAAGGTATACATCTTTTTCTGATATTCTTTTCTTCTACTAGATACGACGAGTCCACGGATTCATCCTTACTTGTGGGATATTATCCTCCTGCTAACAGGAAGTGGCAAAGAGCACCACAGCAGAGCTATCTATATAGCTCCTCCCTTCTCTCCACCCCCAGTCATTCTCTTTAGTAATAGGAAGAGGTAAAGTGAAAGAGGTGATAAAATGATAGTTTTTATTTTCTTCAAGCAAGACTTTTTTATTTTAAATGGTACCGGTGAGTGCTATTTTTCCTCAGGCAGCAGATGGAAGAAGATTTCTGCCTGGAGGTTGATGATCTTAGCAGTTGTCACTAAGATCCAGAGGAGTTCCCACAGAATGGCTGAGGAGTACTTGAGAAGTACTCCTCAGCCAGTGTGGGGAACGTTTTTCATGCTACAAGCATTGAGGTATGTTCAGTAATTTTTTTCTGGAGAGACTGTGGTATTTCAGAACTGGCTGACATAGTTCCCATGAGGGAAGAGGTAAGCAGTAATCCTACATGTATGAAATTGGTATTACTGGGACCTGTATGTTATGGGCTAAAAATACAAGCATGTTTGACACTGGTAACATAACGTTTTGAGAGGAAACAGTTTTATGTTTAAGGGCAATATGACTTTTTTATGAGGAAACGTTTTTTATTGTTGATGGCACTGGAGGGTTTCACATGGCTTATAGTGTTATTGGAGAATACAGAAAACCCCACATGGCTAGTTCCTATACCGCTTTACAGCGGTTTTTACTAGGCAGAGATACATCGTATTGGATGGGCGGGGCCTAATTTCGCGCCTCAGTTGCGAAGTTGATTTTCAGATGCAGGCAGCAAGCTCCAGCTCTGGTGGGCCTAAGCTGAAGACATAGCCTAACAAAGTGATAGTGAGGTTTCTCAGACCACTGAGGGCAGGTAGGCGCCACAGCAAAGCTGTGGCGAGGTGCAGGGGTTGCTTTTCTATTTCTTTCATGTAATTAGCAAGAGTCCATGAGCTAGTGACGTATGGGATATACATTCCTACCAGGAGGGGCAAAGTTTCCCAAACCTTAAAATGCCTATAAATACACCCCTCACCACACCCACAAATCAGTTTTACAAACTTTGCCTCCAAGGGAGGTGGTGAAGTAAGTTTGTGCTAGATTCTACGTTGATATGCGCTCCGCAGCAAGTTGGAGCCCGGTTTTCCTCTCAGTGTGCAGTGAATGTCAGAGGGATGTGAGGAGAGTATTGCCTATTGAATGCAGTGATCTCCTTCTACGGGGTCTATTTCATAAGGTTCTCTGTTATCGGTCGTAGAGATTCATCTCTTACCTCCCTTTTCAGATCGACGATATACTCTTATATTTACCATTTCCTCTACTGATTCTCGTTTCAGTACTGGTTTGGCTTTCTACAAACATGTAGATGAGTGTCCTGGGGTAAGTAAGTCTTATTTTCTGTGACACTCTAAGCTATGGTTGGGCACTTTATTTATAAAGTTCTAAATATATGTATTCAAACATTTATTTGCCTTGACTCAGAATGTTCAACTTTCCTTATTTCCAGACAGTCAGTTTCATATTTGGGATTATGCTTTAATTATCATATTTTTTCTTACCTCAAAAATTTGACTTTTTTCCCTGTGGGCTGTTAGGCTCGCGGGGGCTGAAAATGCTTCATTTTATTGCGTCATTCTTGGCGCGGACTTTTTTGGCGCAAAAATTCTTTTCCGTTTCCGGCGTCATACGTGTCGCCGGAAGTTGCGTCATTTTTGACGTTATTTTGCGCCAAAAATGTCGGCGTTCCGGATGTGGCGTCATTTTTGGCGCCAAAAGCATTTAGGCGCCAAATAATGTGGGCGTCTTATTTGGCGCCAAAAAATATGGGCGTCGCTTTTGTCTCCACATTATTTCAGTCTCATTTTTCATTTGCTTCTGGTTGCTAGAAGCTTGATGTTTGGCATTTTTTTCCCATTCCTGAAACTGTCTTATAAGGAATTTGATCTATTTTGCTTTATATGTTGTTTTTTCTCTTACATATTGCAAGATGTCTCACGTTGCATCTGAGCCAGAAGATACTACAGGAAAACCTCTGCCTGCTGGATCTACCAAAGCTAAGTGTATCTGCTGTAAACTTTTGGTAGCTATTCCTCCAGCTGTTGTTTGTATTAAATGTCATGACAAACTTGTTAATGCAGATAATATTTCCTTTAGTGATGTACCATTGCCTGTTGCAGTTCCCTCAACATCTAAGGTGCAGAATGTTCCTGATAACATAAGAGATTTTGTTTCTGAATCCATAAAGAAGGCTTTGTCTGTTATTTCTCCTTCTAGTAAACGTAAAAAGTCTTTTAAATCTTCTCTCTCTACAGATGAATTTTTAAATGAACACCATCATTCTGATTCTTTGGACTCTTCTGGTTCAGAGGATTCTGTCTCAGAGATTGATGCTGATAAATCTTCATATTTATTTAAGATGGAATTTATTCGCTCTTTGCTTAAAGAAGTACTAATTGCTTTAGAAATAGAGGATTCTAGTCCTCTTGATACTAATTCTATACGTTTGGATAAGGTTTTTAAAGCTCCTGCGGTTATTCCAGAAGTCTTTCCTGTTCCTAATGCTATTTCTGCAGTAATTGCTAAGGAATGGGATAGATTGGGTAATTCATTTACTCCTTCTAAACGTTTTAAGCAATTATATCCTGTTCCTCCTGACAGGTTAGAATTTTGGGACAAAATCCCTAAAGTTGATGGGGCTATTTCTACCCTTGCTAAACGTACTACCATTCCTACATCAGATGGTACCTCGTTTAAGGACCCTTTAGATAGAAAAATTGAATCTTTTCTAAGAAAAGCTTATCTATGTTCAGGTAATCTTCTTAGACCTGCTATATCATTGGCTGATGTTGCTGCAGCTTCAACTTTTTGGTTGGAAACTCTAGCGCAACAAGTAACAAATCGTGATTCTCATGATATTATTATTCTTCTCCAGCATGCTAATAATTTCATCTGTGATGCCATTTTTGATATTATTAGAGTTGATGTTAGATTTATGTCTCTGGCTATCTTAGCCAGAAGAGCTTTATGGCTTAAGACTTGGAATGCTGATATGGCTTCTAAATCAACTCTACTTTCCATTTCTTTCCAGGGAAACAAATTATTTGGTTCTCAGTTGGATTTTATTATTTCAACTGTTACTGGTGGGAAAGGAACTTTTTTACCACAGGATAAAAAGTCTAAAGGTAAAAACAGGGCTAACAATCGTTTTCGTTCCTTTCGTTTCAACAAAGAACAAAAGCCTGATCCTTCGTCCTCAGGAGCAGTTTCAGTTTGGAAACCATCTCCAGTCTGGAATAAATCCAAGCCTGCTAGAAAGGCAAAGCCTGCTTCTAAGTTCACATGAAGGTACGGCCCTCATTCCAGTTCAGCTGGTAGGGGGCAGGTTACGTTTTTTCAAAGAAATTTGTATCAATTCTGTTCACAATCTTTGGATTCAGAACATTGTTTCAGAAGGGTACAGAATTGGTTTCAAGATGAGACCTCCTGCAAAGAGATTTTTTCTTTCCCATGTCCCAGTAAATCCAGTGAAAGCTCAAGCATTTCTGAATTGTGTTTCAGATCTAGAGTTGGCTGGAGTAATTATGCCAGTTCCAGTTCCGGAACAGGGGATGGGGTTTTATTCAAATCTCTTCATTGTACCAAAGAAGGAGAATTCCTTCAGACCAGTTCTGGATCTAAAATTATTGAATCGTTATGTAAGGATACCAACGTTCAAGATGGTAACTGTAAGGACTATATTGCCTTTTGTTCAGCAAGGGAATTATATGTCCACAATAGATTTACAGGATGCATATCTGCATATTCCGATTCATCCAGATCATTATCAGTTCCTGAGATTCTCTTTTCTAGACAAGCATTACCAATTTGTGGCTCTACCGTTTGGCCTTGCTACAGCTCCAAGAATTTTCACAAAGATTCTCGGTGCCCTTCTGTCTGTAATCAGAGAACAGGGTATTGTGGTATTTCCTTATTTGGACGATATCTTGGTACTTGCTCCGTCTTTACATTTAACAGAGTCTCATACGAATCGACTTGTGTTGTTTCTTCAAGATCATGGTTGGAGGATCAATTTACCAAAAAGTTCTTTGATTCCTCAAACAAGGGTAACCTTTCTGGGTTTCCAGATAGATTCAGTGTCCATGACTTTGTCTTTAACAGACAAGAGACGTCTAAAATTGATTACAGCCTGTCGAAACCTTCAGTCTCAATCATTCCCTTCGGTAGCCTTATGCATGGAAATTCTAGGTCTTATGACTGCTGCATCGGACGCGATCCCCTTTGCTCGTTTTCACATGCGACCTCTTCAGCTCTGTATGCTGAACCAATGGTGCAGGGATTACACGAAGATATATCAATTAATATCTTTAAAACCGATTGTTCGGCACTCTCTAACGTGGTGGACAGATCACCATCGTTTAATTCAGGGGGCTTCTTTTGTTCTTCCGACCTGGACTGTAATTTCAACAGATGCAAGTCTCACAGGTTGGGGAGCTGTGTGGGGATCTCTGACGGCACAAGGAGTTTGGGAATCTCAGGAGGTGAGATTACCGATCAATATCTTGGAACTCCGTGCAGTTTTCAGAGCTCTTCAGTTTTGGCCTCTTCTGAAGAGAGAATCGTTCATTTGTTTTCAGACAGACAATGTCACAACTGTGGCATACATCAATCATCAAGGAGGGACTCACAGTCCTCTGGCTATGAAAGAAGTATCTCGAATTTTGGTTTGGGCGGAATCCAGCTCCTGTCTAATCTCTGCGGTTCATATCCCAGGTGTAGACAATTGGGAAGCGGATTATCTCAGTCGCCAAACGTTGCATCCGGGCGAATGGTGTCTTCACCCAGAGGTATTTCTTCAGATTGTTCAAATGTGGGGGCTCCCAGAGATAGATCTGATGGCCTCTCATCTAAACAAGAAACTTCCCAGGTATCTGTCCAGATCCCGGGATCCTCAGGCGGAGGCAGTGGATGCATTATCACTTCCTTGGAAGTATCATCCTGCCTATATCTTTCCGCCTCTAGTTCTTCTTCCAAGAGTAATCTCCAAGATTCTGAGGGAATGCTCGTTTGTTCTGCTAATAGCTCCGGCATGGCCTCACAGGTTTTGGTATGCGGATCTTGTCCGGATGGCATCTTGCCAACCATGGACTCTTCCGTTAAGACCAGACCTTCTGTCTCAAGGTCCTTTTTTCCATCCGGATCTGAAATCCTTAAATTTAAAGGTATGGAGATTGAACGCTTGATTCTTGGTCATAGAGGTTTCTCTGACTCCGTGATTAATACTATGTTACAGGCTCGTAAATCTGTATCTCGAGAGATATATTATAGAGTCTGGAAGACTTATATTTCTTGGTGTCTTTCTCATCATTTTTCTTGGCATTCTTTTAGAATACCGAGAATTTTACAGTTTCTTCAGGATGGTTTAGATAAGGGTTTGTCCGCGAGTTCTTTGAAAGGACAAATCTCCGCTCTTTCTGTTCTTTTTCACAGAAAGATTGCTATTCTTCCTGATATTCATTGTTTTGTTCAAGCTTTGGTTCGTATAAAACCTGTCATTAAGTCAATTTCTCCTCCATGGAGTTTGAATTTGGTTTTGGGAGCTCTTCAAGCTCCTCCGTTTGAACCTATGCATTCATTGGACATTAAATTACTTTCTTGGAAAGTTTTGTTCCTTTTGGCCATCTCTTCTGCTAGAAGAGTTTCTGAATTATCTGCTCTTTCGTGTGAGTCTCCTTTTCTGATTTTTCATCAGGATAAGGCGGTGTTGCGAACTTCTTTTGAATTTTTACCTAAAGTTGTGAATTCCAACAACATTAGTAGAGAAATTGTGGTTCCTTCATTATGTCCTAATCCTAAGAATTCTAAGGAGAAATCATTGCATTCTTTGGATGTTGTTAGAGCTTTGAAATATTATGTTGAAGCTACGAAATCTTTTCGTAAGACTTCTAGTCTATTTGTTATCTTTTCCGGTTCTAGGAAAGGCCAGAAAGCTTCTGCCATTTCTTTGGCATCTTGGTTGAAATCTTTAATTCATCTTGCCTATGTTGAGTCGGGTAAAATTCCGCCTCAAAGAATTACAGCTCATTCTACTAGGTCAGTTTCTACTTCCTGGGCGTTTAGGAATGAAGCTTCGGTTGACCAGATCTGCAAAGCAGCAACTTGGTCCTCTTTGCATACTTTTACTAAATTCTACCATTTTGATGTATTTTCTTCTTCTGAAGCAGTTTTTGGTAGAAAAGTTCTTCAGGCAGCGGTTTCAGTTTGAATCTTCTGCTTATGTTTTTTGTTAAACTTTATTTTGGGTGTGGATTATTTTCAGCAGGAATTGGCTGTCTTTATTTTATCCCTCCCTCTCTAGTGACTCTTGTGTGGAAAGATCCACATCTTGGGTAGTCATTATCCCATACGTCACTAGCTCATGGACTCTTGTTAATTACATGAAAGAAAACATAATTTATGTAAGAACTTACCTGATAAATTCATTTCTTTCATATTAACAAGAGTCCATGAGGCCCACCCTTTTTTGTGGTGGTTATGATTTTTTTGTATAAAGCACAATTATTCCAATTCCTTATTTTATATGCTTCGCACTTTTTTTCTTATCACCCCACTTCTTGGCTATTCGTTAAACTGATTTGTGGGTGTGGTGAGGGGTGTATTTATAGGCATTTTAAGGTTTGGGAAACTTTGCCCCTCCTGGTAGGAATGTATATCCCATACGTCACTAGCTCATGGACTCTTGTTAATATGAAAGAAATGAATTTATCAGGTAAGTTCTTACATAAATTATGTTTTTTGATAACGTTTTTATTTTAATAGAGGGTTAATTGTCCCTTCCTTGTGGTGCAATCTTAAGGTACATGATAAAACACATATATGCTAATATTGTGAGAGTTATAACATTTTAATGCAGTTTTGGGAAAAATTGTATGCTTTTTTTCTCTTAAAGGCGCAGTACCGTTTTTTTAGATTGTTGTTTTTTTTCACTAAATAAAGTGTTTTCAAGACTTTTTATGGTTATTACTAGCCTGTTCAACATGTCTGACATTGAAGAAAGTCAATGCTCTATGTGTTTAGAAGCCATTGTGAAACCCCCACTTACATTGTGTCCCTCTTGTACTGAAAGGGCCTTACATTGCAAATAACATTTTAAGTGATAAAAGTATGTCTAAGGATGATTCTCAGTCTGAAGAGAATCAGGTTATGCCATCCAATTCTTCCCAAGTGTCACAACCTTTAACACCCACTCAAGCGACGCCAAGTACATCTAGTGCGTCTAATTATTTTACCCTGCAAGATATGGCTGCGGTTATGTCTACTACCCTTTCAGAGGTATTATCTAAACTGCTAGGTTTACAAGGTAAGCGCAGTAGGTCAGGTATTAGAGTAAATGCTGAGCCCTCTGATGCTTTATTGGCCATCTCCGATGTACCCTCAGTGTTCTGAGTTGGGCGTAGCGGTATTGCTGTCTGAGGGAGAGCTTTCAGACTCAGGAAATGTGTTCCCTCAAACAGACTTGGACGTGACGGCCTTTAAATTTAAGCTTGAACACCTCCGCCTGTTACTCCGGGAGGTTTTAGCGACTCTGGATAATTGTGACCCTATTGTAATACCACCAGAGAAATTGTGTAAAATGGATAAATATCTAGAGGTCCCTACTTACACTAATGTTTTTCCAGTCCCTAAAAGGATTTCGGACATTGTTACTAAGGAATGGGACAGACCAGGCATTCCGTTCTCTCCCCCTCCTACGTTTAAGAAAATGTAGAGAAAAGGTGGAGGGAGCTATTTCTACCCTGGCTAAGCGTACAACTATACCTATTGAGGACAGTTGTGCCTTCAAAGATCCTATGGATAAAAAAATTAGAGGGTCTTTTAAAGAAATTGTTTATTCATCAGGGTTTTCTTCTACAACCTATAGCGTGCATCGTTCCCGTTACTACTGCAGCAGCTTTTTGGTTTGAGGCGCTAGAGGAGTCTCTTATGGTTGAGACCCCATTAGATGATATTTTGGATAGAATTAAGGCTCTCAAGCTAGCTAATTCTTTTATTACCGATGCCGCTTTTCAAATGGCTAAATTAGCGGCTAAAAATGCAGGCTTTGCCATTTTAGCACGTAGAGCGTTATGGCTTAAGTCTTGGTCTGCTGATGTGTCATCAAAATCTAAACTTTTAGCTATTCTTTTTAAAGGTAAGACCCTATTTGGGCCTGAACTAAAGGAAATAATTTCCGACATTACTGGAGGTAAAGGTCATGCCCTTCCTCAGGACAAGACTGTTAAAATGAGAGCTAAACAAAATAATTTTTGTTCCTTTCGAAACTTTAAAGGTGGACCCTCTGCTTCCTCCTCCGTCACAAAGCAGGAGGGGAATTTTGCACAATCCAAGTCAGTCTGGAGCCCTTATCAGACTTCGAATAAAGGTAAACAGACCAAGAAGCCTGCAGCTGCTACCAAGACAGCATGAAGGGGTAGCCCCTGATCCGGGACCGGATCTAGTAGGGGGCAGACTTTCTCTCTTCGCTCAGGCTTGGGCAAGGGACGTTCAGGATCCCTGGGCATTAGAAATAGTGGCCCAGGGGTATCGACTAGAATTAAAGGATTTTCTCCCAAGAGGGAGATTTCATCTTTCACGTTTGTCTGTAGACCAGACAAAAAGAGAGGTGTTCTTACGCTGTGTAGAAGACCTCTATACCATGGGTGTAATCTGTCCAGTTCCAAAACTAGAACAGGGGCAGGGGTTTTACTCAAATCTGTTCGTGTTTCCCAAAAAAGAGGGAACCTTCAGACCGATTTTAGACTTCAAATGTCTAAACAAATTTCTCAGAGTCCCATCGTTCAAGATGGAGACCATACGAACAATTTTACCGATGATCCAGGAGGGTCAATATATGACCACCGTGGACTTGAAGGATGCGTATCTTCACATTCCTATCCACAAAGATCATCACCAGTTTCTCAGGTTCGCCTTCCAGTTTGTGGCCCTCCCTTTCGGGTTGGCCACAGCTCCCAGAATCTTCACAAAGGTGCTAGGGTCCCTTCTGGCGGTTCTAAGGCCGCGGGGCATAACAGTGGTGCCCTATCTGGACGATATTTTGATTCAGGCGTCAACTTACCATTTAGCCAAATCTCACACGGACATCTTGTTGGCTTTTCTAAGAACTCACGGTTGGAAGGTGAATATAGAAAAGAGTTCACTAGTTCCACTGACAAGAGTTCCTTTCCTGGGAACTCTGATAGACTCGGTAGACATGAAAATATTCCTGACGGAGGTCAGAAAGTTAAAGATTCTAAATACTTGCCGAGCACTTCAGTCCATTCCTCGGCCGTCAGTGGCTCAGTGTATGGACGTCATTGGATTAATGGTAGCGGCAATGGACATCGTTCCGTTTGCACGCTTTCATCTCAGGCCACTGCAGCTGTGCATGCTCAGATAGTGGAATGGGGATTATGCCAATTTATCTCCTCGGATAAATCTGGATCAAGAGACCAGAGACTCTCTTCTTTGGTGGTTGTCACAGGATCATCTGTCCCAGGGTCTGTGCTTCTGCAGACCAACATGGATTATAGTGACGACAGACGCCAGCCTCTTGGGCTGGGGTGCAGTCTGGAATTCCCTGAAGGCTCAGGGTGTTTGGACTCAGGAGGAGTCTCTTCTTCCAATCAATATTCTGGAATTGAGAGCAATATTCAATGCACTTCAGGCGTGGCCTCAGTTGGCCTTGACCAAGTTCATACGATTCCAGTCAGACAATATCACGACTGTAGCATATATCAATCATCAAGGGGGAACAAGGAGTTCTCTAGCGATGATAGAGGTTTCCAAAATAATTTGATGGGCAGAGACTCACTCTTGCCATCTATCAGCAATCTATATCCCAGGAGTAGAGAACTGGGAAGCGGATTTTCTAAGTCGTCAGACTTTTCATCCGGGGGAGTGGGAGCTCCATCCAGAGGTGTTTGCGACATTGATCCGCCAATGGGGCACACCGGAATTGGATCTGATGGCATCTCGTCAGAATGCCAAACTTCCTTTTTACGGGTCCAGATCAAGGGATCCCAAAGCTGTACTGATAGATGCTCTAGCAGTACCTTGGTCGTTCAACCTGGCTTATGTGTTTCCTCCATTTCCTCTCCTACCTTGTCTGATTGCAAGAATCAAGCAGGAGAGGGCTTCAGTAACGCAGGACTTGGTATGCAGATCTAGTGGACATGTCCTCTCTGCCACCGTGGAAACTGCCTCTGAGAAAGGACCTTCTCATCCAAGGTCTGTTCCAACATCCAAATCTAAATTCTCTGTAGCTGACTTCTCTGAGTCGGTCATTGATACTTTGATTCAGGCTTGAAAGCCTGTCACTAGGAAAATTTACCATAAGATATGGCGTAAATATCTTTATTGGTGCGAATTCAAGGGCTACTCATGGAGTAGGGTTCGGATTCCTAGGATTTTGTCTTTTCTCCAAGAAGGATTGGAGAAGGGATTATCAGCTAGTTCCTTAAAGGGACAAATTTCTGCTTTGTCAATTTTACTACACAAGCGTCTGGCGGATGTCCCAGACGTTCAGTCCTTTTGTCAGGCTTTAGTCAGAATCAAGCCTGTGTTTAAACCTGTTGCTCCGCCATGGAGTTTGAATTTAGTTCTCAATATTCTTCAAGGGGTTCCGTTTGAACCCATGCTTTCCATAGATATTAAGCTTTTATCTTGGAAAGTTTTGTTTTTAGTTGCTATCTCTTCTGCTCGAAGAGTTTCTGAGCTTTCTGCGTTACAATGTGACTCGCCTAATCTTATATTCCATTCTGATAAGGTGGTTTTGCGTATTAAACCTGGATTCCTTCCTAAGGTTGTTTCAAATAAGAATATTAATCAGGAAATTGTTGTTCCTTCTTTGTGTCCTAATCCTTCTTCTAATAAGGAGCGTTTGTTACATAACTTGGACGTGGTTCATGCCTTGAAGTTTTACTTACATGCGACCAAGGATTTCCGTCAAACATCTTCCCTATTTGTTGCTTATTCTGGGAAGCGTAGGGGTCAAAAAGCTACAGCTACCTCTCTTTCTTTCTTTTTGGCTAAAAAGCATCATCCGCCTGGCATATGAGACTGCTGGACAGCAGCCTCCTGAAAAGATTACGGCTCATTCTACTAGAGCGGTGGCTTCCACATGGGCTTTTTAAAACGATTCTTCTGTTGAACAGATTTGTAAGGCTGCGACTTGATCCTCCCTTCATACTTTTTCCAAATTTTCCAAATTTGATACTTTTGCTTCTTCTGAGGCTATTTTTGGGAGAAAAGTTCTTCAAGCAGTGGTGCCTTCCGTTTAGGTATCTGTCTTGTCCCTCCCGTTCATCCATGTCCTGTTGCTTTGGTATTGTATCCCACAAGTAAGGATGAATCCGTGGACTCGTCGTATCTAGTAGAAGAAAAGGAAATTTATGCTTACCTGATAAATTGATTTCTTCTACGATACGAGTCCACGGCCCGCCCTGTCATATTAGACAGATTATATTTTTGTTTTCAAAACTTCAGTCACCTCTGCACCTTTTGGCTTTTCTTTTCTCTTCCTATACCTTCGGTCGAATGACTGGGGGCGGAGAGAAGGGAGGAGCTATATGTACAGCTCTGCGGTGGTGCTCTTTGCCACTTCCTGTTAGCAGGAGGATAATCTCCCACAAGTAAGGATGAATCCGTGGACTCGTCGTATCGTAGAAGAAATCAATTTATCAGGTAAGCATAAATTTCCTTTTTTTTTTTTTTTGAGTGCTGCCGATACTTAATTATTTTCTTAAGTAGCATATATATGTATGGTTTCTATTTGTATTACATCTTTATGTCACATTTAATAGCAAAAATTAATTACAAAAGAACTAAAATACTTCATAGAAATCAAGCACACAGACACACACAGTTAAATATATCACAAGATTTACAAACTGCAAGAAAGTCTTCTTATAACCAAACAGGTAATAGCCTCAAATTATGTTAGAAAAGGTTTAAACAGTTAAGCAGTGTGCAAATAGACCAATATGGCAGCTGTATATCTCATAGGAGAAAACCCCCAGAATACTGTGATCTATTAAAAAAAAAAAAAAATTAATTATCCAAACTATTGGTCTATATTAAATAGTTTTACAAAACCATTGTGAATAAATTGGTAATCATAAGTGGTAGAAACCTCCATATTAAACATGCAGAGATGTATAAAAAGTCCAATAAAGGATCAAATAGTGGGTGCTGCTTCCTCTTCAATCAAACGTCTCCCTTGCAGGGATGTCATCTATAAGGCAAAAAAGGAAAGAGGGCGCTCCAATGGTGAAATACATTTCTACATGAAAAACGGCTGGGATAGTTACACAAGGGCTGTTCAGCGTCCCACCAGGCTGCAAGAGAAGTGAGACAAACGCTTCCACCCCCAAATCACTCTCGGTACTGGATTGATACAAAGGTGTTTATTAAAACACTAAAATACACAAGTTCACAGTTTGCAACGCGTTTCTCACAGGTGATCACATTGTGAATTGTGAACTAGCCCTTGTGTAGAGATCTCTTATTTGTTGATTGTCACCTCTGGACTGGTGGACATCAGAGCTTACTTCTGACCGACGACGAAAGCTAAAGTTGCCTCTGGAGTCCTGAGTGTGAGCCAGCTGGACAGCTTAGCTGGTTCAGCTTGCCTTTTTGCACGATCGAGTGCATACATGTTTGGGAGTATATATTTTCTCGCATTTGGCCAGTTTTCATGTGGAAACGTATTTCACCATTGGAGCGCCCTCTTTCCTTTTTTGCAATATGACAGCTGTGCCTGACTGAAAAGCAGTATATATTAGTGTAACATTTCTGCGGTGTTTGTGTTTAGCTGTAATTTTCCTCTTACTAATTTACAGTACCCACACATATTATATACCGTTTTTCCTGCCATTAAATGGACGTTCTAAAGATACCATTATTTTCATAATATCTTATAATTTACTATAAAAATTTTTATAAAATATGAGGAAAAATGGAAAAAAAACCACACTTTCTCTTGTAAGGTGTATCCAGTCCACGGATCATCCATTACCTGTGGGATATTCTCATTCCCAACAGGAATTTGCAAGAGGACACCCACAGCAGAGCTGTAATATAGCTCCTCCCCTAACTGTCATAGCCAGTCATTCTCTTGCAACTCTCAACAAGCTAGGACGTTGTAGGAGAGAGTGGTTAAATATAGCTAGTTTATTTTCTTCAATCAAAAGTTTGTTATTTTTAAATAGTACCGGAGTTGTGCTATTTTATCTCAAGCAGTAAATAGAAGAAGAATCTGCCTGAGGTTTCTATGATCTTAGCAGGTTGTAACTAAGATCCATTGCTATTCTCACATATGTCTGAGGGGATTACACAGATGAGGTAACTTCAGCGAGAGAATGGCGTGCAGTTTATTCTGCTATCAGGTATGTGCAGTTATATTTTTTTCTAGAGATGGAAAACACTAGAAAATGCTGCTGATACCGGATTAATGTAAGTTAAGCCTGAATACACTGATTTAATAACGACTGGTATCATGCTTACTCCCAGGGGTAATACCCTTATGATATTTACAATATAAAACGTTTGCTGGCATGTTTAATCGTTTTTATATATGCTTTGGTGATAAAACTTTATTGGGGCCTAGTTTTTTCCACATGGCTGGCTTAAATTTTGACTAGAAACAATTTCCACTGTTGTAGTATAAAAGTTACAGTTGGTGCAGTTAAAATTACAAACTGTGACATCCAGCTTCCCTCAAAGGCCCTCTGAATGCTATAGGACATCTCTAAAGGGCCCAAAGGCTTTCCAAAGTCGTTTATTGGGGAA